>NC_044031.1:675190416-675493446 GCF_901765095.1 Microcaecilia unicolor | reverse complement strand
ACTTTTAGAAGGAAGCAACCGTGCGCAGGGAGACCCCTGTCTCTGAAAAGCGAAAAAAGGGATCCTGACGAGAAAGCCTGAAGCTCCAAAACCCTATGTGCCAACACAACAGCCACCAAGAACGCTGTCTTTAACGTAAGGTCTTTCAAGGAGACCTTCCAGAGTGGCTCAAAATGAGGCTCCTGAAGAGCCAAAAGGACTAAATTAAGGTTCCACTCTGGACACAGTGTTCAAAAGGGAGGTCACAAGTGGCCTGTTCCCCGCATGAATCTAACAATATCCAGGTGAGCCATAAGAGACGTCTTCTGTAGTCAAGTTTCAATTCTAAGGGTGATTTCATATCCTGCCTACGGAGCTGACTATCTAGGGAGCTTACAATCTAATGCAGGGGAAAGACAGAATTTAGGACAAGGCGATGTACACAACACACAAGTAAAGAGAGGGTAGAACTACAATTGCTGAGTAGAGAGGGGAAAGGGGATGTACAGTAGGGCAGAGAATTTGAGTTCCAGGATTCTACAGCTGGCTCGATCCCAACCTTAAAGAAGCAGGGGATAAAATTATCTAGGAGTTTGCATCCTGAAATAGTTCCCATTCTCTTAGGTCCAAGGAGTGTAGCCTCCACATTCAAGGACCTCACAATGTGAGCTGCTGACAAACAGAGAAGACTTTTCTCTGCCCAACTCATGAGGAAGGCCGCCTCCTCCACCACAATCGGATGACTGAGGGTCCCACCTTGCTTGTTGATATAAGCAACAGCCGTTGCATTGTTGGAGAAAACTTGGTCCCTGCCAAAAAGGAAGCAAAGTCGCATAAGGCATTTTGAACTGCCCTGAGCTCCAAGTAATTTATCGACCACTGAGATTCCTGTTCCATCCAGATGCCCTGTGCCAGATGGAACTTGTAATGAGCTCCCAAACCCAACTTGCTGGCATCTGTTGTCACCACCTCTTATTGTATTATCGGAAAGGGAGCTCCAACTGCCAAATTCCTGGCAACAAACACCACAGCACATCCAGCTGGCAACCAGCGTCCAAGGAAGATGAAAGTCATACTTACGCTGCAGCGGAGAACAGCGTATGAGAAGAGATTCCTGTAATGGCTGCATATGAGCCCTTGCCCATGGTACCACTTCAATCAACACCGTAAATGACCTCAGAACGTGGATGTAGTCCCAGACCCTGGGCCTGCCTTGACTGAGAAGACAAATCTGTCCAACCAGCTTCAACCTCCTGCAATCCGTGAGGAAGATCCTCTCCCGTGCTGTGTCGAATAGAACACCCATATACTCCAGCATCTGCGAAGGAGTTAGTCTGCTCTTCTCAAAATTGATCACTTAACCCAACAACTTGGGAAAATCCACTGCCTATTTCTAGGATAAGCATCACAAAATGCATTTTACTGTTCTAGTTGACCTGGATTGGCCACCGCTGTAAACAAGATAGACCTTCAGTCTGTCCCAGTATAGCAACGCTTATGTTCTTATAACTTTGACTGTCACCGAAATGCTGTCTGAATAGGACGAGACACAAATAAGCCAGCCATTGAGATATAGATGAACTCTGATTCTCTGGCACCAAAGGAAGGATGCTGTCACCACCATCATAACCTTGGTAAACACTCTTGGAGCCATGGGGAGACCTGTTGGGATCAAGAGAGACAAATAACTTAGTGGACTGTGAGAAGGGCTTTGTCCGCTCCATGTAAAAGGCCAATTATCTATTGCAGTCCAAGGTGTGCAAGCTGCTTTCGCCAGGGTGGGCATGGGGTCGGGGAAAAAATGTTGGCAAGACAATTGACTGATTCAGGTGGAACTCCGACACCACCTTCAGCAGGAACTTAGGGTGCGTGTTGTGATGAAACTTAGTATAAGGTACATCTACTACTAAGGCTTGAAGCTCAATGACCCTATGAGCTGACGTAACAGCCACCAAGAAAATGACCTACCTGGTCAAGTACTTCAGATGGCAGGAATTCACTGGCTCAAAAGGAGCTTTCATCAGCTGGGTGAGAACATCGTTGAGATCCCATGACACTGGTGGAAGTTTGACGTGGACTTTGACAAAAGCAAACCTCTCATGAAGCGAACAACTAAAGGCTGTCCAGAGACAGGCTTACCTTCTACACGTTCATGATAAGCACTAATTGCACTAAGGTGAACCCTTACAGAGTTGGTCTTAAGACTAGACTCTGATAAGTGTAGAAGCTATTCAAACAGGGTCTGTGTAGGGCAAGAACGGGGATCTAGGGTCCTGCTCTCACACCAGACGGCAAACCTTCTGCATTTAAAAGAATAACACAGTCACAATTATATTCTAGAAACATATAAAATATTTTGCATGTGATGATTATGTGAAGTACATTTTTCATTTGTGTTTTGATATTGTTGTAAGATTTTTTATATGTTTTTAGAATGTCATCGTGACCTTTGAGATAGGCATTTCACACGCTGAAACACGGACCGTGTTGGGTCCTACTGTACAAATACTGAATAAAGTATCACTCAAGAACCACTCCCAGGTCAAAAACATGCAGCCAGGAGAGTTTGTGCATTGCTATACCTTGGACAGAGATTCTGGATGCCACGTCAAAAGTGTTGTAAGAACCTGTGACATGCCTGCTGTTGCTTGACCTGAGGGAGCGCATCAACCAAGTCGGACAGCTGCCTCACCGAGTACCGCAAGTAGATGCTTGTGAAGAGCTGGTAAGACTGAATATGGGCAATGAGCATAGCGGCCTGATATATTTTTCTCCGAAAAGAGTCCAGGGTCCTAGTTTCTCTGCTTGAGGGAGCCAAGGCATAGTCCCTAGTACTCCTGGCTTTCTTCAGAGCGGCATTTACCACCATGGAGTTGTGGGGTAACTGTGCCCTCACCAACCCAGGTTCCCCTTGGATCCGATACTTGATATCAATTTTCTTGGGGACCACAGGGACAGATGAGACGCCCAGTTCCGTACGAGGACTTCTCCGAGTACATTGTGGAGAGGAGCCGTCACTGCCTCCTTAGGAGGGGAGGTGTAGTCCAGGACCTCGAGCATCTTGGCCCTGGGCTAATCCTCCACTTCTACAGGGAATGGAATGGCCTGTGCCATTTTCCATACAAAGGAAGTGAAGGAGAGACTCTCAAGTGGAGACAGACTCCTCTCAGTTGGAGGGAAGGTTCAGAAGGGAACCCATAGGACTCATCAGAGGAGAAGTACCTGGGATCCTCTTCTAATTCCCATGAGCATTCCTCTTCAGTATCAGACACTACTACTACTACTAAGCATTTCTATAGCGCTGCCAGGGTTACGCAGCGCTGTACAAGTTTAAACATGGGGAAGGACAGTCCCTGCTCTAGAGAGCTTACAATCTAAAGGTAAAAACTATGTAGTCAGTGTAGGTATCAGGAATGGGAAGATGGTTAGGCGCCAAAAGTAAGGGAGAAGAGATGGGCCTTGAGTAAGGACTTGAAAATGATCCTCAGGGATGTCCGAGACTGAGCCCGCCTTGACGTGGCAAACCCATATCCTCCATAACGGCATCGAGGAGTCGGCTCCCTCCTAGACTCCGGAGAAGCTTCCTTCACCAATGTCAAAGGAGAGCTGGCTTGGGTGGCAATGGACACCGGAGCTGCAAGTGGCGCCGGTGACCACAGCATGGGATGAGCGGAAGGAATGGTAGGCGCAGGCACCCCTAATGCTGATACACATCGCTGCATCAATCCCTCCAAGAGGTCTGGGAGGAAGGCCCAGATATGCTCGTCGAGAGCCACCATCGGTAAAGGCTGTGGGGGCCGATGAAGGGTCAAGGTTGTCGAACCACCTGGGGTGCGGGAGCAGGATCTCAGCTGCTGGGAGAAAGATGCATTGCCGATTCTGTTCAATATATTTGTGGGCGACATTGCCGAAGGGTTAGAAGGTAAAGTTTGCCTTTTTGTGGATGATACCAAGATTTCTAACAGAGTGGACACCCCAGAGGGAGTGAAAAACATGAAAAAGGATCTGCAGAATCTAGAAGAATGGTCTAATGTTTGGCAATTAAAATTCAATGCGAAGAAATACAAAGTGATGCACTTAGGGAGTAGAAATCCATGGGAGATGTATGTGTTAGGCAGTGAGAGTCGGATGTGTACAGGCAGGGAGAGGGATCTTGGGGTGATAGTATCTGAGGATCTGAAGGCGACAAAACTGTGACAAGGAGGTGGCCATAGCCAGAAGGATGCTAGGCTGTACGGAGAGGTGTGACCAGCAGAGGAAAAGAGGTGTTGATGCCTCTCTACAAGTTGTTGGTGAGGCCCCACCTGGAGTATTGTGTTCAGTTTTGGAGGCTGTATCTTGCTAAGGATGTAAAAAGAATTGAAGCGGTGCAAAGAAAAGCTACAAAAATGGTATGGGATTTGCGTTACAAGACGTATGAGGAGAGACTTGATGAAATGAGCATGTACACCCTGAGAAAAGGAGAAACAGGGATGACATAATACAGACGTTCAAATATTTGAAAGGTATTAATCCTCAAACGAACCTTTTCCGGAGACTGGAAGGTGGTAGAAATAGAGGACATGAAATGAGGTTAAAGGGGGGCAGATTCAAGAAAAATGTCAGGAAGTATTTTTTCATGGAGTGAGTGGTGGATACTTGTTATGCCCTCCCGAGGGAGGTGGTGGAGATGAAAACAGTAACGGAATTAAAAAATGCGTGGGATAAACATAAAAAAATCCTGTTCAGAAGGAATGGATCCTTGGAAGCTTAGCGGAGATTGGGTGGCAGCACCGGTAGTTGCAAGGCGGGGCAAGTACTGGGAAGACTTCTACTGTCTATACCCCGAAAATGGCAAGTATAAATCAAGAAACCATACAAATCAAAAATCCAAAAGTGCATATTATTAATTATTCTAAGAATCACATTTTTTTTTGCACTTTTGGATTTTTGATTTGTATGGTTTCTGGATTAGTGATTAAGTATAGGAATTGGAACGATCTAATTTTGACACCCAGGGTTTGTTCAGAAGGATAAATCAAGGTCAGGTATACATATAAAGTAGCACATATGAGTTTATCTTGTTGGGCAAACTGGATGGACCATACAGGTCTTTATCTGCCATCATCTACTATGTTACCTCCTGGATGGAGAGAGAGCAGTCCTCCCTGCATCAACACTTTTCGGGTACTGATTCCCTCGGTACCCCGGAGCTCCCAGCACCGTGTGTCGAAGAAAATCGGTGTTGGTGCTTCTTGGCCTTTACCCGATGCACCTCATCCAAACTCATAGGTGTCGGTAAGGATGACGTCGAATCCTTACGTCGCCTGTGTCTGGTCTGACGATGGTCGGTCCTGGGGGGGCCAGCAAAGCAGGAGGCCTCGAGGCAGGTGGAGACCGATTTGACGCCTCACTGCTCCCAGTGTCTCGGGGTTTCGTAGCAGCTATCTCTACCTTGACTCCCAAAGCCGATGCTTCTTTTGATGTTGACGCCAACACCGCTGACGTCGATGCCGATGCAGATGTCAAAGAACCAGACCGAGGTCCAAAAAGTTTTTCACGTTGAGCTTCTCAGGAAATTTGTGTCTTTTTCTTCATACGAAGACAAAGGACACAATTTGCTGGGCTAGGGTCGGTCCCGAGGGACTGAATACGCCAAGAATGTTTATCAGTACCCGAGATGGTCCAGTTGCACCAAGAGCAACGTTTGAAGCCACTAGGAGTCTTCAATGACATGGAAAGGAAAATGGCTCTGGCAAAATCAAAAGTCATGATTGTGCCTAAAAAAGAGAAGGCACACAAAAAGGGTAACCCCGACCGAGCAGGCCTAAATGGGGGCCCGCAACAAAAAAAAAAGTAAACTTAAATGCGGGCCAAAAACTAAGAAGGTAAAGAAAACCTTTTTTTTTTTTGTAAATAATGAGGAAAAAAAGCCAAGAAAAATTAGAAAAAACAAGCAGAAAAAAACTCAGAAAACACGGTAAGGCTCTTCCCGGGCGTGTGAGGAGCGATGTAAAAACACAGCCACTTCCTCTCATGGAAAGAAAAACACTGACAAGATGCAGGGACGCTACAGTTGGGAAGGCACTGCACATGCACGATGGGGTGCATTGTGCGCCCAGAAGGCTCTGGAAGATTTTTTTCTTTGCTATCTATAGCCCAATTTCCCGCGCAACGCAGATCGTCGACCCACTTGTGGGAATTGGAAGCCTGCTTGTCCTCTGAGAAATATTTTTTTCACTCAAAAAATAGTTAAGCTCTGGAACTCATTGCCAGAGAATGTGGTAATGGCAGTTAGCATATCTGGGTTTAAAAAAGGTTTGGACAAGTTCCTGGAAGAAATGTCCATAGTCTGTTATCGAGATGGACATGGGGGAAGTTGCTGCTTGCCATCGGATTGGTAGCATGGAATGGTGCAACTAACTGGGTTTCTGCCAGGTACTTGTGACCTGGATTGGCCATGGCTGGAAGTAGGATACTGGACTAGATGGACCTTTGGTCTGACCCAGTATGGCTATTCGAAAACAAAGATCCCAATGCAGCTGAATGTTCTGTCAGTCCCTGAGGCTGTAAAATGGTGGCTATGCTGCGTGCATGATCAGACAGATTGCTCCTCACTGCCAGTTGGCCCCAACAAAATGGGAAAATTAGGTTCTTACCTTGGTAATTTTCTTTCCTTTAGTCACAGCAGATGAATCCATTAACTGATGGGTTGTATCAGCCTACCAGTAGGTGGAGATAAAGAACACTGAAAGACCATAGTGCCTCTAGGACGGCTAGCCCCAACTGCCTTCAGTATTTGAGATTTCCAAAGCAGAGTGAACCATAAAGGTATAATAACAAACTTTCCTCACAGCGAACAATCGCCCCATAACAGGAGCATCAAAGGAGGGATGATCTCAACCTCCTGTAGTAGAACATCATGTAGAAATTCTGATAACTGTTTTCCAACTTCTCCCAATGAGATTTATATCTGCATGAAAGATCTGAACAAAAAACAAAGTCAGACAGGGAGGGATCATGGATTCATCTGCTGTGACTAAAGGAAAGAAAATTATCAAGGTAAGAACCTAATTTTCCCTTCCTTGTCATCAGCAGCTGATGAATCCATTAACTGATGGGATGTACAAAAGCAATTAGATAACTAAGTCAATAGACAGTATGGACTGTTAATCCTTCCAAGGTAATCTAATACAAAAAAAACTGAAAAACAGGCAAACAATCTCAAAGGGTCATATGAAAAGAGAGATTGCACAGCAATAGCTAACTAGTAGGAAATATCCTCAGAAACCAAGGTCTTTGCCAAGGTCTGAACACCAGGACACTGATATCTACATGAGATTTTTTGTGCCTGTGATCTTGTCTCATTCATAGGGTATAATATCCCACCTGTTTTCAAACAAAACTATTCACAACAAAACTAATAATTTGAAAAACATAATCAAAATTAAAAATTAAACATTCCAAGCTTAGCATGAATAAACTTAGCTGGCTTGGTAAATCCACAATCCAACTGTTAACTTTCATTTGTTCAACGGGGCCCAAAATTTGTAAATGGTTTGTCAGCATATTGTGAGTGATTAAATGGTTTGACTGTTCACAATTTGATACACATCTTTTTAATTTTAGATTTATACCCCTGTAACCATGTAAAAACTGTGGTTCCTGATGAAGCCATGTGGGTGAAACGATTTGGGCCCCGTTGAACAAATGAAAGTTAACAGTTGGATTGTGGGGTTACCAAGCCAGCCTTGAAAAAGCTAAGTTTATTCATGCTAAGCTTGGAATGTTTAATTTTTCATTTTTGATTATGTTTTTCAAATTATCAGTTTGGTTGTGAATAGTTTTGTTTGAAAACAGGTGGGATATTATACCCTATGAATGAGACAAGATCACAGGCACAAAAAAATCTCATGTAGATATCAGTGTCCTGGTGTTCAGACCTTGGCAAAGACCTTGGTTTCTGAGGGTATTTCCCACTAGTTAGCTATTGCTGTGCAATCTCTTTTCATATGACCCTTTGAGATTGTCTTTGGCTGTTTTTCAGTTTTTATGTACAAAAGCAATCCCTACTTAGGGTGGGAACAGGCCACACCATGAGCCAAAACTTGAGCTCCAAAAACAGATTCCTGCTTCGCTGCAACATCCAGCCTGTAATGCCGGGCAAAAGAGAGCTGAGAAGCCCAAGTAGCCGCACTACAAATCTCTTAAAGAGAGAGTGCACCTGTTTCAGCCCATGAGGAGGAGATGGCTCTCGTGGAATGCGCCTTAAACACTTCAGGCGGACACCAACCTGACAGCAGATACGCAGCAAAAATGACTTCCTTGAGCCAACGGGCTATAGAGGCCTTAGACATCCGGCCTCCAAGCCGAGGACCTGACAACAAGACAAAAAGGTGATCAGAAGTCCTGAAGTCATTTGACATCTGTAGATACTGCAACAGCGCCCTGCGGACATCCAGAAGATGTAACTGCCCAAAGGAGTCCGGGAACTCTTCCCTAGAAAAGGAAGGAAGAAAAATGGGCTAGTTCAGGTGAAACCACCTTAGACAGGAAGGAAGGCACTGTACGTACCGTTACTCCAGACTCTGAGAATTGCAGAAAAGGGTCCCGACAGGACAGCGCCTGCAGCTCAGACATGCGTCTAGCCGATGTCATGGCCACCAAAAAGACTGTCTTGAGAGTCACATCCTTCTCCGAAGCTCGCTTAAGCAGTTCGAAGGGTGAACACTGAATAGCCTTCAACATAGCCCCAGGTTCCAGGCCGGACAGAGCAACCGGACAGGAGGACAGAGCCTAAGCACCTCTCTGAGAAATCTGGCAATGTCCGGATGAGCAGCAAGGGACAAGCCAGCGACTTTCCCTCGATAGCATGATAATGCTGCCACTTGCACCCGCAAGGAATTGTAAGCCAGGCCTTTTTGTATGCCCTCCTGCAAAAAGTCCAGTACAGTTGAGACTGTAGCTCGCGTGGGTGTGATTGCCTTTGAAACACCCCACGCCTCAAATTTGTGCCAGATCCGAGCATAAGCTGCGGAGGTGGACCGCTTGCGGGCCTGCAAGAGAGTGGAGATGACCTTGTTAGAGTAGCCCTTGTCTCTCAATTGCACCAAATCGGCAGGGATCCTCCATAGACACCGGACCCTGAACCAACAGGTTCGGCACCAGGGGCAAATGCACCGGAGCGTCCACCAACATCCGGCGTAGATCCGCATACCACGGACTCCTTAGCCAATCTGGAGCAATGAGAATCACCAGACCTCGGTGCTGTCGAATCCGCAGTAGGACTCGCCCTATCAAGGGCCAAGGAGGGAACACATACAGGAGGCCCGAGGGCCAGGGTTGAGCCAGAGCATCCAATCCCGCCGAGTGAGGATCTCTCCTTCTGCTGAAAAAGTGAGGTACTTTGGCATTTGCACTTGACGCCATTAGATCCATACCGGGAGTCCCCCATTTGGCACAAATCTAAAGAAAAACTTCTTCTACCAGTTCCCATTCCGCCGCGTCGATTTGATGCCTGCTGAGAAAATTCGCTTGCACCTTGCTCTGACCTGCTATGTGAGCTGCTGACATAAGCTGCAGGTGGAGCTCGGCCCAGAGGCAAATCTGAGCGGCCTCCGCAGCCACTGCCCTGCACTGAGTGCCGCCCTGACGATTTATGTATGCCACCGCTGTCGTGTTGTCTGACAGAACCCGGACAGCGAGCCCCTTCAGAGTCTTTTGAAAAGCCATAAGAGCCTGGAATATCGCTCTCAGTTCCAAGCGATTGATGGACCACCCCGCTTCCACGGGTGTCCACATACCCTGAGCATAGCTTTCCTGGCAATGCGCTCCCCAGCCTAGGAGACTGGCATCTGTTATCACAGGAAGGCACCAGGAAGGAAGCGCCAGAGGCATTCCTTGGCACAGCATCCTGTCGGAGAGCCACCACTCCATACTGACCCAGGCCGCAGGGAGCAACGTTAGTCTGCGTTGATATTCCTGGAACATCGGAGACCATTGTTGAAGCAGGGCAATCTGCAGAGGCCTCATATGCGCTCTCGCCCAAGGCACCACCTCCAAGGTGGCCGTCATCGACCCCCAGCAGCTGAACAAAGTCCCAAGCACTCGGGCGAGGCATCCGCAGGAGCAGACGGACCTGATTCTGAAGCTTGCACCACTTTTTGTCGGGGAGAAAGACAAACCCCGATGCCGTGTCGAACCGGACCCCCAAATACCCGAGTGACTGAGAGGAGGTCAGGTGACTTTTGGGTATATTGACCACCCAGCCTAGCGCCTGCAGGATCGCCTCCACTCCGGCTGTGGCAAGACGACTCTCGGTTGCCGAGTCCGCTCTGATGAGCCAGTCATCGAGATAAGGGTGAACTCTGATACCCTCTCGCCTGAGACAGGCAGCTACGAGCACCATTACCTTGGAAAAGGTATGGGGAGCTGTGGCTAGGCCGAAAGGCAAGGCCTGAAACTGGAAATGCTTTCCCAACACTGCAAAGCAGAGGAACCGCTAGTGTGGAGGCCAGATAGGAATGTGCAAATAAGCTTCTTTTAGGTCCAGAGACATGAGAAACTCTCCTGGCTGTACCGCTGCAATGACGGAACGCAGGGTTTCCATGCAAAAATGTCATACTCTGAGAGCCTTGTTGACTCTTCGTAAGTCGAGGATCGGCCTGAAAGACCCGCCTTTTCGAGGCACAACAAAATTAATGGAATAGCAGCCGCAGCCACGTTCTGCGGGAGGCACCGGGATCACCGCTCTGAGGTGCAGCAAGACTTGTAAGGTCTCCTCTACCGCCACGCCCGTTTTACGGCAGTGCCGCATCGGGACTCCACAAACACGTCTCTCACCAGGGCACCGAATTCCAGTCGGTAACCTTCTCTGATCAGGTCCAGGACCCACTGATCTGAGGTAATCTTGGTCCACTCCTCTAGAAGGAGGGAAAGACGTACTCCTATTGCAGGCAAGGAGGAGTGGACCGGCGTCCCATCATTGTGGAGGACGCCCCTGAACTCCTGGCCTTGAACTGGCCCCTGCGGAACATTTGTCCGAGTGAAATGAGTTCCTCTGCTGAAAACGGGCACGTTGAGAAAACCCAGCAGAGCGCCCCGGGCGATACCTTCGAGTTTCACGGAAGAGAGGTCTGGAAGAGGAGGGAAACACAGAACCCTTGGAAGAAGGCCTCGGCCTATCCTCAGGTAACCTCTGGGGTTTATATTCCCCCAGGTCTTTCACAATCTTATCCAATTCCTCTCCAAATAACAGGAGGCCCCGAAAGGGTAGCCTCACCAGTCTTTGCTTAGAAGCCATGTCAGCCGCCCAATGCCGCAGCCAAAGAAGGCGGCGGGCGGACACCGCCACAGACATCTGTTTAACCGAAGCTCTGACCAGATCATAAAGGGCGTCAGCCAAAAATGACAGGGCCGACTTCATCCGCGGGGCAACCTCTGAAAGGGGGCCCGCACCATCGGCGGGCTGTTCCACCACCTGCTGTAGTCAGGAAAGACATGCCCAGGCTGCATAGGAACTGCAAATAGACGCCCTCAAGGCAAGGCCCGCAATTTCAAAGGACCGCTTCAGTGCGGACTCAAGCCGCCGGTCCTGCATGTCTTTCAAAGCGACTCCTCCTCCTACTGGGAGAGTGGTCTTTTTTGTCACCGTCGTGACCAATGCATCCACTTTAGGCATCCCCAAAAGGGCCGAGGGCTCCTCACGTAGAGGGTAAAGCTGACCCATAGCCCTGGCCACTTTCAAAGGCCCATCGGGGTCAGACCATTGAGCAGAAATAAGCTCTTGGATGGAGTCATGCATCAGAAAGGCCCGAGAAGGCTTCTTAGTACTAGCCATCCTAAGATTAACAGAGGAGGCCTCGCCTTCAACAGGATCATCAATCGAGAGGGCCTGCAAGGCGTCAGTAATGAGAGCTGGCAGCTCGTCACGGTGGAAAATCCGGACCGCATTGGGATCATCCAAATCCAGTGGCAAACAGGCACCCTCCTCTGGATCATCCGTCCCTGAGGGCCTGCCAGATCCCTCAGACTCTCCACAGCCCGACCACGAGGGGAGGAAAAGGATATGCGCCACTTTCAGATGGGGAATTTTCCCGTCTATGTTTAGCGTGTTTCCAACGATCGGGGGAGGAAATAGCTTCTGCAGTCATCCCCGGGGCATCAACACCTGGAGGTAAGCCAGGATGCAATGCAGTGACAGACACCTGCGGCAGAGCTCTTTCCAGCATGAAAGCCTTATGCATTAACAGCACAAACTCAGGGGAGAAAAATTCACCCTGACCCTCCGCCTCCGAATTAGGAGAAACGGACGTAGTAGCTCCTCTGGCAGCCTCTAAACGAGGCGTCCCCCTGCACTCAGACTCCTCCGCAACCGCGAGGGTCGAGACATGTGGCGCTTCCAAAATGGCGCCCGCTGCCAGCTCCATCGAGCGGGAAGAAACATCGCTCGCCATGCTCATACTAGCCTGAGCATCTAAGGAGCACGTTTTACACAGCCCCGCTGCTGATCTGCGTTTACTACAACGGGAGCAGCGCTTAACTCCTTCAGCAGCCATCATCCGACAGGATGGGAATATAGCAATAAAATGGCGGCTTTGCACCAAAACTTACCCCGATCGGAACGGCGTCCGTGGGACCTTCCCGGAGGATCTGGGCATCACTCTCATCTCAGAGGACCGAGTCTACAAGCTCCGGTCAAGCTGCACTGAACCAGAATCTCTGGAAAAAGCCTCAGAACAGCCATGCAGTAAAAGCACGCTCTTTTCTTTTTTTAATGCTGTGAGGAAAGTTGGAGGCAGGCAGCAACAGAGGGACTCCGGGAAGCGGGGGGGAATGGGTAAGGCAGGGAAAGGGCGAACCTATATGCCTTTAAAGTGGGCACCACCAGCCACAACACCCCTGCTCAACTGGCAAAGCACAGGAGCCACCCCAGGCAGTCTGAAATCCAGGAGCTGATCAAGCTACGTCCACACCTGCTGGGAGACAGAGAAATACTGAAGGCAGTTGGGGCTAGCCGTCCTAGAGGCACTATGGTCTTTCAGTGTTCTCTATCTCCACCTGCTGGTAGGCGGATACAACCCATCAGTTAATGGATTCATCTGCTGCTGATGACAAGGAAGGCACTCATTTCCACGCTCTCCTGCATCAAACTGCGCACCAGCCCTGCCAGAGAGCCCAAAGACCCTGGCATATTCAGATGCTGTGGCAAATTTGAAGACGTGCTGCCACGGACCCTTTTCTCCGTATCCTACAGCATTCCCAGCTTGCATACACTGCAATGCCTCGAAACCAGCCGGTGGGTCCCACAGCAGGGACACCATTTAACTGCCTTCACGGGAGTCGCCTTTCACCCCAACTGTCACAAGCATAGCAAAGGATCTCTCTCCTGCACCAAGTAGAACTTGCGGCCCTTTCAAGTGGTTCTGAATCAAACTTAGGTCACACTTACCACTGCTGGCTGCTCTACCCAAGCTCAGTCTCCACAAGTCTTACCACAGATGAGACAGACTCGGCTTTTTTCCTTACCTTTTTTTTTTTTTAAGGTTGTGGTGGTGGAAAACGAGAGCTTCACATGAAACACAGGAGAGGTGAAGAGATGGAAGAAGTGAAATTTGTGGGGAACAAGGGACAGAAATCTGAAGACCTCCAGATATGACTCTGCAGACTCAAGCCACCCACAAAGCTCATCTGGGAACCAGTACCAGAACCAGAGGCTGAAAAGCATGTAATCCACCTGCTGGAGACAGAAAATACTAAGGAGCTGGACTGGATGACAAGAGATGTCTGACTGAGCTCAGTTTTCAGTTCTGTATCCCCACAGCTATTCCACAGATTCTGGAATAGTGGGAAGCTACGTAGTGGACATTAAGTTTACACAAATTATCATGCTCTCTAAAACACTACTACTTCACGTTTATAAAGTGTGTCAAACATTTTCTCTAATAATGAGATGCTTAACTCTTTATATATTCAGTTAGCATATCTGTTTGAATTACTGTGGCTCTAAACCAATAATAAACTGGTTATCAAATTCTATGATTCTTAACATACATGTATTAGGAAAGATACATCTGCATAAATACAAAACTGTTATACAAGGCATATCTAATGTATTGTTTTTCCACCAATTATGTTTTGAAAGCTTTTTTTCCAGATCTCATCTTTCTTGTTTCAAAACTAGGACACTATTTATATGTTTTCCACTTGGCTTGTAATCCATTGTTTTATCATGCCTTCCTATTTATTTATTTATTCTGTTTGTGACTGATCTATCTGATTCTCATGAGAGGCTCAAAGTGTGGAACTATAAATGCTGACAGATACAAAAGGTGTCTCAGATATGTTAGCTTATGGTATAAAAGTGATATAAATGTAATAAGTAACAATAATGAAGTGGCAACAATGTACAGTTTTTGCCCATTTATAGCACCTCAAGGATATGCCAATCTACCTCTCTTTCCAGACCCAATCTTCTGGAAAAGACACAGGTTATTTAAAGTACCATTCAAAACTTCTTCACAATTTGTTCTGTTGTGCCAGTGTCTTAAAACTGCACCGACAATGGCCACTGTTTTGCCTGTTCAGGCTTCTTCAAGGTATACAACTATTGCATGCAGCAGCACCTACAAAATAAATGTAAATCAGTACAATCCAGAAAAGAAAATCTTTAAAAATCAAAATAGACTCACTTATTAGGTTCCATCTTGGACATATGAAACAAAGTGGTTGTGAAATGGCTTTTAAAGTCTTAAGCAGGTCACATCATTAAAATTCCAATTACTATTGTTCTCAATCAAAGGCTTTAAGACACTGCAACAAAATGGTTTCATTCTAATGTCCAATGGTCACATTTATGAAACTTCAGATTTTCCAAAAATGTATTCATTTTAAGTTTATTCCATTTCTATAATCAGCATGGTATCCTTGGCCAAAGTGATCACCAAACAGCGCTTAAAATTTTCAAATGCTGAAATAGAATCATGTGATTGCATTGAACAATCAAAAATCATCTGTGTAGGAAGTTTCTATTGCACATAAAATTATTTGAATATATTGTAATAAAGAGAAATATATTCACTCTTCTGTCAAAATACTTTTACAAAATTTATCTTAACGTTTGATCAATAAAAATGAACCATGCAGTCATGCTGTTGCATTTCAGACATCCTCCAATATTAGTCATGTGTTCAAAGTAATCTTGTTCCACTTCCATCGGTATAATCTGTCATCATTGCAGATCTTCACAGTTAAGCATTGTGTCCTTCTATATAAGATAAATTCTAAACTGTCACTTAAAGCCTTAAGTAAATCACATCCAATCAATGCTACCCAAATTAAAAGCTTTAAAATACTGCAACAAAATAACTCTAATCTAATGTTTGGTAGCAAATGTTTGAACACAATGACTTGCAAATGTCATCAAGTACTCAGTTACATTTCAAATGTAAAGTTATACACTTGCTCTATTTCAATGTCCAGATGTCCTTGCACACTGTAGTCATCAAGATGGTGCTTTTAAACACTGGAGCAAAAATATATGGTGAAGCGTATTTTCAAATCACTTAGACTTACAAACTCTACAGATTACTATGGAACTTTGTAAGTCTAAGTGCTTTGAAAATGAGCCCTATGGTCACAGTGACCAATCAATACCGCTCTGCATTAGCATTATATGTGAAATTATGCACAGCATACTTTCAAAGAGCAAATCTGATTATATTGCTCTTACCTAAATATTAAATGCAAAGTTCAATATTATTCTTACAAGTGCAATTTGCAAAGTAACAAAGCTCTCAACACTAAGATAAAACCGGGCAGACATAAAAGCATCAAATTGTCAATGATATATTCATTTTGAACTTGCGCCACTTCTTTATCAGCATTATCTTTGCCCATTACAATTGCAAAATAGCACTTAGGAATTTCAAATGCTGAAATAGTCATATGAAATATCACTTAAAAATGTCAAATTCTGAAATAGTCATGTGATTATATTGGCCTTTTCTATTATGGATCACATATCACTTTCCTGTCAAAAATGTTCACACTGAATGCACTTAAATTTTCAGCCACTGAGACTGGATCAGTCATGGCGTCACATTTCAAACATTCTCCAACATCAGTCATGTGTTCATTATAAACTTACTCTACATCTGTGTTGGCATAAGCTTATCATAATTTTGGATTGTAGCATGCTTTTCACAATTTTAACCATTAAATCTTTTCCATATAAAATGATCATGAAAGGTAATTTGAAGCCTTGAACAATCACATTGTTTAAAGTCCAACTGCTGCTATTCCAAATTAATAGATTTTTAAAAACTAAAATGAAATAACTCCATTTTAATGTTTGATAATAACTGATCTCTTAGAATTTGCAAATTATCATTATGCTGATTTCAGTCACATTTCAAACACTATTATGCTAAACGTTATTAACTTACATCATTTTTGTACCCACATACCCCCAGATTCTATATATCATGCTAAGATTTCCGTGCGTAAATCGAAGCATATTCCGTAACAATGCACATAACCTTGGTTAGCATGCCAGTCAGTGCTGAATAATTGCCAATTAACAAGCAGTTACTGACAAACTGGAATTAGAATTTACACGCACAACTGTCTAGGCGTATTTTATAACATACTGTGCGTAAATTCTAAGTTGCATAGTTGAAAAGGGGGCATGGCAATGGGCAGGTCATGAGTGTTTCTAAAATCTATGCGCATTGTTACGGAATACACTCAGTCTGTGCCTAATTTAGGCATTGGAATTTACACAAGGTTTAATTTCACGCAACTGCCTGTGACTAAATTTAGTCGCTTGTATGGGTGTTCAGCGTATTCTATAAACTGCATGGGAATTTAGGCTTATTCTATGAAGTGCATCTAAATTAAGGCGTATAGCCGAATTTCATTTTGGCACCAAACTTTTAGGCACAATATATAGAATCTAGTCCATTTTATTTTTGTTACATTTGTACCCCGCGCTTTCCCACTCATGGCAGGCTCAATGCGGCAGGCAATGGAGGGTTAAGTGACTTGCCCAGAGTCACAAGGAGCTGCCTGTGCCGGGAATAGAACTCAGTTCCTCAGTTCCCCAGGACCAAAGTCCACCACCCTAACCACTAGGCCACTCCTCCACTCGAAGAGTGTCCCTACCCAATATAATTGCAAACTAGTGCCTAAACCCCCGGATTCTATAGCACGCCTAGAAATCCACACCGAAATCCAAGTGTATTCTGTAACGATGCACATAAATTAATTGGCTTAACATGCCAATCAGCGTTAACAGCACTTAATAAGCAATAATGAGAACTAATTGACAATTAAATTTTATACGCACAACGAGTTCTGTAATTCACCTTGCCTAAATTTTAATGCATGCAGGCAAAAAGGGGTATAGTTATCGGTGGAGAACATGGGTATTTCGTGGGCATTTCAAAATTCACACATGTTGTTATAGAATATTGCCCTCTGCAACTAAATCTACACACCTGGATGTACATCACATTTTTGTTGGTAGTTTTAGGTGCTGTGATACTAAGTAAACATATTCTATATACCGTGCCTAAATCTAGGTGTCACTTATAAATACATTTAGATGGAAATGTTTTCCGCGCGGATTTTCTAGGTGCCATATATAGAATATAGCCCAAAAGGTTTAACCCTGAAGCAAAGTTACATGGCCAAAGTAACCAATGGTGCTCTGTTACCCACAACATGCTTTCAATGAGCATATTTGAGTTTATATTGCTCATACCAAGATGTTATGTTTACAAAATGCAGTTTCAAATCTTTCAATCATTTAAACTGAATAATACAACCATATTATCCAACTTGATTATTCCAGTTCAAATATAAAAAAAGTAAACTGAATATCACAGAATTTTCAACATTGCTCCTGCAAGTGCAATTGCCGTCACACTTAAAGATCGCAGCATTAAACATCAATACTTCAATGCCACTCTGTTTGGGCATTCAGACCATAAGGGTACATGCACTTCAATCTATGTATCCAAACTTCTTCCCTCTGACACACTCTTAAATTCCCTTCACCTCCACAACATGATCCAAGAACGTGATCTATGACCCAACATAGTAAAGGCTCAAATGAATGAGAAGCAGTCAGGCAATGCATACTTAAATGTGGATCAGAATGTTGTTGTCAATTATTTCTATGTTCAGCCATTCATTCTCTGAATTTGTGTTTTCCCAATGACTAATTTCTCACATTCATATTTATGGCAAACAACAAATGTAAAAACACAAGTAGTAAAAAGCTTCAGATAATAAAATGTGTTCTACATTTATAACTATCTTCTGTTGTCAAATCCATTCAAGGTCATTTGGGTCTTTCTTAGAGATGGCAAATATATCAGAGGGAAAAATCCACAATTTCGGGAATAACATGTATAAAATGTTTGTACGTTTGGGTATCTTGCCAGGTGCCCTTGACCTGGATTGGCCGCTGTTGGGGACAGGATGCTGGGCTCGATGGACCTTTGGTCTTTTCCCAGTATGGCATTACTTATGTACTTATATATGCACTTCCTTTACATTTTTTCTCCTAGTATATGCTAACTTTAACCCAGAGCTTCCCAAACTACAGGTCAGGACCCCAAAAAGGGTCACAAAACCCATCTTAATTTCCTTTCCTTGAGTCCTACTAGACTAGTGAAGAATCACCGGGGTCATACCTGCCAACCAGCCAATGGGATAATGAGCCACCATGTAAGCTCTGCCCTACAAAGGGCACCATGCAGTCACAACTCAGCAATATTTGTGTAAAAAGGAAATGTAAATCAACAATTCCCCTTTTCCTCGAAGGGAGGCCGGAAGATATCCCATAAGGAAAAAATAATTCTTACCTGATAATTTTCTTTCCATTTGTCCCAACAGATCAATCCAGAGACTTGTGGTTGTGTCCCTCTACCAGCAGGTGAAGATAGAGAGAACCTCTGAGGTTTCCTATATGTGGACCTGTTCAGCCAGCTGAACCTCAGTATGAACGATACCAAAGCAGTGGAATGGAAACAACAGAAAACTCTCCTGACATTGTCAGACCAATTGCCCAACATACTTCCACCACTTCTATATTTCTTTACTTTATTTTTTAATCAAACGAAGGAACATTCAGAACAACGGAACCTGAAAAAAACTAACCAACCGCAATAAAACCACAGACACTAAACCCAGGGGGGGGCCTCTGGATTGATCTGTTGGGACTAATGGAAAGAAAATTATCAGGTAAGAATTCATTTTTCCTTCCATGGCATCCCCACAGATCAATCCAGAGACTTGTGGGATGTACCCAAGCAGTCCTCAAGTAGGGCGGGACAGCCCCAACCCAGCAGAAATCACCGACGAGCCAAACACCGCATCTTGACAAGCTGCCACATCCACCTGATAATGACGAGTGAATGTATGGACCGAAGCCCATGTAGCTGCCCTGCAGGTATCTTCCAGAGAAACCAAACAGGACTCTGCATAGGAGGAAGCTTGAGCTCGCATAGAATGAGCACGAACTTGCAAAGGGGCTTGCTTGCCCAATGCCACATATGCCGAAAAGATGGCCTCCCGCAACCAACAGGCTATGGTGGCCTTGGACGCCATATGACCCTTCTTACTGCCTCCAAAAAAGGACGAAGAGATGGTCAGAAAGACGAAATTCAATCATCATCTCCAAATACCTGAGAAGAGCCCGTCTCACATCGAGGCAGCAAAGAGCCTGGAATTGCTCAGGGTAATCTTCCCGGCGGAAGGCCGGCAAATGCAGGGACTGCTCCAAGTGGAAACGAGAAACCACGTTGGGCAAAAACAAAGGAACTGCCCTACTGCCCTAATCGATACCCCCGCCTCCTTAAAATGCAGGAAGGGGGTCTCTGCAAAAAAGGGCCGGCAACTCTGAAATTCTCTGAGCGGAAGAAATGGCTACTAGGAAAATCGCCTTCAAGGTGAGATTCTTAATCGTAATCCCCGATAAAGGTTCGAAAGGAGGATGCTGAAGCGCTTTGAGAACTAGATTAAGGTTCCAGAATGGCAGAACTGGCACGTGAGGAGGGCGCAAATGATTTATGCCCCTCAAGAAACGAACCACATCCGGGTGGGAGGCTATGGACGCCCCCTGAAGCCGGCCTCTAAAACATGCCAGAACTGCCACCTGCACATTAAGAGAACTCAACGAGAGTGATTTTTGTACAGCCTCTTGAAGAAATGTGAGAACAACCGATACTGAAGCCTCTGACAATCCCAAACTCGCACACCACAAATCGAAGGTACGCCACACCCTAGCTTAAGCTATTGAGGTGGATCTTTTCTGAGCCTACAGCATCGTAGTGATCACCGCGTCCGGATACCCTTTTCTTCTCAACCTCACCCTCTCAAGGGCCAGGCTGTAAGACCAAAGGGGGAGGGATCCTCCATCATGACTGGCCCCTGCAGCAGGAGACCATCCTGCGCCGGTAGCAGAAAAGGATGATCGAACAGAAGCCCGATCGCATCTGCTTACCAGGGTAGTCTGGGCCAATCCGGGGCCACTAGGATCACTCGACCGAGATGACTGGCAGTGCAAGTCAGTAAACTGCCCACCATTTGCCATGGGGCAAAGGCATAGAGCAGGCCCCTGGGCCAAGTTTGAAGAAGGGCATCGATGCCTTCTGAGCCCAGCTCTCGTCCCCTGAAGAAACGGAGAACCTTCGCATCGAATGCGGTGGCCATTAAGTCCATCTCTGGCATCCCCCAACGGGCAGTTATCTGATCAAAGGCCAGAGGGGAGAGCGTCCACTCCCCTAGTCCAACTGGTGGCGACTGAGAAAGTCCGCTTGCACATTCTGTGACCCCACTAAATGAGCCGCTGTCAAGAAAGAGAGATGAGTCTCTGCCCAACAGCAGATTAGAGCCACCTTGCTCGCTAGGGGTGCACTCCTGGTGCCCCCCTGACGGTTTACGTAGGCGACCGCTGTCGCATTGTCCGAAAGAACTCAAACTGGGCAACCGCGGAGAAGAGACAAACTCCCGAAGGGCCAGACGAATCGCCCGTAACTCCAAGCGGTTGATGGACCATGACGCCTCCGTCGAAGTCCAAACGCCCTGGGCCGTCTGTTGCAGGCAATGAGTTCCCCAGCCAGACAGTGACACATCCGTGGTCACTATTTTCCAGTCCGGGGTTGCCAGAGGAATGCCCGACACCAGATTCTTTTGAATGAACCACCAGTGCATGACTGTGTGAAGGCAGGTCGAACATGGCACCCGAGCCTCATAATCCTCCGAGATCAGAGACCAACGGCTCAGAAGGTGCCACTGGAGGGGGCATGTGTGAGCTCTGGCCCACTTTCCCACATCCAAGGTGGAGGCCATGGAACCTATAACTTATAAATAGTCCCAAGCCCGTGGGATCGGAGTTTGAAACAGCGCTCGTAACTAAGCCTGTAACCGCTGTGCTCGAGCTGAAGGAAGAGAAACTATCCCTGTTCGGGTACTGAAGCACACCACCCAAGTATTCCAGCGTTTGGGAAGGCATTAGGCTGCACTTCAGGAAACTGATCACCCAACCAAGCAACTGAAGCAACCCAACCACTTTGTCAGATGCCCGCCGACTCTCCTCGAAAGAAGACGCCCGCAAAAGCCAGTCGTCTAGATAGGGATGAACCTGAATCCCTTCCTTCCTGAGATGGGCTGCCACTACTACCAAGACCTTCCAAAGGTCCGAGGCGCTGTGGCTAGGCCGAAGGGCACCGCTTTGAATTGAAAATGACAAAGCACTGCAAAGCGAAGAAAGCGCCTGTGGGGAGGCCCGATTGCAACGTGTAAATAGGCCTCTGAGATTGAGAGAGGTCAAAAACTCCCCTGGCTGTACCGCTGCGATCACCGATCGGAGGGTTTCCATGAGGAAAAGCAGAACCCGTTAAGGACCTGTTGAAGCACTTGAGATCTAAGACGAGTCGCCAAGAACCGCCCTTTTTTGGCACCACAAAATAAATGGAGTATCGACCGCACATTCTTTCTGCTGGGGGTGCAGGCTGGACGGCACCCGGCCATTGTAAGTTGAGGAGGGTGTGTCGAACGGCCCACACCTTGGCGGGATATTTGCAAGGAGATTCCAGAAAAGAGTCTATTATCAGACGAGCCAATTCTAACTTGTAACCGTCTCTAATAACCTCCAAGACTCATTTGTCGGATGTTACCCTGGGGTCCACTCTACCAGGAAGAGGGACCGTCTGCCCCCAATAACTGGCTAGATATGGACCAGGGCCCCATCACTGGGCGGACCTGGCTGCGGGCTGATTTCTGTTACCGGAAAGGAAGGCCCACTTGTCACCTCGAAGAGGCCCCGCGACCTGGACGGTAACGCCGTGTATCCCTAAACTTAGGTCTAGGTCCCGCAGGTCATACAAACTTGGACCTGTCCTCCGGGAGGCGCTAGCCCTTAGAGTCACCGAGATCCTTCACAATCTGTTCTATGTCCCAAACAAAAGCTTTCCCCTAAAAGGAAACCTTGCCAAACGTCACTTAGAGGCCATGTCTGCAGCCCAATGCCGCAACCACAGCCAGCGGTGACCGCTAGGGAAACCTCCTTCGCTGAAGCCCTCAAAAGATCATAAAGAAGATCCGCAAGGAAGGCTAAACCGGACTTCAAGGCCGGCAAAACAGCCATGAGATCTTCTGGAGAGGAGGCTTTCTGTACCCACAATAAGCATGCCCACGCCGCTACTTCAAGGACAGCTTTTGAGCAAGTCTCAACTTACGATCCTGAGGGTCCTTGAGCGCAGTACCACCCTCCACAGGGAGAGTGGTTTTCTAGTGACCGTTGTGATTAAGGAATCCACGTATGGACCTTCAGCAAATATAAGTCAGGAGCAGGTAGCACGTAAAGGACATGACACAGCTCTAAGCACCTATGCCCACTATCCGGCGTATCCCACTGCGCCGAAATATGGCCTCATGCACATGAAAGGAACGAGGTGGGCATTTGGTGCCAGACATAATAGAGGGCAGCGGACCTGTTCCCCCTGACGATTCAGGGGGGAAATGGCCCAAAACCTCAAAAGCCCTATCAGGGAGGGAAGCTCTTCCCTGCGAAAAAGGCGGGCAGCCGACGGATCATCCTCCTCCTCAGAAGGCAGGGTGACCTCATCTGCCAAATCAAAGATTCTGAGGGAAAGCCTGGAGACAAAACCGGGCCATCTGTGTCAGATAGCTCCTCGGGAACAAAAATCTCCACCTGGGGAACATTTTGGCAGGAAAGACTGAGAGGCTGCAGCAACCGAAGTTTGCGGAGGAAGAGACGGGGCTGCCTGAAGAGAAGCTCCTGACTTCTTCAAAAGAAAGGCATTGTGCATTAATAAAAAATCCGGAGAAAAAGGAAATGCAAGGGACTCCCCTGCACCCTGTACACTGCCTTCCCTCCATCGGAGCCTGTACCACAGAAGCGCGCTGCGCCTCTTGTCTATCCAACCGCCACGTGCAGAGCGGGTCGCACCTGGAGGAAAAACATGGCCGGAGAAACCGCCAAAACTATCCCCAGCACTTCCGACTCACCGGACGCCTGCCACGCTGAACACTCGCTGCGGGCTGACGGCGGCAGGACTCACCTCCCCCGAAGCTGCTCTCCAGCCCCCCACACGGGAGCAGCGCTTTGCACCTTAGAAGGCACTGACATGCTCCACAAATGCATGCCCCAAAACTGACTCGGCAGAACATCTAGTTCCTCCGTATGATTAAACAAAGTCTCTTACCTTTTAAGTACTAGACGTATGCAGCGTTGTACACTTGAACCGAAGAGACAGTCCCTGCTCGACAGAGCTTACAATCTAATTAGGACAGGACAAACAGGACAAACAAGAGATAAGGTTAATTAAAGTGAGGATGATAAATAAGGGTTCTGAACAAGTGAATAAGGGTTAGGAGTTAAAAGCAAGCATCGAAAAGGTGGGCTTTTAGCTTAGATTTGAAGACGGCCGAGATGGAGCTTGACGTACCAGCTCAGGAAGCCTATTCCAGGCATATGGTGCAGCAAGATAAAAGAATGGAGTCTGGAGTTAGCAGTGGAGGAGAAGGGTGCAGATAACAGAGATACACCCAGTGAACGGAGTTCCCGGGGAGGAATGTAGGGAGAGATGAGAGTGGAGAGGTACTGAGGAGCTGCAGAGTGAATGCACTTATAGGTCAATAAGAGGAGTTTGAACTGTATGCGGAAACGGATAGGAAGCCAGTGAAGTGACTTGAGGGAGAGGGCTAATATGAGCATAATGACCACTGGCAGAATATTAGTCGTGCAGCAGAATTTTGAACAGATTAAAGAGGAGAGAGATGGCTAAGTGGGAGACCTGTGGAAGCAAGTTGCAACATTGGTCTAAGCGAGAGGTGATACGAGTGTGGATGAGGGTTCTGGTAGTGTGCTCAGAAAGGAAACGGCGAGTTTTGGTGATATTATAGAGAAAGAAACGACATGTTTTAGCAGTCTGCTGAATATGTGCAGAGAAGGCGAAGAGGAGAGGTTGGTTTAGGGGGAAAGATAAGAAGCTCAGTCTTGGTCATGTTTAGTTTCAGATGGCGCTGAGACATCCAGGCAGCAATGTCAGACAGGCAGGCTGATACTTTGGCCTGGATTTCGGCTGAGATTTCTGGTGTGGAGAGATAGATCTGGGAGTCATCAGCGTAAAGATGACTTTTATCTTATTATCAATTTGTATAACTGTTTTTTCTTGCACTGTACCCTTACTACAGTTTTATGTAAGCCACTTTGAGCCTTCAATCAGTGGGAAACTGTGGGATATAAATGTAATAATAAATAAATAAATAAAGATGGTTAAGATTGGATGGGACTGGGGAGGAGGGTGTTTAAGTGTGAAAGTTATCAGATGATGGTCAGAGAGGGGAAGAGTGAGCAGTTTGAGAAGAGGATAAGATCAAGACAGTGGCCATTCTGGTGAGTGGGGGCAGTGGAGCACAGTTGAGTGGACTTCAAAGGAAGAAAAACAGTGAGACTGAGGTGGAAGAAGAGGTTGAAATCTACAAGAGGGTGAAAGAAGTAGCCCGACACCACCTCCGCAGCCAACCGAGAGAGGAGTATGGGAGAAAAGATAACCTCTGTGGCATAAGGCCGCGACTGAAGCAGTCTTCATGGTAAAGCCAAGTTTCAGTTAGGGCAAGCAGATGGAGAGTACGAGAGATAAAGAGGTCATGGATGTAGGAAAGTTTGTTACTGACAGAGCGGGCATTCCAAAGAGCGCAAGAGAAAGGCAGGGAAGAAGGGGGGAGGAGAGGAACAGAAATTAGATTAGAGATATCACAGTGTGACCTGCACAAATAGGATGAGAGAAGATATGGAGGACCAGGATTGGGATTTATGTCCCCAGCAAAGAGCAGGAGAAGGAGCAAGAGAGTACGGAAAAGAGTAGGAGAGCTATGACAACAGCGACGAAGGTGAGATGTACTCAGATAGAAATGAGATGGATGAATGGAAGGAAGGAAGGAAATGTTGAAGGTTAAGAGCTGAGAAAAAGGAAGAGGAAAAAAAGAGATGGTGAGATGATGAATACAGAGGGTGGACAATGTGTTCCTGAAGTGTACAGTGGTTTCAGATGGAGAAACAGATTAGGAAGGGACAGTACCAAGAAGAAAAAGTGTACTGGAGCCATAAGTAGTAACTGAGAGAAAAATAAATGTAAAGAGAAAAATGCCCTGCGAACCTAACCGCGCACGGCACCAACAGCATAGGCCCTGAATGGATCGCAGTGGACCTCGGAGTCACCCCGGAGAAGGCTGTAAAGGATATGCAGATGAGCTGCAAGTCCTCCACAGCACCTGAAAGGCAGCCGGTGGTAGAGCTGGGCACCTCTCAGCCGAGGAAAGGCTTATCAGGGGTTAGGCCGAAGTCAGCATTCCTCCCCCTGAGGGTTGCCTGATGCAACTGCCAACCTGGAATGTAAAGATATGCTTCCTTGAGATCCAAAAGGACATGAAAAACTCTCCTTTTCACACTGCTGCTAGCTATTACTGCTCACAACATTTCCATTTGGAAATGTAGTACCTTTACTTTTGGTGCTCGATTTCACTACCCTTGATCTAAAAGGTGTCAAATGCAGCTTTCCTTCCAAGGCACAATGAAATAAATAGGTCTCTGGGAGTTGAAATACAGCCCGTAGCTCCAAACATTTCACCTGGGTGTTTCATACCACCTCTACTTTGGCATGTGACCAACAAGGCAACACTAAAAATAAAGGCAGTTGGCCCACTCTTTGGCGGGGAAGTTAGGAGACCAAGTGGGCAATTTTTACAAGGAGTGGACCTAGATATTGTTTGACCAGTGAGTGTTGAAACCTGTCATTAAAATCACCTATAGTACTTGAAGTTTGGAGAGTGGTCAATGTACTGCTGATTTTCAAAAAGGGTTCTAGCGGTGACTGGGAAATTACAGACTGGTAAGCCTGGCAGTGCCAGGTAAAATAGTGAAAACTATTATAAAAAATAAAATTATGGGACACAGCCAGCATGGTTTCAGCCAAGGGAAGTCTTGCCTTACCAATTTGCTTCACTTCTTTGAAGGCGTGAATAAAACATGTCGATAAAGGTGAGCCAATTGATGTAGTGTATCTAACTTTTTCAGAAAGCTTTTGACAAAGTTCCTCATGAGAGACTCCTGAGAAAATTAAAGAGTCATGGAATAGGAGGCAATGTTCTGTTGTGGATTAGGAATTGGTTATTGGACAGAAAACAGAGGGTAGGGTTAAATGGTCATTTCTCTCAATGGAGGAGGGTGCATAGTGGAGTGACAAAGGGATCTGTACTGGGACCGGTGCTAATGATCTGGAAATCAGGACGACGAGTGAGGTGATTAAATTTGCAGTTGACACAAAACTATTCAAGGTTATTAAAACACATATAGACTGTGAAAAATTGCAGGAAGACCTTAGGAAATTGGAAGACTAGGCATCCAAATGGCAGATGAAATTTAATGTGGACAAATGCAAAGTCAAGCATACCTCAAACCAAGAGCTGCCTCAAGGTATACAGCCCACAAAAAGAAACCAAACCATTCTTCTGTGTATCCAGACAGGTGCTGCACTGCCACTGAGTTCCCATGAACAGCACCTGACCATTCTTCTGTGTATCCGGACAGGTGCCACTCTGACGTTTTTCTTGTGAGGACTCCAGGAATTTAAAAGATCTGCATTGCCATGGTGCACAGTCAGGGGCATGTGTCCAAAGGGGTGTGACCAAAGCGGCAGGTCCCACCCCTTTGGAGTCTGCAGGAGCCGGGAGCCAGGATCACTGGTTATTTGGAGGTCTACAACATGGTGAAACAGAAGAACAAATCTGTGGAGAGCTCAGGTGGAAAGACAAGTTTGTGCAATATTAAGGGCCCGGTGGATCAGCATGTCCTGTTGTCGAGTCAACTGACCTCCCATGACCTGAAACTCCTTTCTCCTACTGAGGTTTCTTTATCTTCGGGTGAGCATATCCCACTCTCTCAGCCTGTGTTTATTCTTGAGGAAGGTAAATCCTCATTACCTGAGGATTTTTTGGTCCTTCGCAATAGTAAGAATCTCAACAACAGGTACATATGCATATGTAAAACCTTTGGTTATGGACTCTTACCTTTGAAAGATCTTTGGACTGTAGTCACATGCATGCAACCTTAACCTTACTCAGTTTTCTAATGCTAGATATACTGAAGAAGCTTCTGCAAATATGACTGAACAGGACATATTTGGATCGGAGCGGAGACGTGGTGCGAGGCGCATCCACCGCATGAGCCCCGGAACCGGGTGAGTGTTGACTTCGTCGGCCCACGCTTCCGAGCACCGGCTGATTGAGGTGTACTTCCCCATGACCTGCTGATGGAGGACCGCCACGACGGAGCCCCAGGAGGAGAGCTGACAACACTAGTTCCCTCTCTAACCTGGAAACCAGCTCCTGCTCTTTCATTTTCCTTTTTTTTTTTTTTTTTTTTTTGCTTTTCTTTGCTCCTTTTGCTTTTGTTTTGCTCTTCTGCGACTAAGGCAGGCTTTCACCTGGAAAGTGGTTCTGCTACTGGAGGACCATCACGATGGAGTCCCAAGAGGAGAGGTAACTAGCTCCTTCTCTCACCTGGAAATCGGACTCTGCTTCTGCTTTTCTCTGCTCTTTTTGTTTTGTTTCCTGCCCTCTGCAACCAAGGCAAACCTACACTTGGAAAGAGGTTCTGCTTTCTGTATTCTTCCACTCTTTTATGCCTTTGTTTTTTTAAGACTCAGACAAGGCCAGTGCTAGCCCATGTGGTACATATTGACTCGCACAAGAATATTAAATACGAACTCAGTGAATGGACTCTATTGCAGCCCCAAAACCACCTACAGTGATGGAAATAAGTATTTGATCCCTTGCTGATTTTGTAAGTTTGCCCACTGACAAAGACATGAGCAGCCCATAATTGAAGGGTAGGTTATTGGTAACAGTGAGAGATAGCACATCACAAATTAAATCCGGAAAATCACATTGTGGAAAGTATATGAATTTATTTGCATTCTGCAGAGGGAAATAAGTATTTGATCCCCCACCAACCAGTAAGAGATCTGGCCCCTACAGACCAGGTAGATGCTCCAAATCAACTCGTTACCTGCATGACAGACAGCTGTCGGCAATGGTCACCTGTATGAAAGACACCTGTCTACAGACTCAGTGAATCAGTCAGACTCTAACCTCTACAAAATGGCCAAGAGCAAGGAGCTGTCTAAGGATGTCAGGGACAAGATCATACACCTGCACAAGGCTGGAATGGGCTACAAAACCATCAGTAAGACGCTGGGCGAGAAGGAGACAACTGTTGGTGCCATAGTAAGAAAATGGAAGAAGTACAAAATGACTGTCAATCGACAAAGATCTGGGGCTCCACGCAAAATCTCACCTCGTGGGGTATCCTTGATCATGAGGAAGGTTAGAAATCAGCCTACAACTACAAGGGGGGAACTTGTCAATGATCTCAAGGCAGCTGGGACCACTGTCACCACGAAAACCATTGGTAACACATTACGACATAACGGATTGCAATCCTGCAGTGCCCGCAAGGTCCCCCTGCTCCGGAAGGCACATGTGACGGCCCGTCTGAAGTTTGCCAGTGAACACCTGGATGATGCCGAGAGTGATTGGGAGAAGGTGCTGTGGTCAGATGAGACAAAAATTGAGCTCTTTGGCATGAACTCAACTCGCCGTGTTTGGAGGAAGAGAAATGCTGCCTATGACCCAAAGAACACCGTCCCCACTGTCAAGCATGGAGGTGGAAATGTTATGTTTTGGGGGTGTTTCTCTGCTAAGGGCACAGGACTACTTCACCGCATCAATGGGAGAATGGATGGGGCCATGTACCGTACAATTCTGAGTGACAACCTCCTTCCCTCCGCCAGGGCCTTAAAAATGGGTCGTGGCTGGGTCTTCCAGCACGACAATGACCCAAAACATACAGCCAAGGCAACAAAGGAGTGGCTCAGGAAGAAGCACATTAGGGTCATGGAGTGGCCTAGCCAGTCACCAGACCTTAATCCCATTGAAAACTTATGGAGGGAGCTGAAGCTGCGAGTTGCCAAGCGACAGCCCAGAACTCTTAATGATTTAGAGATGATCTGCAAAGAGGAGTGGACCAAAATTCCTCCTGACATGTGTGCAAACCTCATCATCAACTACAGAAGACGTCTGACCGCTGTGCTTGCCAACAAGGGTTTTGCCACCAAGTATTAGGTCTTGTTTGCCAGAGGGATTAAATACTTATTTCCCTCTGCAGAATGCAAATAAATTCATATACTTTCCACAATGTGATTTTCCGGATTTAATTTGTGATGTGCTATCTCTCACTGTTACCAATAACCTACCCTTCAATTATGGGCTGCTCATGTCTTTGTCAGTGGGCAAACTTACAAAATCAGCAAGGGATCAAATACTTATTTCCACCACTGTATCTTTGTCTATAATATTAATAAGATCTCTAGTCATGCTGATTAGTTTGGGATGAGCTAGGAAAACTGACACCAAAATGAATACAATCAAAACACTTCTGGTAATCTACTCACTTTCACTGATCCACCTAGAGGCATATTTTCAAAGCACTTAGCCTTCCAAAGTTCCATAGGTTTCTATGGAACTTTGGAAGGCTAAGTGCTTTGAAAATATGCCTCCTAGTATTACCCATCCCACTCAGAGAACATTACTCCATACCCATCCTACAAAATCACCAAAGACTGATCAAACATTCCACACTCCAGCAAATTGACACTCACCACACTAAAGGAAGATTGTTTAAACACGGACATCACCAAGAATACGGGAGGAACGACAACACACACACACACCACCCAAAGAACGACAAAAAACAAAAATCAACACCAAACCTAATAGCCCCATACCAAAATATCCAGGTGGGCTACATCAATGCTAGGTCCGTAATTAACAAAACAACAACAATATCAGACTGGATCACCGCAGAAAACCTCGACCTTATATTTATCAATGAAACATGGATCCACAACCAAAATTACCCCATAATCCTTGGACTATGCCCTCCAGGTTTCAAAATCACTCATCGGACCAGATCGGAAAAGGGAGGCGGACGAATAGCACTAATCTACAGAGAACAATTCATCACCGAAACTACTCTCGACTCCATCACCCCAACTAGAAATTGCCTCATTTAGAATGCACAACAATTCCCTGATTGATCACCTGAATTGTGTCATGTTCTACAGACCACCCGGCAACTGGAACGAAAGCCAGCCTATCTTCACGGACTTCATATCAAATAACTGTGTAAACAATTCCAACATACTATTACTAGGCGACATTAACCTTTACCTAGAAGACCCCAATTCCACTAACGTACGGGAATGTAAAGACTTCCTACAGTCCTGGGATCTCAAATGGCCTCACATGCAAACTACCCATATCAAGGGACACACATTGGACCTCCTATCACATAAATTGTCCACAGATCATAACCTACTAATAACAGACATCAAATGGACAGTAACACCTTGGACCGACCATTACAAACTGAAGCTAGATTTAAATTGGCGGAAGAAGGGTTCAAATCACACACCAGAACATACAACTTAGACCACAAGAGGGCAAATCGACCCACATGCATTCTGGCAAAAGATATACGACAACGAATGGACTACATGAACTAATTCCATACTTTATCTCAACCGCTGGGATGACAGATGCAGCAGCGTACTAAACGAAATAGCACCCTTAAAAACAAGAACATCAAAAAGACAGAACACTATACCATGGTTCAATGACAAACTAAAAAAAAATCAAAACACAATCCAGGAAACGTGAACGAGCATGGAGAAAGACAAAAGATGAACATACACTCAATGCATGGAAACAACTACACAGAAAATACGAATATGCAATAAAACAAACCAAAAAGTCCTACTACAAAACCAAATTAGGACCAGATTACAAAGATATGAAGAAACTATACCAACTCGTAAATAAGTTACTAGACACCACCTCTATCACCACTACCAACACAGACATCCCAACCGCAGACAAACTCGCTAACTACTTTAACGAAAAAATAATAAAACTTCACAGCACACTTCCTCATCACAATACCGACATCGAAAACTTCTTCAACGATCTGGACCTAACCTCAGACGGATACCCAGCTGACTGCATATGGACAACATTTAATCTCCTCAACATCGTATCAGTTACACAAGCGACTCACAGGTTCGCCAAGACCCATTACAAACTGGACACATGTCCTAGTCATCTACTAAAATCAGCCCCCGACCGCTTCATAGCAGACCTCACATCCCACCTAAACTTCATGCTACAACAAGGTCTCTTCCCTGAGGAATATGGTAACATCCTACTCACCCCAATACCAAAAGACGCCAAGAAAAGCACAATCTCACCAACTACCGTCCAGTTGCATCTATCCCACTAGTAGTAAAAATGATGGAGAGTTTGGTGACTAAACAGCTTACGGATTACCTGGACAAGTTCTCAATTCACAATCAGGATTCCAATCCCATCATAGTACCGAAACTGTCCTAGTCACCCTCCTGGCCAAATTCTTTTTTAAATTATTTTATTTATTCATTGTATATTACATTTATGTCCAATATATAAATGGGAAAGAAAAGAGAAAATATCAATTAAAACGAACATTAAGGAAAAATATCATCTTTGTTAGTCCACATTATTGTCCACAATTGGGGGATACAAGATCAGGAAAACAATCTCAAAGAAAATAAGAAAAACACGGAATGGTTAATCTTACAATTCATATTTCTGAGGGAGGAAGGTTAATCGGTAATTGCAGCCGGTACAGTGGTAACTTAAAGGAAGTTGCTGCAGAGGGTTCTTCATCTGTTCTTTTAACTCCACAAACTCTTGTAATTTCCTGGGTTCAACAAATAAGTAATCAGGAAATAAAACACTTACAAGGGAATCGCTCTAGGAAGGTCCCACCTAGGGCAATGATTCTTGGCTTAAAAGCCAAGAGTTCACACCTCCTAGTCTGCGATTCCCTTGATATGTCAGGAAATATATTTATCTTTGAACCCAAAAAAACTATCAGCCATATATCGGAAATACAATTTCAAAACATTGTTCCTATCTAAATCAAAGGCAAAAGTCACTAATAATATAACTCTATATATAGGGTATTTTAGGAAAATGTATCTTTCTCAAGTTATTTTTCCTTAATTGGTTCTCCAGACGTTCCAATTTTTTTACAAGAAACATAAATTGTCCTTCATTACCAGATTAACTGATTTTCATAGAGAAACCATTTCCGAAATCAAAGTCTTTATTTTTTTATCTTGGACTTCCACTTTGTTAGATAAGTATTGATATAATCACATATTTATTCCTAAAAAAAATTTTGACATCTGAAGAAGAGAGTTATTCACACTCTGCAGCACTTCCCATAGTGCGTCCATTGTGACATTATTTGGCTTCACCAGGTCCAATTTCTCCACAGAAACTGCTCCAGATATCTTCGGGAGGGAAGAGCTCACTCTCCAATCCCCCAGTTGGTTTATTATCCGGAGTCAATGCTGCGCCAGGACATCCTCGGATCGCGTGAAAATCCTAACCCACTTCAGGCATTTCCACTGTTGACCTCCATAGCGAAGCGTTACTGTTTCTGAGTCTTGGAGAGGTCATGCCAACAGGGGGACTCAAAGTCACTCCCTCTCCACTGAGATTCGGCAATAAAGCCTTGCTGTTCCCCGAAGCAGGAACCGATATCCCCGACGTTATGACCCCGAATCTCTCCAAAGTAGACTGAGAAGTGGTGGGAACCCCAGCCACGTTCGAGGAGGGCAACACCACGGCTTTGCCTTTCTTCTTCCCCATTCTCTGGGGAGCGCGTCTACTTCTTCAGGTATTCTGGTGTAAAACGGAAACTCAACTAACGTACATCCTCCCTCAACGCCATCTTGGATCCTCCAGTTTGGGACACTCTTTGTCTGGTTTCTCCTCAGAGGCCTGTCTGATATGGGTAACCCTTCAGCATAGCCCTCTGAGTCATTGAAACACGGAATCCCCTCCACCACTAACAAGGTGGTGTCCCTTCAGAGGGGCCTCCTGGCCAAATTCAAGCAGAAGATAGCCATAGGTAAAAGCATACTCCTCCTCCAGTTCGACATGTCAAGCACATTCAACATGGTAAACCACAACACACTACTAAGACTACTTGGCCACTTCAGGATTGAAGGAAATGTACTTAACTGGATCAAAGGCTTTCTAACCACCAGAACTTGTCAAGTAATATCAAACTCAAACATATCACCACTGTGGAAAGCTGTCTGCGGAGTACCTCAAGGATCACCATTATCACCAATACTCTTCAACATGATGAGGATTCCACTGGCACAGTCCTTGTCCAATTGAGGCCTTAACCCATTCATTTACGCAGATGATATTACAACCTACATCCCCTTCAGACATGACTTGACAGAAATAACCAATAAAATCAACGATGGCCTGAACATCATGGACTCCTGGGCAAACTCATTCCAACTGAAACTGAACACTGAAAAAACACACTGCCTCACCCTCTCCTCTCAACACAAGTACAAACCCACAACCATAAATACCCCAGGATACACCAACCCTACCTCAGACAGCTTGAAAATACTTGGCGTCACACTCTCAAGAGCCACGTAAACTCTGTAATAAAGAAAATGTTCTATTCAATGTGGAAGCTCAAACGACTAAAACCTTTCTTCCCAAGAGAAACCTTTGGAAACCTAATACAATCAATGGTCCTAAGTCATGCAGACTATTGCAATGGAATCTACGCGGGATGCAAAGAACAACTCACAAAAAAACTCCAGACCGCCCAAAATACAGCAGCCAGATTGATATTCAGCAAAACACGTTTCGAAAGTGACAAACCCCTTCGAGAAAAGCTGCATTGGCTCCCAATCAAAGAACAGATCATCTTCAAAAATCTGCACTTTAGTCCATAAAATTATATACGGCGTAGTCCCAGCATACATGATAGACCTTATAGATCTACCAATACGAAACAGAGTCGGATCGTCAAGATCATACCTAAACCTACACTACCCAAATTGCAAAGGACTGAAATAGAAAACAACTCACGCATCCGACTTCTCCTACATAAGCGCACAACTATGAAATGGCCTCCCAAAAGCGGTGAAAACAATCCATGACCACCTGAACTTCAGGAAATCACTAAAAACCAACCTCTTCAAAAAGGCCTACCCCAACGACCCCATGTAAACCTCTTCACCCAGGAACATAACATGACTAATGATCGTACTGGACATCACACAATCTTCATCCCTTCCGATCCTCCACATATACCTCATTCGATCACTATACAACCTGTATTTGTTATCAACCGACTGGGCAATCGCCTTTGACGGTACTATGTAAGCCACATTGAGCTGCAAATAGGTGGGAAAATGTGGGGTACAAATGCAATAAATAAATAAATAAATTGGTTAGTGTGGCAAGCCGCATGGAAAAACTTGAGAATCAAGCTTCCTTAATGCAGTCGGCTTCTGCTGCAGCCATTAAGGATAATTATGCTATTCAAGTTAGAGAATGCGGTCAGGGCTTCTAATTCACATTTGTTAACTTTTCCTAATCACTCACTATGTTTCTTCTAAGGAACTTTTTCTGAAATATTTGAAAGAGGTGTACAGCTTCGGGAATTGGGAGAAAGTTGTAATAGTTAATTTATCTTCCAAAATCCTCTATGGTTGAAAAAGAAGGCAGCACTCTGGAACCTCTTTCTTCTCTAGAAAGCCTAGACCTTTCTCAATGGAATCTTCTCACAATATCATCAATAAATGAGCTACTTTGATCAGCTATGAGTAAAATAGAAATCCTGAGAGTTTATTTTCCAAAAAAAAAAAAAAAAAAAAACAGCTGCCCTTTTGTGGTCAGATTATTTGTTTCCAGATGTTGAGTTACAATCGAAAAGGAAAGCTCTAAGGTCTTGGCTATTGGAGCTACCTTTTTTCTTAAGCTTCCATGAGTGGCGTAGCCAGATGTGGTATTTCGGGTGTACCCAGAGTTAACTTGGATGGGCCCTTTCACCCCTACCCCCCATCAAACATATAAACGGCGAGTGACCGTACTCACTCGCAAATGCGCAGTAGAGACTTCCCTCTCTGTCCCGCCCCCGTGTCAATATGTGATGACGGGGGCGGGACAGAGAGAGAAACTGCGCGAAGCCGCTGAGGTCGCTACCGCTTCCCCCCCCCCAAGGTCGCCATTACCGCTCCCCCCACCCGGAGTCGCCGCCGCCGCCACCCCTCCACCCGGCCCCAGCCCTCTCTTCGCTACTGAACTTACATCCATTCGCCGGAACGCAGCACGCACATCAGCTGAGCTGCCGTCGGCCTTCCTTCCTTCCCTGCCTGTGTCCCACCCTTGCTGACGTTACGTCAAACGAGGGCGGGGACACAGGCAGAGAAGGAAGGCCGACGGCAGCTCAGCTGATGTGCGTGCTGCGTTCCGGCGAATGGATGTAAGTTCAGCAGCGAAGAGAGGGCCCGGGTGGAGGGATGGCAGCAGCAACTCCGGGGGTGGGGGGGAAGCCAGCGTCGACCTCCGAAAAACCCAATACCAGCCCGTTTTTACGGGCTCAACGGCTAGTAGATATATAAAATACAGGGGGTTTTTTTACCTTCCTCTCAGCCCCTCCCCTTCCCTGCCCACCCACATCCAACATCTCTTCCTTTCTCCCTCCGCCTATGGCCCAATAGCTGTCCCTCTCTTGGTATATCTCAGAAGCATCCCTGGTGGCTGCAGCAACTCATTTTCACTGCCTGCACCGGACCCACAATCTTCCCTTCCTCATGTTCCACCCTCATGATGTCACTTTCTGTTTCCTCACTGGCGAGACACAGTGGAGAGAAGTTTGTGGGGCTGGCTCAGGTGGCAAAAATGAGTTGCTATGGCCATCGGGAATGCCTCTGAGGTACACCACAGAAGAGCAGATACTGGGCCGCTGGTGGAAGACAGGGAGAGAGGGGAGTGAAGTGCCACCACTGGGTGGGCCTAAGCTATGAACGAATGGGCCTTGTCAACCCAGGCCCATCTGTAGATACTTCACTGGTTTCCATGTAAATGTTTAGCTACATATCAGAATGATCATGATGTGTTTTTTTATTCCTGTCAACTAGAGTAATTTTTGAAGGAAAAGAATACCAGAGCAATCAGAATGAGTGTATTCGTTTTTGTTCCAGGTTGAGTAACTATTAATAGGGTACTAGATATAGTGTCTGCTTAATAGATCACGAGTTTTCTTATGTTATTGTAGTTTACTTTCCTATGCTGTTCCCTTAATGTGGACTTGATACTAGATTATGTGGTTTGTATTTGATTTATTTTATGTGAAAATATGTTTATTACATTTTATACCCAAAGCACACAAGAATTACACCTACAAATGTTTATGCAAGAACAAAACAAGAACATTCCCAAGTAAACAGTACTTAAACTATGGTAGTGAACTCATAAAAGCAAAACAAAAATTAACTCCCCCCCCCCCCCCCCCAAAAAAAAAAAAAAATATCCCCCCTTCCCCATACTACCATAAAGAACACTAGACAAAGTGAAACAAAAAACATTAAAACCCTGTAAAAACCTAAGGGCCCTGTTTACTAACCCCTAGAGACACTCATATATTCCTATGGGTGTCTCTAGCATTTAACGTGCGCTAATCATTAGAGCGTGCTAAAACACTAGCGCGCCTCTAGCATGGCTTAGTAAACAGGGCTCTAAATGTTCAAATTATTCAAAACAGTTGAACGAACTCAAGCAGTAAGAGTGTCCATAAATGGTGTCCAAGTCTTAACGAACCACCTCTTAAATGGACGACTGCAATGCTCAACAGACATACATTCCATCCACACCAGTTCGTGCATATAATTGTGCCATTGCGTTAAAGTGAAGGCCTTTCTGGGTGGATCACTGAGCCATAATGCAGCATTTCGCTAACAACGAAGCCTTACGTAAAAAGAGACTTGAAACACAGTTGCCCTCTCCGAGCTTGGTAATGTATTTCATTTAATTTTTATTTTACCTATGGTAGTTCTTGTGTTATTTTTATATAATACAACTTTATAATGCAAAACAAAACAAAAACAGAAAAAAAAATTTTAATCTTTGGTGCCATCTCATAGCTGAGAGTGGGTTACAAGACGTCCATTCAGCTGCAATCACAAAATGAGCTGCATAAATTCCACACTTTAAGATCTTGCATATAGAAAGGTCCAACACCGGAGGATGTGTGTTCAAAAAATCAGTTCTCTGTTTAACTCAACATGTATGCCTAAAATAGTGTCAAGCTCCTCTTGCATATAACTCCAGAACTTTGATGAAGCCGGGCAATCCCACCACATATGTAGTAAAGCTCCTGGAAGACCGCATCGTCTCCAGAATAGAAGGTCTGGCTTCAAGCCTCTGCAATGCAACTGTACACAAGCGTGGCATACCAGTGTATCTAATTTCAGGCCATTTTCCTTAATGCATGCAGAGATCGAATAAGAGTTGGCATTCTGCACTATCTTCTCCCATTGTTGCTCAGTAAAGGTGACGGAAAGTTCTGTTTACCAGTGGTCCATAAACTGAAGCATTTTAAATTCATATAATGTAATTATTTTATAAAGCGCAGGTATCAAACACCTGGTAAGACCAGGCTGAGACCTTAAGTCTTCAAATGGGTGCATCTTCCAGGTCGTGACCTCCTTGCACAACCCAGAGGATAAACTGTACCTAATATGCAAATACAAATAAAAAGCTGAAACTCTGTACATAATAACTCAAAAGATTTCAAATGACCATTAGAAAAGAACTGCAGGGGACATAAGAACATAAGAGCTGCCATACTGGGACAGACTAAAGGTCCATCAAGCCCAGCATCCTGCTTCCAACAGTGGCCAATCCAGGTTACAATCACCTGGCAAGATCACAAAACAGTACGTTTTATGCTGCTTACCTAGAAATAAGCAGTGGATTATCTTAATCAGGGCCGGTCTTAGGCCGAGGCGGCCGCATAGGGCCCCGCGCTTAGGGGGGCCCCGCGCGGCGCGCCTCAGTCAGCCTTGACCTAGTTCCACCCGGGGATCGCCGCCGCTCGTCCGAACTGCCCGCCCTCTTCTCTCCCCACGATCGATCACCGATCCCTTTCCTTTTTTCGCTTTTAATTTACCTCCAGTCTGGCAGCGTCAGTGAAAGCGATTCCAGCCAGTAAAAGCGCTTCTCTTCGCTGTGTCCGCCTTCTTCTGACGTCATGACGTCAGAAGAAGGCGGGACACAGCGAAGAGAAGCGCTTTTTACTGGCGGGGAGCTCTTTCACTGACGCTGCCGGACTGCAGGTAAATTTAAAAGCGAAAAAGGAAAGGGATCGGTGATCGCTCGTGGGGGAGAGAAGAGGGCAGGCAGGGGAAGAGAGACATGGACGGGATGGCAGGCTCAGGGAGAGAGGAGAATTGCTGGATCCATGGGTGAATGAGGGGGGCAGGGGAGAGAAGGAACAGATGGGAGGGCAGGGCCCAGGGATAGGAGAAATTGCTGGAAATGAGGGGAAGGGAGAGGGGACAATTACTGGATGTGGGATGGAGGAGGGAAGGGCAGAGAGGGGCCAAGGATGGACTTGGATGGGATGGCAGGGCCCAGGGAGAGAGGGGAATTGCTGGATACATGGGTGAATGGAGGGGGGCAGGGGAGAGAGGAACAGATGGTAGGGCAGGGCCCGGGAGAGGAGAAATTGCTGGAAATGGAGGGAGGGGGAGAGAGGAGAATTGCTGGATGTGGATGGAGGAGGGAAGGCAGAGAGGGCCAAGGAGGACTTGGATGGGATGGCAGGGCCCAGAGAGAGGAGAAATTGCTGGAAATGGAGGGGAGGGGAGAGAGGAGAATTGCTGGATGTGGATGGAGGAGGGAAGGGTAGAGAGGGCCAAGGATAGACTTGGAGTGGGAGGCAGGGCCCAGGAGAGGAGAAATGCTGGAAATGAGTGGAGGGGAGAGAGGAGAATGCTGGATGTGTATGGAGGGCAAATGTTGAATTTAAGGCTGGATCGGAACACTTTGAAGGCAGATGCTGAAACTGGAGAAAGGATAGGGACAGGGGGCTACAGATGGTAGACAGAACACATAAGGAACACAGGAGGATGGTGGACACGGTGAGAGAAAAAATATCAAACGGAAAGAAGACACTGCATAAAAAGAAGACCACTGGGACCAAAGCGAATAGAAAAACTAAATGATCAGACAACAAAGGTAGAAAAAAAGTATTTTATTCAGACTTTATTAATTGGAATATGTCAGCTTTTAGAAATGTGCATCTGTGATATTTTGCATGTAGTTTCAATTTTTTCTAGTATTGCTGCATGCTGAGTCTGACTTCTTGAGGTAACTTTCCATTCAGTATTTGCTTTCATATTTGTTGTGTCATCTGTTTTTCAATGTGTGATCAAGGTACAGTATCCTGCTAGCGTGTAGTATTTGCAGCCCTTTTTTTTTTCACAAGGTAGTGTATTGGTGTTATAGAGCCTGGTGTAATTACAGTTCTGCTTTCCATGCATAAGGTTGTAGCTCGTCCTGTCCTTGGAATTAGTGTGTTTATGGTTTGGTAAGGTTCTGACTGTGTTTTTGCACAAAGTTTGTGTATATGATTTGCAGGGAGAGATGTGTGTCCGCACCTCTGACCCCCCGGGGTTATGAGAATTGAACTACCCATTGTGGACTTGAATAATTCTTGGGAGGGGGGGGTTTCATGATAGCATTGTGCTTATTATTTCAATCAGTTTTCTGTACAAGTTAGCTCAGTTGTCTTTATTTGAAATTTCATAAATAAAATTTTTTCTAAAAACTGAATAATCTTATCAATGGGCGGGGGCGGGGCTAGGCTGGGGCCCCACCAAATTGGTCTGCATAGGGCCCCGCACTTGCTAAGACTGGCCCTGATCTTAATAATGGCTTATGGACTTTTATTTTAGGAAGTTATTTAAACCTTTTTTTAAATCCCACTAAACTAACTTGAGTGGATTCCTTCAAAAAGGCAGTAAATAAATCCTAATAAATAAAATAACTAACTGCTTTTACCACATTATCTGGCAACAAATTCCAGAGTTTAATTACAAGTTGTAATTACATGTTGAGTGAAGAAATATTTTCTCCAATTTGTTTTAAATTTACTACTTAGTAGCTTCATTGCGTGCACCCTAGTCCTAGTATTTTTGGAAAGAATAAATAAGCGATTCACGTCTACTCGCTCCACACCACTCATTATTTTATAGACATCTATCATATCTCCCCTCAGTCGACTTTTCTCTAAGTTGAAGAGCTCTAGCTGCTTTAGCCTTTCCTCATAGGGAAGTCGTTCAATCCCCTTTATCATTTTCATCACCCTTCTCTGTACCTTTTCTAATTCCACTATATATTTTTTCAGATGTGGTGGCCAGAATTGCACACAGTATTCGAGGCAAGTTCGAAACATGGAGTGATAACAAAAGCATTATACATCCTCATTTTTGTTTTTCATTCCTTTGCTAATAATACCTAACATTCTATTTGCTTTCTTAGCTGCCGCCACCACACACCGAGCAGAGGGTTTCAACGATGGCACTAGATCCCTTTCCTGGGGTCAGTGATTCCTAATGTGGAACCTGCCTCATGTGGCTATAGCTCAGGTCCCTCTTCCCACATGCATCACTTACAATTGCTCACATTAAACGTCATGTGCCATTTGGATGCTCAGTCTCATTAGGTCTTGTAATTTTTTACAATCCTCTTGCGATTTAGCAACTTTGAATAACTTTGTGTCATCGGCCAATTTTATTACCTCACTAGTTACTCCCATCTCTAGATCATTTATAAATGTTAAAAAGAAGCAGTCCCAGTACACACCCCTGCGGAACCCCGCTATCTACCCTTCCCCTTTAGCTGCTCATGGGGGCCAAAGCCATTTCAAATCAAGGCATATTCCTCTTCCCCCCCCCCCCCCAAATAGAAAAGCCAGTGGTGTAAAAAGACCTCTGACTTTTAGCAAACATAGTACGGGTCACTGATTTCCAAATCTGCATGATATGTCTGATAACAGGGTTGGGTAGATCAGTAATCCAGGAAGGGGCCCCAAGATTCCCATGGTATTCCCGAGAGTAATATGGAACCCAAACAGGACTGCTTAATTTGTACATAGGGCTTTGATTTAGTCCCCCCTTCTAGTCCCACATGTGATGAATCTGTGCAGCAAGATAGTAGGATTTAAGATCTGGTACCCCATTCCCCTAGTTCCTTATGTGTCAGTAATACAGTAATACAGAGATTAGAGGTCTCTGACCCCTCCAAATAAATTGGAATAGTAATTTCTGCCAGTGATGTATTATCTTGAAGGGGATAGGAATGGGGAAGGCGAGAAATATAGAAGACTGGGGAATACATTCATCTTTAGTATGGAAATCGTTCCCAGCCATGAGTAAGTACCTCTACTCCATTCCCCGAGGCTAGCCTGAATTTCTCTCAATAATGGGGTGTAATTAGCCTGAAATAAACTGTCCAGTTTAGGAGTAAACTAAACTAGGTACTTCAGATGATTGGTGTTCCATTTGAAGGGAAATTTGCCTTAGTATGCTCTAATTCGGAGGGGCCCAGAGAGATGTTAAGAGCCTCAGTCTTATCTATATTCACCTTAAAGCCCGATACCATTCCATGGCGGAGGAGTAGCCTAGTGGTTAGTGCAGTGGACTTTGATCCTGGGGAACTGAGTTCGATTCCCACTACAGCTTCTTGTGACTCTGGGCAAGTCACTTAATCTTTTTTTTTTTTTTTTTTTGTTACATTTGTACCCCGCGCTTTCCCACTCATGGCAGGCTCAATTGCCCCTGGTACAAAATAAGTACCTGAATATATGTAAACCGCTTTGAATGTAGTTGCAAAAACTCAGAAAGGCGGTATATCAAGTCCCATTTCCCTTTCCCATAGGCCTTTATCCAGTGGTGTGCTGGTAAATGTTTAACACCAGCTCTCTCCCCGGTCCCCCTCTGCGCCCCCGCCCCCAAATTGCAGAGCTGGCTATTGCCGGGGAGAGAGCCCTGGGGGGAGGGGGGGGGTGGCATGCATTACTCCAGAGGAAAAAAATTAAATGATCCCAGGTTCCATCTAATTCATGTTTAAAGTGAGATAAAATGCCATATAATAATGTGAATAATATAAATCTTTTAATGTGAGCACCTGATTCTCAAAGTGAACGTATTCCAAACACTATAATGAAAATAAAATGATTTTTTTTCTACCTTTGTTGTCTGTGAATGTTTTTCTGATCATGCTGGCCCAGTATCCAATTCTGCTGCTATCTGTCCTCTTAACCCGTTTCCAGGGCTTCCTTTCCATTTCTTTCCTTTCCTCCTTTCTTCTTCATTTCTGGTCCTCAGCTTCTGCCTATTTTCTTCATCCATGTGAAGTTTTTCTCCTCTTCCTTTTCCCTCATCTCATCTCCTTCCTCACTCTTCCCTCCCCTCTATGTCCAGCATTTCTTCTCTCTCTCCTCCTCTCCCCTGCCCTCCATCCACCCATGTCCAGTGACCCTTCTCTCCCTCTGCCCTGCATGCACCCATACCCAGCGACCCTCCTCTCCCCTGCTCTGCATGCACCCATACCCAGTGACCCTCCTTTCCCCTTCCCTCCATCCACCCATGTCCAGCAGTGACCCTCCTCTCCCCTACCCTGCATGCACCCATACCCAGCGACCCTTCTCTCCCTTTTTTAAGGGGCTGGAAAATGGACGTTCAGCAAAATAAAAACCAGCGCACGTCAATTTTTGGCCTGAGACCTTACCACCACCCCTTGACTTAGTGGTAAGGTCTCAAGCTCTACCCGGCTGGTAGGCATGCAGCGCACGCCCACTGCAGTTTACTGCTGGATAAGCACCATGCAGTAGAAAATATTTTCTACCATATGTTTTTGGCACACGCCAAATTCAGAATTACCGCCCAGGGCACCTGGTAGCTGGGTGGTAATGCTGATTTGGCACTCGCTGGATGCACACAGGCCCTTACGAGCCTTTGTAAAAGGGCCCCTTAGCAAATTGCAGAAACAAAAATAGTGTCAATAAGCTTAGAAACGAATCCAATTTGAAACCTAAACCCGGTTGGACTTTAGTTCATATATGCCATCCGCACATACTCAAAAGTCAGTCTGAAGCTCGCATAGGAGCGAGAGCAAATCAAGACTTCTTGTCTGTTGAGGCAGCATCCAACAGCCTTGACAGTCTGCGGCCCTTCCTATTACTCTGCAACTTGGATACTATAGGGGATGCCTTGTTACTTCCTTGAGCCACACAGACTCCATCTGGAATGTCTGGTACTTTAGATTCACATATTTTCCATGCATCCTTTACATCTTGAGCATGCCGCTGAGTGCCTTGTAAAGTGATTATAAATACCAGAAGGATAGTTTTATCTGCAGCGAAATCTGTTCCACTCGCAAAAAATTCAATCAACCCTCTGAACTCTTGCCTTTTCCGGTGTGATAGGGGATAGATTTGGATACAGTTCTATTACAGCTCCTTTCCATTTGAGCTGGCCTTTAGAGCGGACCGTAGCAAGTAGCCGCTCTTTCACAGTAAAATTATGCAGACATACAAATATGTCTCATGTTGGTTCTCCCTGCAAGGTCCCAGTATCCTGTGCTTAAGGACCACTCGACATGTCCGCACACTCTAGGCCCAAGATGAATTTAGCCAAGTCCAGTAAAACTGCAGTGAAGTCAGTATAAGCAGATTCTTCTGGGACATTCCACATTTTAATGCTGTTACAGCAGGACCTATTTTCCAGGTCTTCTGCCTTGTCCCGTAGGACATGTATATGTTTGCTCACACTATCACAGGTAGATTTAAGTGTATCCAGCTGATTCTCGCATGAGGCGATGTGGTGCTCCGCTTCTTCCTGTTTCTTGGCTGAGTGTGTCCAAGGACTGGGTTGAGAGACCTTAATCTGTAGCATTCTTACTGTCTACTTTGGAGCAGTGGCATAGCCAGAAGGCAAATTTTTGGGTGGGCCAACAGGTTGTATGGTGGGCATTAAAGAAAAGTTTGCACCTGATATACCTATGCCCCACCCCTATCCTGCTACCAGTAACCAATGAAGGTAGCAGTGCAGGCTTGAGTGGCTGCAGGCCATGTTGAGGGCTAAGAGAAGTACAAGAGGCTGCACTCTTCATCCCCCATTGAGCCATGATCCCCCAAAACACACATGCTTCCCCCAAATATTCTGCATCCACAGAACCCCCTGGCCTTCCCCTACAGGGGATGCAGAGCTAGGACATTTCCCCTTAAAACTCACCATACAAACATTTTTGTTTTTAGTGTTATCTCAATTACAGGCATACTCTAAAGTAATACAAAAACCTATAAAACAAAAAGTCACTCAAAACCTAGAGCAAATCTACCATGCCAGCACTAATAAAAGAACAGCCATACTGAGTCGGACCAGTGGTCCATCTAGTCCAGTATCCTACTTCCAATATGGCCAATCCAGGTTAAAAGTACCTGGCAGAAACCCAATTAGTAACATTCCATGCTACCAATCCTGGGGCAAGCAGTGGTTTCCTCCATGTTGCTAGGCTGTATAGAGAGAGGTGTGACCAGCAGAAGAAAGGAGGTGTTGATGCCCCTGTATAAGTCGTTGGTGAGGCCCCACCTGGAGTATTGTGTTCAGTTCTGGAGGCCGTACCTTGCTAAGAATGTAAAAAGAATTGAAGCGGTACAAAGAAAAGCTACGAGAATGGTATGGGATTTGCGTTACAAGAAGTATGAGGAGAGACTTGCGGACCTGAACATGTATACCTTGGAGGAAAGCAGAAACAGGGGTGATATGATACAGACGTTCAAATATTTGAAAGGTATTAATCCACAAACGAACCTTTTCCGTAGATGGGAAGGCGGTAGAACTAGAGGATTGAAGGGGGGCAGACTCAGGAAAAATGTCAGGAAGTATTTTTTCACGGAGAGAGTGGTGGATGCTTGGAATGCCCTCCAGCGGGAGGTGGTGGAGATGAAAACGGTAGCGGAATTCAAGCATGCGTGGGATAAACAAAGGAGTCCTGTTCAGAAAGAATGGATCCTCAGAAGCTTAGCTGAGATTGGGAGGCGGGACTGCTGTTTAGGAGGTGGGGCTAGTGCTGGGCAAGACTTCTACGGTCTGTGTCCTGAAAACGGCTGATACAAATCAAGGTAAGGTATACACAAGAAGTAGCACATATGAGTTTATCTTGTTGGGCAGACTGGATGGACCATGCAGGTCTTTTTCTGCCATCATATGTTACTATGTTGTGGAGATCCAATCTCCTGTCTGATGTCATTCAGGGCAGTCTTAATGTCCTGTTGCACTAAAGAAAACTTTAAGCCTTCAAATTCACTTGTCAATGTGACAAGAGCCGTGGGTGAGAATGGATCTCTCTGCACCTGTGTTGCAGTCATCCTCCGACTCCTCAGAGTGGACTGGCGCCATCTTGGATTACACGAATTGCCAGACAGAGGAGCACAACCTTTTGTCACTTGTATGAACGTTGCAGACACTACATGCTTTTGTTCAACATTTTATTTTAGGTCTTTTAAAGACCTGATTGTTTAATCTTTATTCCAACATACTACATTCTGGACTATTAGCACACTAAATCCAGTCAAGCAGACTCCTGAAGAAGGTCATTGACCAAAACACAGTACTGTGTAGAGTCTGTTTAATAAAACCCGTTTGAGAAGATTGTCAGTGCTGTCCTTGTCTCTTGAGCTCATGGTCAACTTCCCACTGCTCGTCTACTTCAGTTTTCCTCTGCTATCAATATCCAACAATAGCCTCTCTAATCTCTTCTCTCTCCCCTCCCCCTAGGCCCTTGTATTGTCTCTATTGGGCCCCTCTCCACCTCTCTCAGAGGCCCAATACAGAGAGATAGCTACAGCAAGTTCAGTCACATGGATACCATGAGGTATATGCTGGCAAGCAATGCAGGATGGGATTCAGCATGGGTTTATCTCGATGTGGAAAACAAGGTTGCACACTGAATTCAAATGAATGAATATGAAACCATAAAAGTATGCTGCGCAGATGCAAAAAACAAAAACATTGCCTTTACTGCATGGTTACCACATGAATTCTTTTCACCAGGTCCAAGCTGCCATAGGCCGATCTGAACTCCCTGCCAGTTAGCTTTCTGCACTACCACCCTCCCCCGACCAACTCACTCCCTCCACAAATTCTCTGGTGTCCAGTGGCCATCACCCCAGCATCTATGGGCCCACCCAAATCCCTCAGCAATACTTTTTTTTTTTTAAATCCCTGATGTATAGGGCACTCCCCCATCCATCACCTCTTAACCCCGACTTTAAAAAAAAAAACAACAGCAAATTCCCTGGTGTCTTGTGGCACCCTTTCCTTCCACCCCCACTCAACCTGTTTTCAAAAATTGAAAGAAAAAAAATCCCTGGTTATAGCAAGGATGCCCCCTCCCCCAAAGGCCCCTGTACCTTATATGAGGTAGGAGAAAACTCCACTTGCTCCTCCGTTCGGGTGCCTTTATCTGCAAAACAGCGGAGCCCTACACTGCAAGGTGCATCTCAGGATGCACCACTTGGAGATGGGTACCACCATTTTGCAGATGACAGCTTTGCTCTCGCCTCATGTAAGGTGCAGGGCCTGGGGGGCACCTACTAGCCACAAGGGCCTTTTCTTAGTTAGTTGTGAAGGGGGGGGGTGGGAGGGAAGAAGGAGTGCCACTAGACACAGGGGATGTGGTTCGCATCTTGGGACAGTAGGGGGCCAGTCATGCCTGGGAGGGGATGCACTATACACCAGGGATTGTTTGGGGGTCATGATGGGGTAAGAGGGGTCTCATACAAAAAGCTGAAGTATGCTTTTTTTTTTTTTTTCGAATTAACTTTGTCAGTGCCCAAGCCAATCACCACTCAGATACTGACAGGAAAGGTGACATTTTATCAATAAGCTCACTGATGCCATGCCATGGTATTTTCAAATTTTTTTGGCAGTATTTTGTGGTTGAATGTGGGCTCTATCGCAAAGCTTTTTGCATTGGCCTCTTTGCGGAAGTTTTAAAATGCATTTAATATTAGAGGAAGGGCCCATTGTGCTAGTTTGCCTAGGGCCAAGGAAAATATTAATTCTGCCCTGCAAAGGCATTTTTAAAAACCTCTGAAACCCCAACAGATGAGACCTCCATAACCTGACAAAAGAAATCCATACTGTTCCAATGGGGTCACCATCCAGAATGCCTAATTCTCTAATCAGAAGTCACTGTAACTGTGTTAGCAGCTTCTTGGAATCCTCTCTCACTGCCCCACCCCTAATACAAAATGGTGCTGCCAGATTGGTATCACTTGCAATTTCCTAGTTAATATCTTTGGCAGTCCTGGATTCAATACATTCCAGTAATGGTACTAATCATTAGTGGCTGAACCACCATACACAATGCATTTTCCTCTTGCCAACTTCAGTATATTTTTTGGAAAGGAAAGTGCTAGTCTGCCTTCTTTTAGGCTTTCAATTCACTTGGAACTGGGACCCAGAACTATAAGCATTTACTGCTTCTATATCTCCTCCCAATTCATGCAGTTCAGCCATCTCAGCATTAGTCCTCAGCTAGCAATGTGCACTAGCATTACTTCCAGAACTCTAATTTCACTCTCTAGCTGTTACCACTGCATGACTGGGACTTGGAACACAAGACTGGGCCCTGGAATTGAACCTCCTCCATGCTACAGCATTTCTTTTTAATAGAATGTGGAGAAATAAGCTCACAAAAGCCAAACAGCAGAGAAGAAAAAAAAAGAAACCACAGAGCAGTGTGCCAAGAATTAAGAGAGTTCTTCATTCACGTAACCAAAGACCCAACATAGTAACATAGTAAATGACGGCAGAAAAAGACCTGCATGGTCCATCCAGTCTGCCCAACAAGATAAACTCATGTGTGCTACTTTTTGTGTATACCCTACTTTGATTTGTACCTGTCCTCTTCAGGGCACAGACCGTATAAGTCTGCCCAGCACTATCCACGCCTTCCAACCACCAGCCCCGCCTCCCACCACCGGCTCTGGCACAGACCGTATAAGTCTGCCCAGCACTATCCCCGCCTCCCGCCACCGCCACCCAATCTCGGCTAAGCTCCTTAGGATCCAAAGACCCAACATGGGCAGTGTTTTGGCCTAACGGCCTACACCATGGGTTCATAATGTCTACAGAGAGATCAAAAAACTTGTAAATCAAAATAATAAAAATACACAAATCGCTAAAGAATACATAAAAAATACATATAATTTGAAAACGAGCTCCATAAACATAACTTGATCACATATAAAATGAGGATACAAAAGAATTAACAGATCTCACAATGTTCAACATGATAAATATAAAAATACATATAAACAAAAGTATTCAAACAACAAATACATATTATAAGTATCCTAACGACATCTAAAAGTATAGGTTCCCACCATATTACAACCACTAAGCCCAGTCCAGATGCATTCCACGTGTTTGCAAAGGTGGAAAGAAGAAAAAAATGTCAGCCAGCATGGTTAAAAGGGACTTAAAAGAGGCCATTACAGCCAAAAGATTGTCCTTTAAAGAATGAAAAAAGGATCCAAATGAAGATAAGAAGGAACATAAGCACTGGCAAGTCAGATGCGAAGAGTTAATAAGAATAAAAGAGTAGCCATACTAGGTCAGACCAATGGTCCATCTAGCCCAGTATCTTGTTTTCCAAAAAATGGTCAAGCCAGGTCACAAGAACCTTGCAGAAACCCAATCGTGGCAACACTCCATATTACAAATGCCAGGGCAATCAGTTGCTTCCTATGTCTGTCTCAATAGCAGACAATGGACTTTTCCTCCAGGAATTTGTCCAAACCTTTTTTAAACCCAGATACACTAACTGCTGTTACCACATCCTCTGGCAAAGAGTTCCAGAGCTTAACTATTCGTTGAGTGAAAACATATTTCCTCCTATTTGTTTTAAAGGTATTTCCATGTAACGTCCTCTAGTGTTCCCTAGTCTCTGTACTTTTGCAATGAGTAAAAAACTGATTTACTTCTACTTGTTCTACATCACTCAGGATTTTGTAGACCTCAATCATATCTCATCTTATCCGTCTCTTCTCCAAGCTGAAGAGCCCTAACTTCTTTAGCCTTTCCTCATACGAGAGGAGTTCCATCCCGTTTATCATTTTGGTCGCTCTTCCTTGAACCATTTCTAATTCTACTATATCTTTTCTGAGATACAGCAACCAGAACTGAATTCAATACTCAAGGTGCGGACGCACCATGGAGTGATACAAAGGCATTACAGTAATTTCGGACTTATTCACCATCCCTTTCCTAATAATTCCTAGCATCCCGTTTGCTTTTTTGGCCGCTGCTGCCGAACACTAAGCAAAAGATTTCAGCGTATTATCTACGACGACACCCAGATCTTCTTCTTCAGTGCTGACCCCCAAGGTGGACCCTAGCATCAGGTAACTATGATTCGGCTTATTCTTTCTAATGTGCATCACCTTGCATTTGTCCACATTAAATTTCATCTGCCATTTGGATGCCCTGTCTTCCAATTTCCTATGGTCTTCCTGCAATATTTCACAGTCTGAACATTGTTTTAGCATGTTTTCAAAGGCTAAAAGAGACTATGTTTGAAACAGACTCCTTAGAATCCAAACTATATAGAGAGGAAAGGTCGCACTTAACTTTCTTTCTGAGAAGTTCTGAGAGAAGTGGACATCTCTGTGGGTAAGTGACATTATTTTATGCTGTGCTTGGTAACTTAAAGATTAGGGTTTAAAAGAGAAATTGTAGGGTATTGATAAACAAAGTTAGAATTAAAAAAAAAAAAAAGCAGCAGCAGCCAACTTTATTAGTCTCCATACCCTTTTCCACATAGTTGTAAAATTTCAATTTTCTGCAACAGCATTAACAGTTACTAGAAGGCACAGAAGGGCCCAATTCAGTCTCCAGGAGCTAATGCCCAGGTGGGAAGGGTTAGGATGGCTGTTGTAGTTGGTGATTCAATTATTAGGCATGTAGATAGATGGGTGGCTGGAGGACGTGAGGATCGCCTGGTCACTTGCCTGCCTGGTGCAAAGGTGGCAGGACCTCACGTGTCACCTAGATAGGATTTTAGATAGTGCTGGGGAGGAGCCGGCTGTCTTGGTACATGTGGCTACCAATGACAAAGGAAAATGTGAAAGAGAGGTTCTGGAAGCCAAATTTAGGCTCCGAGGTAGAAAGCTCAAATCCAGAACTTCTAGGTTAGCATTTTCCGAACTGCTACCCGTTCCAGGCGAAGGCCCAAGAGACAGGCAGAGCTCCAGAGATTCAATACGTGGATTGAGCGATGGTGCAGGGAGGAGAGTTTTAGATTTGTAACAAATTGGGCAACATTCTGGGGAAGGGGAAGCCTGTTCCGGAAGGATGGGCTCCACCTTAACCAGGGTGGGACCAGGCTGCTAGCATCCGCATTTAAAAAGGAGATAGAGCAGCTTTTAAACTAGAACCTGGGAGAAGGCAGACAGTCATTCAAAAATGCATGGTTCGGAACAAGTTATCTTTCAAAGATATCACCAAAATAGGGAAAATAGCATATTCCGATAGCAAGGTTGCAAAAGAGACCATAGTAGATCGGGTGTCCTTAAATAAAAATCAGACAAAAGATTGCAAATTAACACTGTCAACTACTAATACCCTTCCCACTGCTAAGTGGCATGCAAGCATGCTACAAATGGGGATGTGGGAGAGGGAGGGGTCCCTGGATCATACTCGAAAACGCGTCCAAGCCTATATCAGCATATGGCGGAGATGTCAGGAATGCTTGTTGCATATGGCTAATAATTAAGGTGTGGCTTTATTGATTAGTTGTGGCTCAGCCTCAGGGGAATGAAGGGGGGGAGGAGGAAGGGAGGGTGCAAGGGTGGGGGGTTTGTAAGTCACTTCTAAAAAGGAAAAAGAGGGGGAGAGTTTGTCATGACTGTTATATTTTGCTTGAGTTCTGTGTGGCACGGATAGCTTGGTATTTGTAATAGATGCTCATCACCTCTTTGTTTCACGTTTTATCACCTTATCTGTACGGTTTGGATAAGAGATGTGGTTCTCTTGTTGCCTGTTTTCTATTATTCACACATCTCTCCTGTCAATAAAAACAGTTTAAAAAAAAAACCAGTCAACTACTGAGCAAGATGTAAATAGGAACAGCAAACATAGTTTGAAACGTCTATATGCAAATATCAGAAGCCTAGAAATAAGATGGGAGAGTTAGAATATATTTAACTAAATGAAAAATTTATATATAATAGGCATCTCTGAGACCTGGTGGAAGGAGGATAACCAGTGGGACACTGTCAAATTGAGGCACAAATTATATCATAGTGATAGGGTAGATCAAATTGGTGGAGGGGTAGCATTGTATGTTAAGGAGGGCCTTGAATCAAATAGATTGAAAATTCTGCAAGAAACAAAACACATCTTGGAATCCCTTTGGATTGAAATTCCATGTGTTAAGAGGAAAAGGATAGTGATAGGAGTGCACTACCGTCCACCTGACCAGGATGAACAGACGGATGCAGAAATGTTAAAGGAAATTAGGAAGGCTAACAAACTGGGCAGCACAATAATAATGGGTGATTTCAATTACCCTGATATATAATAAAGGAATTAGTAGAATATAAATCAACTAATGACACAATCAAATTCTACTAAAAATATCCGTGTATTGAAGGTGTTTTAATCCATTTAATCATGAAAATGTGGAGAAAAAAAAGACTTCAGAAACCATGGAGAAATCTCTTAAAGGAAAACCTTTTCAAATAGTCAGAGAAACTCCTCTTCAATCAATAGTCTTCACAAAAAAAACTCCACTCTTCATTCATGAAATGCTTGTACAAACACCTTTTACAATACACTAGGGTAGAGGCATTATTTCAACCACATATATCCGGTGAGCAAACATTCATTTATAACTTAGCTTGAATGATGATGATGCCACTGATCCACATTAATTTTCACAATCCTCAATGTCCATAAAGCCCAACAGGAGACCCTGTTTCGCCACCATCGGGCTGTTTCAAGGGCTAGACACTGCATCCAAATTTACAAGCTTATCACATTCACCACACACTGAGCCTCTTAATGGCGTCTTTAAATCCAGGACGGCTTCCCCTCATTATATATACGTCATTTCCTTCCTCATTGCTTGCTGACGTCAGCATGCACAGACTCAATCTCCCATGATCCATTCACAGAAACACTTTCCACTCAATTGATATGTTTAACCCTATAGGGATTACGGTTTGCAGACAGTATATCCATCTTTCTTCTTTCTGTCTTAATATTCTCCTCACATCTCCTCTTCGCTCAGTCACACGGACTTGTTCCAAAACTATACATTGTAAGTTGACACCAATTTAGGGTGTACCCGCAACGGACTATTTGAACTATTGGACTATTACTGATTAGAGATTTTAAGGGGCCATCTGTGGTGGTAAAAAGTCAACCTCCCTCTGACCAGTAAGTCATGCGGAAGGGAATACTCTTTGCACGGCTATGCTCTGCTGGAGCCAATGAAAAACCCATGCCCTGCTTTGACTAGGGAGCCGGCTGGGATTTCTGGGGATGGGGCTGGCGAGGTCTGGTTCGGGAGCCCCGAGTCGCCTGAGTAGACTGAGTGGAAGGCTGGTACCTACACCTCTGAGATTAGTAGGACCTGCGCCTCTGCCCAGTCAAAAATCTTTTTCTTGAAGATGCAGATGGAGGTTGACGAGAGAGAGAGTGTGGATAGTATCAGTGTGCTTTTAATGAGGTCAGCAATCTCTTCCACATTCTCTCCAAACAAGTTGTCCCCTCAGCAAGGCACGTCCACCAACCTCTCCTGAACAGTCTGTTCCAGGTCAGAGACAAGCAGCCATGAGAGTCTGCGCATCCCCACATCCATTCAAGAGAGTCTGGATGCAATATCAAAAATGTTGTAAGCACCCCTGGCCAAATAATGCCGACATGCTATCTGCTTATTGGCCAACTGGCGAAGTTTGATGGTCTATTCCACAGGGAGAGAGTCCACCAGATTAAGTGTATTATTAACTAGGGACTCCAAGTAAAGGCTTGTGTAGAGCTAGTAGGACTGGATGCGGGCAACGAGTACTGAGGCCTGAAAAGGTTTCCTCCCAAATGAGTGAACCTCTGGCATCTTGCCTCGGGGTGCCGAGGCATTAGGCCGAGAGCTCTTCGCTTGTTTAAGAGTGAATTTGACTAGCAAAGAGTGGTGAGGCAACTGAACCCTCTCAAATCTGGGAGCCTTCTGGGTACGATATTGCATATCCACCTTCTTAGGTGTTACCTGCACTGAGAGGGGAGATTCCCAGTTATTCATTAGTAAATCATTAAGGATAGGGTGCAATGGCACAGTGGCCCCTTCCTCAGGATGAGACTTATCCTAAGACAGATAACATCTCTGCCCCAAGCTCCTCCTCGGTCTCCAACTTAAATGAAATAGCTGCAGCAATCTCCTTGACAAAACTAGTAAAAGAGCGCCTTTGGAAATGATTTTCATCTCTCTTGAGGCGGCAAGGGATCAAAAAGGGATACCATACAACTTCTCCTCTGAGAAGTAATGTGGACTTTCCTCTGATACCCATGAGTCTGCACCAGCTTCGATCTAGTGGAACGATGTCCACGCTCTGAAGAACATCAAGGCACAGCCCCTCTCTCAGACTGCAGGGAAGCTTCCTCCCCCAATGTCAGAGGGGGTGCTGCCTCCTCAGGCCTCAGCTCCAACACCCTGCAAGATGCCAGTGTTAATGTTCTGGGCACCAGCATCGGTGGAGCCTCAGAGAGGGCCTGGGGCTGTTCCGCTGAGGATGCAAGCACCCTCGATATCAAAGCAGAAGCTCCCTGCAGTAACTGTACCATCTCCTCTTGAAGCATGCTCCGGAACCGCTCATCCAGGGCGGACATTGGCAAACCCATGAGAGCTGGGGCAGAGGCAGTCTGCAAAGTCATTGACGCACCAGCATCTCTTCCAAGGAGGGGGAGCACTCCTCAGGTATCTGAGAGGATGATGCCCGAGTGCTCCCAGCACCATGCATCGAACAGGACCAATGCTTATGTTTCCTGGGCTTCCCCCAATGCATAAAGCCTCAATCCTCCAGTGCCGACAAAGACAATGCCGAATCTGAGCACCTACCTGGTGTTGGGTCTCATGTTCACCGGGGTCTTCTAACAGTGCCCAGTGTCGAGGCAGGTGGTGACCCACTCAATGCCAGTGCACTCCCAGTGGTGACTGGTGTCAGAGCAACCATGGAGATCGATGCCGCCGGTGATGAAGATGCTTGTCTGCCCTTTGAAGAGCCAAAAAGCATCTCCTGTTGAGTCAATCGCACTCTCTGACCTGCTTATGAATACAAAGATCACAGAGGGGTCATGATCTAGCCCAAGGCACCGAATGCACCAGTTGTGCGGATCCATGCATGAAAAAAACGTGGCGATACTTAGTGTACCACTTGAAGCCACTGGGAAATAAAAAATAAAAAATAAAAAAAGAATTTCAGCTAAATTAAACTCCTCAATCCTGAACAAATAAAAAAGGGGAGCACATAGCCACTCGTGAAAAATAAAGGAAACAAAACAAAACAAAAAACCTGGAGAAAAAAACGAAGAAGGGAAAACAAAAGAAACAAATTTAAAAAGCTTTCACGATAGCGAAAAAATGGTTTTGAAAAGTACAGCGTAAGAAGATTATGCGAACGCGTCCTCATAGCTCCATAGGAAAAAAAAAAAGACTAAAAGACCTGCGCTTGAGTATCGGGCAGGAAGGCACCAGCACATGAGTGATGAGACATTGCTAGAACTTTCTTTAGTGCTAGTGATTCAGCGTCCGCATCGGATGATGTCACCCACATGTGAGAATAATGTGGTCTTGCTTCTCCTCAGAGAATCATGCTATACTTCCAAGTGAAATCAAAAATGTTTAACGTAATTAAAAGCCACCATGGTGTACCGTGTTGTTATAAGTAAAAACACACACACACACACAAAAATCACATTCAAGGTAATAATGTCTCTAAAAATAAAGCTGAACGGAAAAGACTTAAAGCTCCTCAGTTCACAAATTGCTCAGACCAAACTTGAGGCATAGAACAGTATCAAGTAAGCTGTTTTCACCCAAACTGGAAATGATTTTTTCCCCCCACTGGTAAAAAATCTATTGCCATCTAGGATGGTGTGGACATGACTGCAATCACAATGCAGTTTATCTTCAGAGATTATTTCATAATGCTAATGCTGCCAATTTAACTACCCACATATGAAAATAATATACAGCAGGCAGAATCAGTCAACCAGGCAGCTTGAGTAGTTGAGCATTTTTTCTAAAGACTGACTCATGCAACTGAATACACAATTCCATGTCTGTGGGGAGGTGGGGAAAAAGAAAGGGAATACAGAGATACAGAACACTGGTTACTGCATAACTTAATTTATGCAGGCACAGGTAAAACAGCGGGTTCACCCTGGATTCCCGATCTTTGGTTTTGATTCCAACACATTAAAAAAAAGATATCTGTACTCCATATTGCTTTACATGCCACATACATACCCTTTTATTCCAGAAAAACATGCACATAATGGAAAAAACAGTTCATACACTCCAAAATACCATGGGACCATTTTCATAATAATTATTTTCTTATCACATTCTAAGAAAAATGTATATAAGAATTCTAGTGGATGTTTCTATGAACAAATTTATATATACACAACCCCAAAAAATTTTAGTAGTATCAAACAGTTATTGGTAAGCCAACATTTAAACATAATGAGTTACAAAGAGAACATAGAAAGAAAAAAAAAAGCACATACATTCCACCAACGTCAACAATTATTTTCAATCCAAATAGGTCTCATCAGTTTTTGTATACAACCCCATCCTCACCACCCATCTACCATCCAAGAAAAACTAAATCACCGTCAGCCTGGGTTACCAAAAGAAAGAATAAAGCAAAGAAAGATAGGAGACAGACTAAGTACCACTGCGTACCTCATCAATTAAACTATAATAGTAACATAGTAACACAGTAACATAGTAGATGACGGCAGAAAAAGACCTGCACGGTCCATGCAGTCTGCCCAACAAGATAAACTCATATGTGCTACTTTTTGTGTATACCCTACTTTGATTTGTACCTGTCCTCTTCAGGGCACAGACCATATAAGTCTGCCCAGCACTATCCCCGCCTCCCAACCACCAGCCCCGCCTCCCAACCACCAGCCCCGCCTCCCAACCACCGGCTCTGGCACAGTCTGTATAAATCTGCCCAGCACTATCCCCGCCTCCCACCACCGGCTCTGGCACAGACCGTTTGTCTGCCCAGCACTATCCCCGCCTCCCAACCACCAGCCCCGCCTCCCACCACTGGCTCTGGCACAGACCGTGTAAGTCTGCACAGCACTATCCCCGCCTCCCAACCACCAGCCTCACCTCCCACCACCGGCTCGGCACAGACCGTATAAGTCTGCCCAGCACTATCCCCGCCTCCCACCACAGACCGTATAAGTCTGCTCAGCACTACCCCCGTCTCTCAAAAGACGACTTCTACCCTGTGGTGTCTTTTGTTGGAATATAGCTTCAATCTTCACCGAGGAAGATTTGGGAGAGATACCGGTGCCAGAAATGGTATTCAAAGCTGACGAGTTGGAGAAACTGAATGAAATCTCTATAAACCTGGAGGATGTAATGGTGACGGAGTAGCAATTCTCCTGGATTCGATAGTATTCATCCCAGAGTACTGATAGAATTGAAAAATTAACTTGCAGAACTACTGTTACTAATATGTAATTTATCTTTAAAATCGAGTGTGTGGTACCGGAAGACTGGAGGATGGCCAATGTAATGCCGATTTTTTAAAAAGGTTCCAGAGGAGATCCGGGAAATTATAGAAAGGAGAGCCTGACGTCGGTGCCACGCAAAGTGGTAGAGACTATTATTAAGAACAAAATTACAGAGCATATTCAAAAGCATGGATTAATAAGTCAAAGCCAACATGGATTCAGTGAAGGGAAATTTTGCCTCACCAATCTATTACAATTCTTTGAAGGGGTGAACAAGCATGTGGATAAAGGTGAGCCGGCTGATATCGTGTATCTGGAATTTCAAAAGGCATATGACAAAGAACCTCATGAAAGACTCCAGAGGAAACTGGAGAGTCATGGGATAGGAGGTAGTGTTCTATTGTGGATTAAAAACTGGTTAAAAAGATAGAAAACAGAGAGCAGGGTTAAATGGTCAGTATTCTCAATGAAGAAGGGTTCCCCATGGGTCTGTGCTGGGACCGCTGACTAACATATTTATAAATGATCTAGAGATGGGAGTAACTAGAGAGGTAATTAAATTTGTTGATGACACAAAGTTATTCAAATTTGTTACATCGCAAGAGGATTGTGAGAAATTACAAGAGGACCTTACGAGACTGGGAGACTGGGCATCTAAATGGCAGATGACGTTTAATGTGAGCAAGTGCAAAGTGATGCATGTGGGAAAGAGGAATCCGAATTATAATTACATAATGCAAGGTTCCATGTTAAGAGTCACCGACCAAGAAAGGGATCTAGGTGTCATCGTTGATGATACGTTGAAACCGTCTGCTCAGTGTGCAGAATTAGTGAAGAAGGCAAAGAGAATGTTAGGTATTATTAGGAAAGGAATGGAAAATAAAAATTAGGATATTATAATGCCTTTATATCGCTCCATGGTGTGACCGCACCTCGAATATTGTGTTCAGTTCTGGTTGCTGCATCTCAAGTTATAGTTGAATTAGAAAAGGTACAGAGAAGGGCGATGAGAATGATAAAGGGGATGAGATGACTTCCCTAAGAGGAAAGGCTGAAGCAGCTAGGGCTCTTCAGCTTGGAGAAAAAATGGCTGAGGGGAGATATGATAGAGGTCTATAAAATAATGAGTGGACTGGAACGGGTAGACATGAATCGTTTGTTTACTCTTTCCAAAAATACTAGGACTAGGGGGCATGTGATGAAGCTACAAAGTAGTATATTTAAAACGAATCAACATGTAATTAAACTTTGGAATTTGTTGCCAGAGAATGTGGTAAAGGCAGTTAGCTTAGTGGGGTTTAAAAAAGGCTTGGACAGCTTCCTAAAGGAAAAGTCCATAGACCATTACTAAAATGGACTTGGGGAAAATCCACTGCTTATGTCTGGGATAAGCAGTATAAAATGCATTGAGCTTTTCTGGGATCTTGCCAGGTATCTGTGACCTGGATTGGTCACTGTTGGAAACAGAATGCTGGACTTGATGGACCTTTGGTCTGTCCCAGTGTGGCAATACTTGTGTACTTATGTAAGCTATCCCAAACCAAGAGCCATGTGCTTCCCATGCTTCTCAAACAAGTAGTTGATGAACTTGATACCACCATTTCCAATAGGAAGGTGGTTCCGTGACCATCCATGACTGTAAAATACATTTTCGGGCTACTAGACAAGTTTGCAAACAAGAAGTGTATCCTCTCTAGTGTTTCCCCTATTAGTCCCTGTTTTATCAAAGAAGATTAACAGGCAAATTCAGTAGGGCTTTACCTGTCAGAGCAGACATATGTTGTACTGTAGTAGTGCAGAATTGCCTAATTTTTGGAGAGGTCCAGAAGGAATGAAAAAGTGTCATCCAAAGTTAAACATTTCTCAAATACTGCGGACTGTGCGTGACCAGATTTATGTAGCTGTACCTATGCAGAGTGCGAAAATAGTATTCTCTAAGATCTGTACTAGAAGTTAATCCTGGAATGCCTCTGATTTTATTCAGTAGCTCCCAATCTCCTAAACCTTGGCCAATATCACATTCCCATCTACAGCTATACTCACCCATGTCTTTAGCAACTTCCAACTTAGCAAGTGCCTTATGTATACCCAAGAACAAGATCTTCTATTTCGCTATATCATGGAAAAAGAATTGTATTTTAGCACCGATGTGGAGGTTAAGAGATTACCAATCCAAAGAGAGTGTACATAATGCTTTAGCTGACAATATGGTATTGAAAAAATAAATTTAAAAAAAACCTGAAATTTAGTCATTTGCTCCTCTGTTGCACCTTATCCAATACTGATACTAAATAAACTCTGTATCATCAATAGACACATGACAGAGCTCATGGCTGACGTGCAAACTACCTCTTTTAAGACATTCACTAAGAAGAAAACTGATCCCAAAGGAACATTATTATTTAACTAGATAACATTAGTTCTTTCATTACATCTCATCAAGAAAAGGTATATGTTTACTTCTTGCTATGAAAGTAATCATGCGATATTGCACCACAACTTTTAACATTTCTATATGTCAGCCTAAATTTAACCATTTTTCAAAAAAAAAAAAAAAAACTCATGCTTTGTTCATATATGCATTTGTAAAGTTGCACAAATGCAAACTAGTCTTACTCCTGAAACATGCCGATAGTGAATACAGTGGTTACTCATCCACTTTTGCTGTATGACCTCATAAAAGCTACATAAAAACTTTCCTTTGCTAACATTGTAACTGTGAGTTATTTTTCACTGCATAGTTTGGAATGGTAACACTACAGACATAATTAGACCTATGAGAATATATGTGCTGCTCTCTAAACTGTGTAAGATAAATGACGGACAGCACAAGGTAACAGAAAAGTTAGTTTTGTTCTTAAAGAAAAAGTTTAAAATAAAGTTTTCAATAGTACATACATCTTTCTTGATGTTACTAGCCATCTGTTTCATATTTACAAGTGATGAATTATTCAACATCCTGTTCCTGACAAAAGGTTTACTGACCCTTGGAAAATGATACTCAAAGAATTAAATTTACATTTATTCATGTCTACCAGAGAAGGAAGAACACACTACACTTATAAAAAGGGAAGAGCTAAATTTAAGGAAGGATTCAAGCAGCAAAGGCTGTTTAGTTTACTGCATGATCCTACTGTTTTTAAACTGGAGCTGCAATTCAAACTGACATCAATATTTTATAACTTACTGCAGATGTTTAATTATTAAGCAGGACTATAAAACATAACAGCATCATAAAAAGTGCAAAGGTGCATAACTACTGGGTCTATTTTGACTATTCCAACTATAGAAGTGATTTTAGCCTATTATTGTAATATATTACAACAAACAAGTGGAGAAATCATGCAAAGCATAACTCAAAATTCTTTCCAAAAAGGGTGTGTGCACCTCTGACCTGAAGGGGAGAGAGCAGTACTCTGAATGGAGCAGTACCCAAATATTGTTGGACTGGAAACACTACAATGAAACTAAGTGGGATAATATATGTAACCATTAGATGTCACTGTTAACATGTTTCAAAGGAAAATTTTTACATTATAACCACAGCATGCTGTCACATGGCAAAAGGTATTACTAAGCTTCTCCACCACTATTTGGCAATACACACAGCAACCAGCAGTAAAGTGCATTCAAAAACCATTACAAAAGCTATATTCCCATCGCCCATCCACCTGCAGGGTATCTGGCAATGGAGAGGGGCTTTAGGCAGTAGTTGCTGGGGTAATGGGGGAGAGACAATTGCAGCAGCTTTTAAGGGTAGGAGGGAAGTGCACACAACCATCTATCATCAGAAGTGCAGCTTTAGCCTCTCTCCATTGTCCACCTTCCCCCAGCATCTGCAGTTTTAGCCTTTCCCCATTGCTTGCCCACCAGCTTCCAAGCAGCTGCAGCCTAAAGGCCTCTCTTCATCACCTACCCAGCCACCCCTGTAACAGCCTCTCTTCCCCAGGCAGTAGCCTCTCGTGATCCCTCTAGCCCTCCTCCCCCAAGGAGCCTTTCATAATTTCTCTTCCCCATCCTCTCTGAAGAAACCCCTCACAATCCTTCTTCCCCCCTCCCCAACCCCACTGCAGAAGCCTCTCATAATATCTGTCTTCCCCCATTCCCCTCCCCCTTGTTGGAGAAACTTTCAATCCCTCTTCCTCCCCTCCCCCACAGAAGCCTCTCTCAATTCTTTTCTTCCTCCCCCCCTCAAAAAAATATAAATAAAAATAAACTTTACAATTTTAAATGTATCCTACAACAGGGCATCTGGAGAATCTACTTCTCAGTAACAATGCTCCTTATGAGCTGCTGCTAGCGCTCCAAAACTCCTCCCGATTAAAAAGGCTCCATGTGAGCTACCTTTCCCCAACTTTTTTTTCTTCTTTCTCCACACCCTCCTACAAAGCCAAACCCCAATTCTCTCTCCATCCCTGCTCCTCAAACACACTCGCATACTACTTCCTCCTCCAGCACACCCCCATATCTGTCTCTCAATCACCACCTCCAAATCCCCTCCCCCCACAGCATATATTCCCCCTAGTTCTCTCTCAATGATCACCGCCCCATATACCCTCGTGTGGTATACACTCCATCCTCATAGCTGCCTCCCAATGACTACCTCCACCCTATAACTGAAACCCTCTACACATCTCTAACTTTTTCTTCTCCCCTGCACATACTTCCTGAGCTCCTGCATCCCAGCACACAGACTGCTCTGCCCTCCTGCTGCATCCCCCCCCCTCCAACCATGGCACATAGACATCCATTAACGTTCCCACTCCTCTCCCCACCACCACCAGAATCCCAGCCTGACAACAATCACAAGCGGAAGGAAAGGGGAGCGGCTGCACATTGGGCCTCACCCCACTCCTCTGGTGCTGAATGGAAAATTTAATCCATGTGGTTCAAATTTTATAGTCAGTAGAAGCAGCAGAAGATGTGGCTGTGGCCTTTGCTGCAGCTGCTCTCCTTTTCTTACACGTGATCAGCTCTGGGCCAGGGATTGGGGTGACGGAAAGAATAGAGAGCTTGCAGCTGATGCTGCCTGCTTTCTGCAGTCCAACAGAGCTGCCTAAAAGTTCAGGCTGCAAAACCTAGGTGCCAGCTCCAATTTTTTTAGTTGTCATGGTGACCTGATGCCTTGGGTTTGTTGAGCCTTGTGCTAAGGGGGTTATTTTAGAAGCATTTCATTTACACATGTAGACTGACCACTATATACATGAGAATATCTGCACCATATACAGATTTCAAGGGATGTGGTTTAGGCAGGCCAATAATCAAGCTCTGTATTCCCCATTTTGCAAGAGGAATACATACAGCGGGGAAAAATTGTGCATGCTGTCTACTCACCTACCCTGAAGCACGCACAAGTGCTAGCTTGAAGGGACAATTGCAAAGGCAGAGCCTTTTGTAAAATACCAGGGGAACTAGCAAGGTCCCAACTTTGAGGTTTCAATTCCCATCTCATTGTTCTATGTAAAATGGGTCTTCATGCGTCAAAGTAGAATTTACAAAACAAAAAAAATTAAATATACATCTGAATCACTAAGGGTACAAAAGAGGGGTGAGGCAGTTTAAAGGCAGCAATTCTCTAACAGCTATCCTTTAGTGAATATGAAGTGGCAGGTACAACCCTAAACAAAAGGCATAAAGGGGGATATTCTATATATGGCACCTAAAAAAAATTTGGTGCTGAAATCAGTGCCAAATACAAGTATTCTATAATTGGCACCTAGATTTAGGCGCTGATTATAGAATATGCTTAGTTGATATTTCAGCGCTTAAATCTACGAGAATGGCGTAAATCCAAGCGCATAGATTTAGGTATACTGGACTATATTCTATAACTAGGCACGTAAATTTTAGAACGCCCACAAAACGCCCATTTCTCCACCCATAACCACACCCCTTGTGCCTACGCGCATTAGAACTTTGATGCACACCATTACAGAATATGCTTAGCAACTTCTGCGCCTAAATTCTAATCAGTGCCAATTAGTGCTTATTATTGCTTGTTAAGTGCAGTTCTCAGCGCTGCTCATTAGCTTAAGTTACGTGCATTGTTATAGAATCCATGCCAATTTTGACGTGGATCTCTAGACGTGCTATATAGAATCTGGGGGGAAGTGAGTAATCTGCACTTTCTGCATGGAGCAGGAGGTACGACTCTAGTCACCTTACTGGGCAGACCAGATGAATCATGCTGGTCTTTATTTTCCATCTGTTACTGTGTTATTATGTATTTTATCAAAATGGATGAATTTAAATACATCAGCTATAAATTTAAAGAAAATTAAAAATGAATTCTTATGGAGCTTTTGACTATTCAACAGTTCATTAATTTGGTGGAATGTTTGATAATTATTGCTGTATGTATACCAGAACACTTCTTCAGATACAAATATAATCTTCTCTCCTGCTACCAGAAATTTTTAGGACTCGTGTGTACCTAGACAATTATTATTTTCTTTTCTTTGTTTTTAGTCAATTTACTCCCCACTTTGTTGGGCAAAGGGGGCTGGTATGGAAAGATTTAAGTTAACGCATATTATTTTGTGAAGGTATGAATAAAACATATGGACAAAGGTGAGCCAGTTGATACAGCATACCTAGATTTTTAGAAAACATTTGGCAAAGGGGTATTTTTCCTAAGGTGCTCTAGCATTTTTAGCTCACACTAAAAATCAGCTTGCGCTGAACGCCCATTATATTCCTACGGGCATCTCGGCGTTTAGCATCAGCTGATTTTTAGCACGAGCTAAAAACACTAGCACACTTTAGTAAAATACCTCCAAAGGGTCTCATGGAAGGCTCTGGTGGAAATTAAAAAGCTATGGGAAAGAAAGCAATGTTCTATTATGATAGGGAACCGGTTTTAAAAGTATGGTTAAATGGCCAATTTTATGCATTGATATCAAAACAACTGATCTCTCAAACGAAAAATATACCACAAACCTCAGCAGTGTCACTCACTGATTCATGTCTTAATTCAGCAAGAATCATACACCCACCTCATCAGTATATGGTAGTGATTTTCTAATATCAAAATTCCCGGAAGCCAGGAAGATGTGTGGATTGATCAATGGTGACATCACTCTAAGCAGGGGGTATGCCTTCGTACAGCTGGAAAGTAAAACAGTCTATGTTGGACAAAAAATCCCTGGCTGGAATACATCTTTGAAATGAGTATTGCAATTTAAGCATCTACTAAATCTATAAGAATGGATTAAAATTGAAATAATTTTGATATTAATCATAAAAAGAAAATATGTAAATAATTAACATTTTGATATTAGAAAATCACTACCATATACCGATCAGGATGTGGGTGTATAATTCTTTCTGAATTAAGAAATGAATTAGTGAGTGACACCGCTGAGGTTTGTGGTTTAGTTATCGTTTATGGGAGATCAGTTGTTTTGATATTTTGAAAGCTCTTTAAAAGAATTCAGTGTCTTTTGGAGGCAATTTTATACGTTGAGGCATATTTTCAAAGCCCTTAGCCTTCCAAAGTTCCATAGGTTTCTATGGAACTTTGGAAGGCTAAGTGCTTTGAAAATATGCCTCATTGTACATCAAACTAATACCTCATGCTTGAACCTAAATATTAACCATAGTCTGGTCATGACACTGCACAAACTCTTCCAAACGGCTAGGATCCAAAAATTCATAATCATGTTCTAGAAACAGAAAAAGATAGAAACACAGAAAAACACAGAAACACAGAAAAATGAAGGCAAATAAAGACCATATAGGCTATCTAGATTGCCCATCCACATCATCTATCCATTCCTCTCCCTTACAGATCCTGTGTACTTGTCCCAAGCTTTCTTGAATTCAGATATAGAGGCAGATGCACTAAAGCTAAATGAGCCTTTAATGACTCTCCAACGAGGAAAATTTGATCCGTTGCATGCATCAAAGGGCTTTTACCGAGGAAGCCAGCAGCTAACGAAAACGGAATGGAGATGAGCAATTAGTGTGAAAACCCCATTGAAACGACATGCACTAACCTTTTCCGATTGCCTTTACGCAGGAAAAAGGCAGGAAATCTAACGAGAGGTCTGGACCTCTCGTTAGGACAGCTCTGTGCCAGGAAAAATCATTAAGTGAAAAAATAAACAAACTTTGAGCCAATCCCAGCGCATTAGCAGAGCTAAAAGCGCTGTGATTGGTCCAAAGGACGTCAGAAAACACACAAAAAAATAAAAATAAAAAAAGGATCGGGAGGGGGCAAGGGCGCTCATCAGGAGCGTCCTGTACAGATGGCCTTGCCCCCCCCCCCCGCTGCTCCCCACTTTCCGCCGCTCCCCCACCCCGAAAAAGCAAAATTCTAGCAGCCCCTGCCCCCCTCCCTTCCTCACTACTCTGTCTCACCTCAGCTCCGCCTCCCGACATCCTCCGCCCTGTGCCCCGCCCCCTCTTGGGGTCGTTGTCGCCATTCCCCTCCTCCATCGGGCCCCCCTCCCTCTTACCGGGCCCGTGCAACGCCTCTCTCCTCTGTCCGAAGGCGCTGCACGGGCAAGAAGAAAGCTGATGCCTGCCTTCGCCCAGCTTCGGTCACGCGTCTCTCTCCTGCTGCGCCCGCCCCTGTCTGACGTCAGTAACCTACGTAGGTTACCGACGTCAGACAGGGGCGGGCCCAGGAGGAGAGAGACGCGCGACAGAAGCTGGGCGAAGGAAGGCATCAGCTTTCTTCTTGCCCGTGCAGCGCCTTCGGACAGAGGAGAGAGGCGCTGCACGGGCCCGGTAAGAGGGAGGGGGGCCCGATGGAAGAGGGGAATGGCGGCGACGACCCCAAAAGGGGGTGGGGCACAGGGCGGAGGATGTCGGGAGGCGGAGCTGAGGTGAGACAGAGTAGTGAGGAAGGGAGGGGGGCAGGGGCTGCTAGAATTTTGCTTTTTTGGGGGGGGGGGAGCGGCGGAAAGTGGGGAGCAGCGGGGGGGGGGCAAGGCCGTCCGTACAGGACGCTCCTGATGAGCGCCCTTGCCCCCTCCCGACCCTTTTTTTTTTATTTTTGTTTTGATTTGGGAGCCATGTGCTTGTGATTTGACTGTGTTTTGACTGTTTGTGGCATGCGCAGAGCAGCCAAGCGTTATGTTAGCTGCTCTGCGCATGATTTGGGGGCCGATTAACGATGTGTATTGTGATTCTTTGATACATTGTACGTTTCAATACCGATCTCAGCATGTGTGACTTTTTTTTTTGGTGCATTTTTCGTTATTTTAAAATCGTTAGGCACTTTAACGATTTAGATTTTTTTACGTTTGGTTGCTGCATCTGCCTCATAGTTTTCATATCCCCACCAGCACTGGGAGGCTGTTCCACAAATTCACAACCCTTTCTGTGAAGTATTTCCTTAGGTTATTCCCGAGTTTGTCCCCTTTCACTTTCATCCTATGCCCCCTATTCTATAGCATCCTTTCAATTGAAAGAGTTTCGCCTTTTATGCATTTATGCCACAGAAGAAATGTATTTAAACGTCTCTGTCATATCCCTCATCTTCCGCCTTTCTTATACCTAGAGTCAATGCCCTAGGATGTAAATGTTTTTCACCTTTTTTTTTTATATGGTCTCTATCTTCTATAAACCTGTATGTTCTATTTCTTTATATTTTCTTGGTAGTTTACATTCGGCCTTATTTTCGAAAGTGATTGGCGCCCATATTTCGACCCAAATCGGGAGATGGGCGCCCATCTTGCAAAGGCGCCCAAATCGGTATAATCGAAAGCCGATTTTGGGCGTCTTCAACTGCACTCCGTCGCGGGAATGAACAAAGTTGATGGGGGGGGGGGGGGGGTGTCGGAGGCGGGACTGGGGCGTGTTTATCGGCCGAGGAAAGATGGGCGCCCTAAGCCGAGAATCGAAAAAAGAAAGAAGTTTTTACCGCGAATTTAGGTCACTTTTTTTTTACCCTTTTTTTTCACAAACAAGTCCCAAAAAAGCGCCCTAAATGACCAGATGACCACCAGCGGAAATCGGGGATCACCACCCCTGACTCCCCCAGTGGTCACTAACCCCCTCTCATACACAAAAAAAACAACTTTAACAACTTTTTTTCCCAGCCTGTATGCCAGCCTCAAATGCCATACCCTGCTCCATCACAGCAGTATGCAGGTCCCTGGAGCAGTTGTTACTGGGTGCAGTGGACTTCACCCAGGTGGACCCAGGCCCATCCCCCCTACCTGTTACACTTGTGGTGGTAAATGGGAGCGCTTCAAACCACCCCCAAAACCCACTGTACCCACATCTAGGTGCCCCCCTTCAGCCATGGTATGGTAATGGTGTAACGTTGTGGGCAGTGGGTTTTGGGGGGCTCAGCACCCAAGGGAAGGGAGCTATGGACTTGGGAGGTATTTAACTTTTTTTACTTGTTACAATTGCCCCCTAGGGTGCCCTGGCATGTGAGGGGGGCCAGTGCACTACGAATCCTGGCTCCTCCCATGACCAAATGCCTTGGATTTGTTCATTTTTGAGCTGGGCGCCTTCAGTTTCCATTATCGCTGAAAAACAAAATCGCTCAGCTCAAATCCGCACAAATCCGATGCATTTGCCCGGCACAAACCATATCATCGAAAAAAAAGATGGACGCCCATTTTTTTCTTTCGAAAATATGGTCTGTCCCGCCCCCTCACGTACCCGTTCTCGGAGATGGACGCCCATGGAGATGGGCGTTCGATTATGCCCCTCATTGTATATTGATTAGGAACACAACTTTTTATTTGCCCTGTAATAACATATTATGTTTTGTTGAAAATTAAGTCTTGTACTTTGAAAATTTAATAAAATACAATGGAAAAATGGCCAATTTTCTCAATGCAGAAAGCTAAGTAGGAGTACCTTAGGGATCAATACTGGGACAGGTGCTTTTTAATATATTTATAAATGATCTGAAAATGGGAACAATGTGTCAGGTTATCAAATTTGCAAATAACACCACTTTATTTTAAATTATTAAATCACATGTGGACTCATAGAAATTTCAGTCTCACAAAGTTCTCCTGCATTTCATCTGCCATTTGGATGCCCAACGTGGACAACTGCAAGTGATGCAAATAAAGTACCACCCAATTTATAGTAAGTAATATGAAATCTAGTACTTTTTGGGACTGTGCCAGGTACTTGGGACCTCAACTGACCACTAGGCTTGATGGCTACTGGTCTGAATGCTAGACTTGATGGACACTTGTCTGACCAGGTAAGACTATTCTTATGTTGATTACACTTCTAATACATGTATATATATCAATTATGTTATGTGGCTTAAAATGAACTGAAAATGGTTGGCCCTGTGACATGAACTTAGGAAGGTCTTCTGCTCCCCTGTTCAGTCAGGATTTGGGATCCTGCAGAAACAACATTCAGACTTCCTGGTGACACCTAGTGGCTGGATTTAAGGACCATGGCTGCAAGGTTCTGGAACAAGTTTCAGTGCACGGTCCACAGCCAAAACAGTCACTGAATTTACTGGACTAAAGTAAACTTGGAAGAGAAGAGAGAAAAAAGAAAACAAAATCCCCAAGCACTTGTGAATGGGAAGTTCATAGCATCAGATCCCTGTCCTAAAAGAGCTGAAAGCAACACCCAAGCAATTGGGAAGATGAAGACTGAGATATGTTCCAGAAGATTTGGACCCGTTCCTTGCTGGAAAATCAATCAAGTTGGTCATGTAGCTTGGAAATTCGCCATGGAGGATCTTGTGGATCATTGTATGGGCTTTGAAGTTTATGCGTTCCTTGATAGGGAGCCAGTGAAGTTTTTCACGAAGTGGTGTTGCACTTTCAAAATGTGATTTGCCAAAAATGAGTCTGGCTGCTGTGTTTTGGGTGGTTTGGAGTTTTTTCATGATTTGGGTTTTGCAACCGATGAAGATGCTGTTGCAATAGTCGGCATGGGTGAGTACTGTGGATTGTACTAGATTGCGGAAAGTTTTCTGTGGGAGGAATGGTTTTACTCTTTTCAATATCCATATCATGTTGAACATCTTTTTAGTCATGGCTTTTGCATGAGTTTCCAGAGTTAGGTGGTTGTCTAATGTTACTCCTAGGATTTTTAGATTGTTGGATATTGGGATTGTAACGTCGGGGGTGATCAGGGTGGTTGGGAGTAGAGTCGTGTGTTATGATGAAAGGATTAAGCATTGAGTTTTTTCTTTGTTCATTTTCATCTTGAAAGCGTTGGCCCAGGATGTTAAGATGTTCATGGCAGTGATTATTTTCTCCGAGATTTCTGTAAGGTTGGACTGGAAAGGGATGAATATTGTGACGTCATCAGTGTAGATGAAGGGGTTAAGGCCGGATTTGGATAGGGATTTGGCTAGGGGAATCATCATAAGGTTGAAGAGGATTGGGGATAGAGGTGAGCCTTGGGGGGCTCCGCATTTTGATGACCATTTAGGCGATATTGATGAGGTTGATTTGACCTGATATGATCTGGTGGTGATAAAACTTTTTATCCACTTAATGATGTTTCCACCAATCCCTAGTTTGTCCAATAGTTTTGTGAGAATATTGTGGTCTACCATGTCAAATGCACTGGATAGGTCAAACTGCAGAAGAAGTATTTTGTTGCCAATTGATATTTCTTGTTTGAACCTGGATATCAAGGTGAGCAGTACTGTTTCTGTGCTGTGTGCAGGTCGAAAACCCAATTGTGATTCATGTAGTATGGAGAACTTTTGAATGAATTCGTTAAGTTGGGAGGTCACTCTATTTTCCATCAGTTTGGTTAGAAGAGGGATGGAAGCCACAGGTCGATAATTAGTGATGTCCTCGACACATCTAAACAACTAATGAACACCTTCCTTTCCGAATGTTGCTGAAAACTTACCTCTTCAAACAACCCAACTTAATTCTCGAACCTAATACACACCACTAACACTACTCATACCCTAATCCTCTCCCTCACGTCTCTTCCTATTGTCCTACTCTATACAACTGGGTTATCTCTGTGATACTTTGTACCATACCTTGTAAGCCGCACTGAACCTATCGAGCGGGAAAGAGCGGGGTATAAATGCTATAAATAAATAAAAATAAAATAAATAAAAATAAATAGTTCAAAAAGAAATAATACTGTGCTTGAAGCTTTAAACTTGAAGTCTTCCTCCATCATAACCCAATTCTACTCCTGACCTAGAAAATAGAAGAACTAATTTAAAACAAAAGGAATAAAGAACTTGCTTCTGTAAGTAAACAGAGTAGCACAGCAAGAGCAACCATGTAAGCATGCTTATTTTATGCTCATGATTTATTTCATGTCTTACATTAAATTCCAGCTCAGGGTGCCCCAGTTTAATTAAGCTTCCATTTTAAGCTCACTGGAAAAGCAGCACAGTAAAATTGAAAAAAAAATCAAATGCTAAGCAAGGTCACCAGGTTGACCTATAACTTATACCAAAAAAGCAAAAAAGATCTAGTTGAGTCATCATAATAATTTTTCTTTCAGCTACATTTTCTACTGTGGTCATAAAAGAATACTCCCAAACTCCAACGCAAAACATGCTAAAATACAGACAAAAGAAACTAAAGAAAACTACATTCACTATGGAACATACAATTATACTTTGCATTGGTACTGTTCATAATTTTATCAACTGCAATTACATTAAAAGTATAAGCAGCAAGAAAGCACAACAGTATCACACTAGTCCAGACTAGTCAACTCTGATCCTCAAGTACCAGAAGCTGGTGATCAGAAGTAGAGGCCTGCATGGGAATGGGGTTCCCGCGGGGATGGAAGCAGTTTCTGCGGGATTCCCGTGGGGATGGAAATAATTCCTTCGGGGTTCCCGTGGAAGTGTAAGCTGCACCTGTGCCAGCCTCTCACTACCGAGTACCAATTCTGTGAATGCTGTTTCCTCCTCCTCCACGCTTTAACAGTAAAAAAAGCAGAAAGTCTTCCATTGAGGTGGTATTGACAGAAATGATGATGGAATTCAAAAAGGCATGGGATGCACACAGAGGATCTCTAATTAGAAAATGGAAGATAAAAAACCTAACCTTAAATTGCTGCATGTGAGTGGATGTGTCGAGTGACGCTTAGATGGCAACTCTGGCTGTGATGTACTAGGGCCGATATCGGGCAGACTTGTATGGTCTGTCTCTCATATATGGCAATCTGGTTTAGGATGGGCTGGAAAGGGCTTAGACAGCAACTTCAGTGGCTAGAACATGAGGACAGTGCTGGACAGACTTTTATGGTCTGTATCCCAAAAATGAGAAGACGAATAGGTTGGAGTATGCTTCAATGGCAACTCTAGCAGTTGGAACATAAGGATAGGGCCGAATAGATTTCTACGAGAAACACCATAATCAAGTATATCTCACCACACTCGTTGATTTAATCATGAAATGATAATGAGTGTGACTATTGGGCAAACTGGATGGACCATTCAAGTCTTTATTTGCTGTCATTTACTATGTTACCATTAATCCTCTTTGCTCCCGGACTGATGCTCAGACCTCAGCTCTGACACAGGCATGTGGCAACCTCTCAGCACACAGTGCCAGTGAATCAGAGACAAAACTTACATGTGCGCACCAGACTGTTTCAACTTCCATTCCTTCCTTGCCTACAGTGCTATGGCTCAAATCCAGAGAGACTGAGAGAGCTTCGTGGAATTTTCTTTTATGTACCATTGAATTCCAGGGATGGGTGGGGATGGGTTAAATTCTTGTGGGGACGGGTAAGATTCCAGCAGGGATGGACGGGGATGGGTAAGATTTCTGTCCCTGTGCAACTCTCTAATCAGAAATTCAAGATATCCTAACTGAATATGCATTAGTTACATGTGAATGACAGCGCAGCTACATACTGTTTGATTGGAGATGATCAAACAAACCAACTATAAGCTCCCTACTTGATGATGTGTGGAGTGAAAGATTGGTTGGCCATAGTCCCAACGGCCTACCCCATTCTTCTGCATAAGACGAATGCATTGCCTCCATGTATGCAAATATATCTCATGCATCTCCAACTTCAAGGGATTATCTTATTCTACACTTTCTGAGCTACAAAAATGTCAAATATTAAACAGGAATTTCTCACACTTAGGTATCAAATGGTGGACTTCCATTCCAAGTGTAATAAAATGCATCTCTAACTACTTAGTTTTCCATAAATTCATAATGGCATTCCTTTTCAAGCTTTCCACAAATTCCTAATTCCTTTTCAACAACTTTTTACACTAACTGTACAAGTCAATGTTTATGAATCGAAATAACTAATTGTTGTCTTCTAGAATATTACTTTCTCTGTTGCTTTACACTTAGCACTATATTTTGTGTGAATTTGCACTCTCAAATGTAAGCCACATAGAACTAAATAATGGAAATCCAGATAATGTGGCATATAAGTATCAATAAATAAATAAATAAATGCATAATTAGTATAATTTCAAGGAAATTTGATTTGCTTCTAGTGATCAAGGACCAGATGTGCATGCCACTGCACTAGTTAGTCAGGATACTGGTGATAAAAACGTATTGTTATGGACAGAAAACAGCATGCAAAACTAGAAAAATAATAATTGTAAATGAGAATTCTGCCTTTACTGAGGAAGAAAATACACACAATTAAATACATTTTCTTCACAAGCTCTTAAGTTCAAAGATTTTTGCTTAGACAAATTTACTTCAGTTTTATATTATTTTCTAATACTTACAGAAAAACCAGTATACTGACATAAATACAGAGTATGAGCAAATATTTCCAGAAGGTCTGCAGCAGTTCTGCCATTCCTTAAAATAACTTCTTTTCTACTTTCCTGCATTCTAAAATAAGTGCATTTACTCACAAATTTATTCACAAGAAACCAAAAGAACCCACTTTGTTTTCTCTTAAAAATTTGGATTACTGTCAGTTCATTTCACTTCAGATTTGCTTAGAAAAGCTTTCAAGAGGCACTGCTCTTTGTACGGCCATCACAAAGCTAGTTAATAGAATAGTTTTACTTCATAACCCAATTCAAATTGGTCATTTCATGCATCCATGTCCTCATTTTCTTTTGTTTTAGAATGGGTTAAAAACAAAACACTACCCATTCTTTTGTATTAATGCACATTAAACTGAAACAAAATGTACATGCCTATTTGAAACTGCAACTTCAGCATTGTTCTGAAAGCAAGAGGAGGCAGGAAGATCAATGAAAGAATGTGAAAATTTTCTTGCCTGATATTTTTCCTTGACTCCTGCTAGACTAGTCCAGAAGAACAGGGTTTTATCCCTCTTCCTGACAGACAAGAGAGGCTGATGCAGAAAACATGCATTACAGCCATTCACTGATAGCTCAATGCACAGTTTCTAACAAAAGCATAAATGCTCAATTTTTGCTAACCAATGCTGCAAATTATATACAAATAGGACCTGTGCAAAACATGTACAATAATCTGGGAGCACATGCTGGATACATGGGCACAAGGTTCTGCACCAAGGTAGTGCTGTACACACCTGTGCAGAAAGGAACGTACTGGAATGCTACTTTGTGCATAAAGTTTTTGTGATGCTAATATTTATACAAAGAATAGTTTTCCAGCATATATGCATGCAGATGTAAGCCGCATTGAGCCTGCCATGAGTGGGAAAGCGCGGGGTACAAATGTAAAAAATAAAATTGAATGTTGATACAATTTTTTCTGCTCAGAGTTGTGCTCAGCTTTAAATGCCCTTAGCTCAGAACTGTCCCCCATTCTTTTTTTTTTTTTTTTTTTTTTAAGACGATGTATTTCATGGAGGCCATGAAAATAGTTGGTGGGTCCTGTATGCTTAAAGGAAAAAGAATCCTGAAAAATGCTACTGCAGAAGGATGAGCTAATCCTTTTACACTTCTTCAGATTTGGTGTTAAAGCCCCAGAATTGTGCTCAGCCTTAAAGCCTTCTGTGCACGTCGCTGCAACAGGGCATGATAATGAACGGGCTCATTACCATAGCTTTTGCTGTACACTAATGTTCAACACAAGACTTTGTGCAGGGTTAGCTTCTGTGCAAAACCCTTTTCTGTATCGTATACCCACAAAATTGTGTGCATAGTACTAATATCTGTGCACTTTTCCTGTATCAGCCCCAGAGACAAAAGAAGACTGCTCACCTTCCCTCTTTAGAATGGTATAGTGGGAAACATAAGAATAGCCATACTGGGTCAGACCAATTGTCCATCCAGCCCAGTATCCTGCTTCCAACAGTGGCCAATCCAGGTCACAAGTACCTGGCAGAAACCCAATTAGTAGCAACATTCCATGCTACCAATCCTGGGGCAAGCAGTGGCTTCCCCCATGTCCATCTCAATAACGGACTACGAACTTTTCCTCCAGGAACCTGTCTAAATCTTTTTTAAACCTAGATACACTAACTTTCGTTACCACATCCTCCAGGAATGAATTCCACAGCTTAACTATTCTTTGAGTGAAAAAATATTTCCTCCTATTAGTTTTAATATTTCCATGTAATTTCATTGAATGTCCCCTGGTCTTTGTACTTTTTGAAAGAGTGAAAAATCGATTCACTTTTACCTGTCCTACACCTCTCAGGTTTTTGTAGACCTTGATCATACCTCCTCAGCCGTCTCTTTTCCAAGCAGAAGAAGCCCAACCTCTTTAGACTTTCCTCATACGGGAGGAGTTTCATCCCCTTTATCATTTTGTTCACTCCTCTTTGAACCTTTGCTAATTCCATTATCTTTTTTAAGATATGGTGACCAGAATTGAACAAACAAAAAAAACACCACCACGGGCCTTTAAAAATGGAACACAGTTCTTTAATGAATGAGCCTTGACAAAAAGACCCGACACGGGCCGTGTTTCGGTGACTAGCACCTGCGTCAGGGGTCACAGTGATGACGTGGAAAACTTGGGGAATAACTCGAATATATTCCTCTACAATATATTATTCCTTACCCCACGTCTCATATAGTAAAAGCTGCAAAGCACCAAGGCACTTTCACTTTCTGTATCCAAATGGATGAACCGGCCCCAGTACAGATCCCTGCGGCACACCACTATTCACTCTCCTCCACTGAGAAAAAATGGCCATCTCAGTTTTCTTTGATGTCTTTCAACTGTGTTTTTCTGAAAAAAAAAATGCTTTAAACAGCTTCCATTTGACAGCAACTACTACCTCCCTCCCTCCCTCCCTCAGAAAGTGTAAGGTTTCCACTGCCTCTGCCTACTCTGGTGTCTTGGTGGTACTCTTTGATTGTTCTCCATAACATTTCAGGGTTTACCTTGGGTCAAAACCTTTTACAGTGAGCTTCTGGACTGGTCTGGCAGAACTCAAGAAAAATAAACTACGGTACTAGGCAAGCATAATTTCACCTTCCTGTTTGCCCTTACCAGGCCAGAGGAGATGTATCCTAGTTACTCCCTACCCTGAGCAGGAGGAAGACACAGCAGACTTCAGTAATTTTATGTTACGTTGTCATCAACAACTGCATTCCACTAAGCAATTTAAACAGAGCCCAGAGCTGGGACAAATTTTCTATTGTTACTTGTATTGAATTAGAGAAAGTACCACTCCCTAGTTTAAACAATATTAAACATAGAAACAGAAAATGACAGCAGTTTTGCTACCAATTTTAAAAAGGATATATTGACCCAGTTTGTGCAGCTAGTTATTTTGTGGTAAACCTCCCTTACTTTGGCAAAGTACATGAAAAAATGGATTAATTGAATTCTTATATACAAGTGAGAATTTAAGCTAATATGATACATCACTGTGAGACCGAAGTTTGTTATAATCGTGCAACAACCTAAATTTAGTAATTTTTTTTCAATTATAGGATAATCAAGGACAGGATTGCCCGTTTGTCCTTCTAGATCCAATAGCAGCACTTTATACACTTAATCTCAAGATTTTATTATATAGCCTACCTGCAAAAATGGGTTACATCTTTTTTGGACTCAAAATATCAACCTTTAGGTGGAGGGAGGAATTTCTTTTGTAGACCCTCAGGGCTTAATCCCTAGCTCTTTTTAATATTAACCCAGCCCCTTTAACACCTGAGGATTGTCAACTAACACCATGTGTTTGCTAAGGTTATACCATCTTTTGATTATTATAACAGGCTATTAGTGGGTACATCTAAAAAGTCATTAAGAGCTCTCCAAGTGGCTCAAAATGTTGCGGCCAGATTACATTTGGCATAAGTCGTTTTGACCACATTTCTCCAGCAATCATGAAACTGAATTGGCTCCCGATAGAGTATCATATACAGCAGTGTTTCCCCAAGTACTGTCCTGTAGTACCCCTTGCCAGTCAGCTTTTCAGGGTATCCACAATGAATATACATGAAAGATTTGCATATAATGAGGTCAAGAATTTGAGGTTGCAAAGTGGTAGACTTAGGAGTAATGTCAGAAAAATCTCTCTCACGGAGAGAGGGTGGTTGATGCCTGGTATGCCCTCCCAAGGGAAGTGGTGGAGAAAATAAAATGGTGACAGAATTCAAAAAGGCACAGAATTAACACAGAGGATCTCTAATTAGAAAATTAAAGGTTAAAAAAAAAAAATAAAAACTTAAAAGGCTGCATGTGTGTCTGCATGTCGAGTGGCACTAGAGATAGCGATAGTGAAGAACTAAGGCCGGTGCTGGGCAGGCTTGTACTGGCTGGGTCTTGTATATGGCAATCTGGTTTAGGATAGGCTGGGGAGGGCTTCGTCAAACTCCAGTAATTTGGAACGCGAGGACAATGCCAAGCAGACTTTTATGGTCTGTTTCTTGCAATTGACATGATAAATTTGTATAGGATGGAGTGGGCTTCAACAGCAACTTCAGTAGATGGAAACTAAGGACAAGACCAGGAGGACTTCAACAGTCTGTCCCAGAAATGCCAAAGAAAAACAATGATCAAGTATTTTATACCATATTCATTGTTGATTTAATCATGACTTCATAATGAGTATGACTGTTGAGCAGACTGGATAGACCGTACAGGTATTTACCTGCCATCATTTATTATGTTACTATGAACCAGAGTAGGGGGATGGAGGAGGCAGTGGATCTTTTATGATTTCCACTGTCTCTTTCACATTAGATATAAATAGATACCCTCTATGCAAGCAGCATCTTGTCGATTTAGAATGGAGGTCCTCTCCACATATGTACAACAAAGCTAAAAGCCTGATGGCAACAGCAGAAGCAGAAACTCTAGATGAAGTTTCAAAGACATCATAACCATGCCTGTACTACTACTACTACTACTTATCATTTCTATAGCGCTACAAGGCATATCATTTCTATAGCGCTACAAGGCATACGCAGCGCTGTACACCATACACAAAAAGACAGTCCCTGCTCAAAGAGCTTACAATCTAGATAAGACAGGTAAACAGACAGAACAATTAAGGGTAAGGGAATAAAGAGGTGAGGATAAAAGGACAGGGCAAGTGAGGAGTCAAAAGCAGTGGTAAAGAGGTAGGCTTTGAGTTTGGACTTGAAAACGGCCAAAGATGGGGCTAGACGTACAGGCTCGGGAAGTCTATTTCAGGCTTGAGGTGCAGCAAGATAAAAGGAACTGAGTCTTGAATTAGCAGTAGAGGAGAAGTATAATATATATACATATATATATATATATATATATATATAATATATATAGAGGAGAAGTATATGCCTATAAGTACCAAACTCTTATGCTTCTGCTAAGAAGCACCTAGCTGAATCTGAGCCTATGAAGTTAGTTACCTGATGCAAGGGTCCACCTTAGGAGTCAGCACTCAAGAAAAAGATCTAGGTATCGTTGTAGACAATATGCTGAAATCTTTTGACCACTGTGTGACAGCAAAAGCAAAAAGGGTGCTAGGAGTTATTAGGAAAGGTATGGAAACAAGACTATGAATATTATAATTACTCCATATCGCAACCTCACCTTGAGTATTACATTCAATCCTGGTCACCATATCTCAAAAAAGATACAGCAGAATTAGAAAAAGGTTCAAAGAACAGCGACCACAATGATAAACGGGATGAAACTCCTCCCACATGAAAAAAGGCTAAATAAGTGAGGCCTCTTCAGCTTGGAAAAGAAACAGCTAAGGGGGGATAAGATTGAGGTCTATAACATCCTGAGTGGTGTACAAAGGAAATACTTTGAAACCACATGGAAATACTTTCAAAACACATAGCAGGAAATATTTTTTCACTCAAGAAAATAGTTACGCTCTGTAACTCGCTGCTAGAGAATGTGGTAACAGAGGCTAATATACATGATTTTTAAAAAAAAGGCTTGGACACGTTCCTGGAGGGAAAAGTCCATAGTCTGTTATTGGGATGGACATAACAACATAGTAGATGACGGCAGAAAAAGACCTGCATGGTCCATCCAGTCTGCCCAATAAGATAAACTCATATGTGCTACTTCTTGTGTACACCTTACCTTGATTTGTATCAGCCATTTTCAGGACACAGACCGTAGAAGTCTTGCCCAGCACTAGCCCCACCTCCCAAACACCAGCCCCGCCTCCCAATCTCAGCTAAGCTTCTGAGGATCCATTTTTTCTGAACAGGATTCCTTTATGTTTATCCCACGCATGCTTGAATTCCGCTACCGTTTTCATCTCCACCACCTCCCGCGGGAGGGCATTCCAAGCATCCACCACTCTCTCTGTGAAAAAATACTTCCTGACATTTTTCCTGAGTCTGCCTCCCTTCAATCTCATATCATGTCCTCTAGTTCTACCGCCTTCCCATCTAAGGAAAAGGTTCATTTGCGGATTAATACCTTTCAAATATTTGAACGTCTGTATCATATCACCCCTGTTTCTCCTTTCCTCCAAGGTATACATGTTCAGGTCCGCAAGTCTCTCCTCATACTTCTTGTAACGCAAATCCCATACCATTCTCGAAGCTCTTCTTTGCACCGCTTCAATCCTTTTTACATCCTTAGCAAGGTACGGCCTCCAGAACTGAACACGATACTCCAGGTGGGGTATCACCAATGACTTATACAGGGGCATCAACACCTCCTTTCTTCTGCTGGTCACACCTCTCTCTATACAGTCTAGCAACATGGAGGAAGCCACTGCTTGCCCCAGGATTGGTAGCATGGAATGTTACTAATTGGGTTTCTGCCAGGTACTTGTAACCTGGATTGGCCATGTTGGAAGTAGGATACTGGGCTAGATGGACCACTGGTCCGACTCAGTATGGCTGTTCTTTTATTAGTGCTGGCATGGTAGATTTGCTCTAGGTTCTGAGTGACTTTTTGTTTTATAGGTTTTTGTATTACTTTAGAATATGCCTGTAATTGAGATAACACTAAAAACAAAAATGTTTGTATGGTGAGTTTTAAGGGGAAATGTCCTAGCTCTGCATCCCCTGTAGGGGAAGGCCAGGGGGTTCTGTGGATGCATAATATTTGGGGGAAGCATGTGTGTTTTGGGGGATCATGGCTCAATGGGGGATGAAGAGTGCAGCCTCTTGTACTTCTCTTAGCCCTCAACATGGCCTGCAGCCACTCAAGCCTGCACTGCTACCCTCATTGGTTACTGGTAGCAGGATAGGGGTGGGGCATAGGTATATCAGGTGCAAACTTTTCTTTAATGCCCACCATACAACCTGTTGGCCCACCCAAAAATTTGCCTTCTGGCTATGCCACTGCTCCAAAGTAGACAGTAAGAACACTACAGATTAAGGTCTCTCAACCCAGTCCTTGGACACACTCAGCCAATCAAGTTTTCAAGATACACAATGAATATGAATGAGAGAAACTCGAATTTCTACTGCTTCCATTGTATGCAAATCTCTCATGTGTATTCAGTAAGGATATTCTGAAAAACTGACTGACTAGGTGTGTCCAGAGGACTGAGCTGAGAATCCCTGATATAAAGTCTTAATTAAGAATTCTATAGAGATGAACCTAAGCTGATCTACTGGGCGGAGGAAGACAGGGTCCCCCCAAATGACAGCTCTGAAAAAGACTGAGCAGACTCTGGCCAGCACATCCAGTCTGTAGTGCTTAGCAAAGGAATCAAGCGATGACTAAGTTGCCGCCCTGCAAACCTTCTCAGGAGATACTGCCCGGGTCTACACCCAGGAAGCGCATGAGCCCTAGTAGAGAAGCTCCGGACAACTCTTGCTGACGTAAATGGACTCAGTAGCCACTTTAATCCACCTTGCAGCACAGGCCTTTGAGACTGCCTCACCCTTCCAAGGGCCATGGAAAGGTACAAAGAAGAAACTCATTCGTCTCCTTGAGGTAACTGAGCAGCATACTCTAGATACCCAGCCAGATGAGTAACTCATGATGAAACAGAGTGCACCCATCAAATTTGGTAGAACATAACCAAGAGTTGTATTGTACAGTTTTGACCAGTTAGGATTTTTTTTATTATTATTTTAAGAATAATACTGGTGATAGGGGAATAAAAGCAAGTTTGGCTAATTATGTCAAAATATAACCAAGAAGTTAACAGTTAATTCTTAGGAACTCCATATAGGAAAAACTAAATACAGTTAACTGCAATTAATGACCAACTGCTGCACATAAAAAGTCAGCCTGATATTCATATAAAACAGAGAGTAAAGTAGTAAAATCTTTTAATCAGGCAGATACTGTAACCATTAAGGTGACTGCACCAGAAATTACAAAATTAAATCAAATTGCAGCATACAACAATGAAGCAAAGAATAGGAGCACATGTCCTAGTAAGGGGTAAACTTTTTAACTTGAGGCTTGGAATCAAACTGCTAGGAAACACTTGAAAAAAAGCGAAAATACTTACATGTAGCAGGTATTCTCCGAGGACACCAGGCTGATTGTTCTCACACATGTGGGTCGACGTCCTCGGTGGCCCAGGAATCGGGAAAAATTTTGCAAGCAAAATAAAAGTCTTTCCAGAGAGTTCCGCTGTGCAAACAACACGAACCGCGCATTCGCAAACGACTTCCCACCCGCCGTGCGAGCGTGCCTCTTTAGTTTAATCAAAAAGCATAAAAACAAGAACAACTCCAAAGGTGAGGAGGGCAGGTTTGTGAGAACAATCAGCCTGCTGTCCTCGGAGAATACCTGCTACAGGTATGTATCTTTGCTTTCTCCGAGAACAAGCAGGCTGCTTGTTCTCACATGTGGGGTATCCCTAGCAACCAGGCTCACTCAAAACAATGAACATTGGTCAATTGGACCTCGCAACGGCGAGGACATAACATAGATTGACCTGAAACCAAAATCAACTAACAGAGTGCAACCTGGAACAGAAACAAAATGGGTCTAGGGGGGTGGAGTTGGATTCTAAACCCCAAACAGATTCTGCAGCACCGCCTGCCCAAACCAACTGTCGCGTCGAGTATCTTGCTGAAGGCAGTAGTGAGATGTGAATGTGTGGACTGATGACCACGTTGCAGCCTTGCAAATCTCTAAAATGGAGGCTAAGTGGGCCACTGACGCAGCCATGACCCTAACATTATGAGCCGTGACATCACCCTGTAAAATCAGCACAACTTGGGCATAAGTGAAGGAAATGCAATCCGCTAACCAATTAGAAATTGTACGTTTTCCAATGGCGACTCCCCTCCTGTTGGGGTTGAAAGAAACAACTGGGCGGACTGTCTGAAGGGCTTCATCCGCTCTACGTAAAAGGTCAATGCTCTCTTGCAGTCCAAGGTATGTAAACTGCTTTCACCAGGGCAGGTATGAGGACGAGGAAAAAATGTTGGCAACACAAATGACTGGTTCAGATGGAACTCCGACACCACCTTTGGCAGGAACTTAGGGTGTGTGCGGAGGACTACTCTGTTGTGATGAAACTTGATATAAAGGTGCATGCACTACCAAGGCCTTAAGCTCACTGACCCTACGAGCTGAAGTAACAGACACCAAGAAAATGACCTTCCAGGTCAAGTACTTCAGATGGCAGGAATTCAGTGGCTCAAAAAGAGCTTTCATCAGCTGGGTGAGAACGATGTTGAGATCCCATGACACTGGTGGAGGTTTGAAAGGGGGCTTTGACAAAAGCAAACCTCTCATGAAGCGAACAACTAAAGGCTGTCCAGAGATAGGCTTACCCTCTACACGGCGGTGATAAGCACTAATCGCACTAAGGTGAACCCTTATGGAGTTGGTCTTGAGACCAGACTCTGAGAAGTGTAGAAGGTAGTCAAGCAGGATCTGTGTAGGACAAGAAACAGGATCTAGGGCCTTGCTGTCACACCAGACGACAAACCTCCTCCATTTAAAAGAGTAACACCTTTTGGTGGAATCTTTCCTGGAAGCAAGCAAGACTCGAGAGACACCCTCTGATACGCATACAGAAGGCCTGATCCCCAATGCAGGAGAAAGGCATCTGACACTAGTCTGTCGTGGGCCTGAAGCCTGGAACAAAACTGAGGGACCTTGTAATTGATCTGAGTGGCAAAAAGATCCATCGAGAGGGTGCTCCACGGTTGGAAGATCTTGCGGACAACGTCCATGTTCAGTGACCACTCGTGAGGTTGCATTACCCTGCTCAGTCTGTTGGCCAGACTGTTTACGCCTCCCAGCTAAGTGGCTTGGAGAAACAAGCCGTGACGGCGTGCCAAAAGCCACATCCGGATGGCTTTCTGACACAGAGGGAGAGATCCGGTGCCCCCCTGCTTGTTGGTATAATACATGGCAACCTGACTGTCTGAATCAATATGACTTGGTTGGACAGCCGGTCTCCGAAAGCCTTTAGAGCGTTTGAGATCGCTCGCAATTCCAGGAGATTGATCTGAAGACCTTTTTCCTGAAAGGACCAAGCTCCTTGAGTGTGACGCCCATCTACATGACCTACCCATCCCAGGAGGGATGCATCCGTCATCAGCACTTTCTGTGGCTGAGGAATTTGGAATGGACGTCCCAAGGTCAAATTGGGCCGAATCATCCACCCCCCCCCCCAAGGAATTCCGAAAGTCGGTGGACAGTTGGATCACATCCTCTAGACTTCCCGCAGCTTGATACCACTGGGAAGCTAGGGTCCACTGAGCTGATCTCGTGTGTAGACGTGCCATGGGAATCACGTGAACTATGGAGGCCATGTGCCCCAGAAGTCTCAACATCTGCCGAGCTGAGATCTGTTAAGACGCTTGAACCAAGGACACTAGGGACAAGAGGTTGTCTGCCCTCGCCTCGGGGAGATACGCTCGAGCTGTCTTTGTGTTCAACAGTGCTCCAATGAATTCCAATTTTTGAACTGGTTTGAGATGGGACTTGGAATAATTGAGCACTACTACTACTTAACATTTCTAGAGCGCTACTAGGGTTACGCAGCGCTGTACAGTTTAACAAAGGAGGACAGTCTCTGCTCAATGGACGAACCCCAGTAGTTCCAGCACCTGAATAGTTATGCGCATGGACTGTAGAGTGCCTGCCTCCGAAGTGTTCTTCACCAGCCAATCGTCGAGATAAGGGAACACATGCACTCCAAGTTTGCGCAGCGACGCTGTGACTACCACCAGGCACTTTGTGAACACTCTAGGCACAAACGCCAGACCAAAGGACAGTACACAGTACTGAAAGTGATGAGCTCCCTGCCAAAATCGAAGATACTTCCTGTGAGCTGGGAGTATCGAGATGTGAGTATAAGCATCCTTTAAGTCCAGAAAGCATAGCCAATCGTTCTCCTGAATCATGGGAAGAAGGGTGCACAAGAAAACCATTCTGAACTTTTCTCGAACTAGATAATTGTTCAGGCCCCTTAGGTCTAGGATGGGACGCATCCCCCGTTTTCTTTTGCACAAGGAAGTACCTGGGAATAGAATCGCAGCCCTTCTTCCCCTGGTAGAACGGGTTCAACCGCACTGGCCTTTAGAAGGGCGGAGAGTTCCTCTGCAAGTACCTGCCTGTGCTGAGAGCTGTAAGAATGAGCTCCTGGTGGGCAATTTGGAGGTTTGGATTCCAGGTTGAGGGTGTATCCTAACCGGGTCGGAGGTTATGAGAGGACACCTTTGGTGAAAAAACATCCACCTCCCCCCTACCGGCAAGTCGTCCAGTACAGACACTTTTACTGAGGCTATGCTGAACTGGAGCCAGTCAAAAGCCCGTCCCTTGCTTTTGCTAGGGAGCAGAACGGGCCTTAGTCGCACGCTGTTGACGAGAACGAGCGCGATGGGGCTCCAGAAGCAGGAGTGTACCCACGCCTAGAGTAGGAATAGGGAGTACTTCTCTTCCCTCCAAAAAACCTCCTAGATGAGGAGGCAGTAGCAGAAGGCGCCTGGTGGGAGAGAAAATCCATAGCATCATTATGCTTCTTAATCTGATTAACGAGATCCTCTACTTTCTCTCCAAAAAGATTGTCCCCCTGGCAAGCAGCATCCTCCATCCACTGCTGGACAGAATGATCCAGGTCAAAGACATGCAGCCATGAGAGTCTGCACATCACTATACCTTGAGCAGCGATCCTGGATGTCACGTAAAAAGTGTCAAAAGTACCCCTGGCCAGGAACTTATGATACGCCTTCTGCTGCCTGACCACCTGGCGAAAAGGCTCGGCCAACTCCGTAGGGAATGCATCAACCAAGCTGGACAGTTGACTTATCGAGTCCTGCAAGTGTACGCTTGTGAAGAGCTGGTATGACTGGATCTTGGCAGCGAGCATAGCGGCCTTATATGTCTTTCTCCCCAAAGAGTCAAGAGTCCTAGCTTCTCTGCCTGGGGGCGCCGAAGCATAGTCTCTAGTACTCCTAGCTCTCTTGAGAGTGGAATCCACCACCATGGAATTGTGGGGTAAATGGGACCTCATCAATCCAGGTTCACCGTGGATCTGGTATTGGGACTCAGCTTTCTTGGGAACCACAGGGCCAGAGGGGTGGACCAGTTTCTCATAAGGACTTCCTTCAGTACCTTATGGAGAGGGACTGTTACAGCCTCTTTAGGTGGAGAAGAATAATCCAGGACTTTCAGCATTTCAGACCTGGGCTCATCCTCAACCTCCACAGGGAAGGGAACAGCCGTAGCCATTTCCTGGACAAAAGAGGAAAAAGACAGACTCTCTGGTGGAGATAGTCTTCTTTCCAGCGGAGGAGAAGGGTCAGAGGGAATCCCAAAGGACTCATCAGAAGAGAAGTACCTGGGATCTTCCTCTGATTCCCACAAGCACTCCTGCTCAGTGTCAGACACAACCTGTGTCAAGTTACTCTGACACTGGACCTGCCTCGATGTCCTCTGTGGCGATGTCGAGAAGTCGACGCCCGATCCAACTGCGGCGAAGCTCCCTCCACCGACGTCGAAGGGGAGTCGACCTGGGTGGCAGGCGGCAACGCAGTCGGAGACCTCACCACAGGAGAAGGGCCAGACACCGCTACAGCAGATGGCACAGAAGGCGCAAGCACCCCCGACACCAAAGCTGATTGTCACAGTAAGCCTTCTGGAAACAAGGCCCAGATACGCTCGTCAAGAGCCGCCATCGGAGAAGGCTGCGGGGTTGGTGGAACAAGCGTGTCAGAATCCATGAAGGCTCGGGAGTAGGTACCGGGCTGCCAAGAGACCGACACATCGACACCTCCTGTACCGAGGGGGAGAGTGGTCCTCTCGGCGCTGACGCTTCTCGGGTGCCGACTCTCTCGACGCCCCAGAGCTCCCGGTACCGTGCGTTGAAGGAGAATGATGACGAGGCTTCTTAGCCTTTGCTTGATGCCTGTCATCGAGACTCCTCGAGACCCACTCGATGCCTCACAGCGCGAGTTGGTCTCTCAACAGCCATTACCTCTCTCCTCAACGTCGATGCTCCTGTCGATGCCAATGCCGCCGGACCTTGGTACCGATGTCGATGGTCCAGACTGAGCCCCAAAAAGCTTTTCCCGTTGGGCTTCTCGAGACGCTTGGGTCCATTTCTTCATACGAAGACACAGACTACAAGTGGCTGGGCTATGGTCGGGCCCAAGGCACTGGATACACCAGGGATGGGTATCTGTACCTGACATGGTCCGGTTGCACAGAGTACAACGTTTGAAACCGCTGGGTGTCTTTGATGACGTGGAAGAAAAAACGGCTTCGGCAAAATCAAACGACACGATTGTGCCAAAAAAGAAAAAGCACAAAAAAGGAGGGAAACTTTAACAGGGAAAAAAGTTAAAGAAGTACGGGAAACTACCAGTAACTACTCTCTTTTTTTTATTTAATTTAAAAGAAAAACAGAAAATAATAAGAAGCTATTCCTGGGCCTGAGAGAGGAGCGACGCGTAAAACGAACCGCACCTCACCGCGGAGAAAAAAAGAACTAAAGAGGGACGTTCACACATGTGTGGTTCACATTATTCACGCGGCGGAACTCTCTGGAAATACTATTTTGCTTGCAAAATTTTTCCCGATTCCTGGACCGCTGCGGAAGTCGACCCGGTGAGAAAAACAACAACAGTCTGGAACACTGAGGAAAATGTAATGTCACACAGAAACAGGAGAAGTTAATCCTTCACATAACAGTAAAAGAAATATTCGCTACTTATAGTGACACCGAACATTTCACTCCTTATACAAACCAGAAGAACAAAGGTTTCTGTCCGTGATCCCTGCTGTGAGAAAAAAAAGCCAGATACCAGTGGGAGCTTAATAAGGAACAGAGACACAAACATCAGAGCTCCACAGAACAGTTGCTTTTTTTTTCATTTTTATTTTAAACAGGAGCTTATGCCAAAGAAGACACCACAACTCAACTGAACCCCAGGCATTAAACTGGGTCAGGAGAACAAGCCCAGAAGAACGCCTCCAATTCAACTGGAACACAGCTGCAAAACAGGTTGAGGAGAACAAGCCAAACACACACCCTCCAAACTCAACCAAGTCACAGGATAAAACTGGCTCAGGAGAAGAAAACCCCAAAAGGGTAGTTAAAGCTCAACTGAAACTACTTATAAACCAGATAAGGAGCAGGGCTGTTAGCCCATCATTCATCCACTTGGGAGACAGAGGAAATAACGAACATTCTATACTGCATAAATACCCTTAAGGTGCGAGCCACAAGAACTATTTTCTTCCTGTCTCCATCCGCTAGTAGAAGGACACAACCTATTGGTCTGGATTGGTCTTACAGGATGCTATGGAATATTAGAGATACACCTGCAACTGGGAAAATAAAATCTCAACTACAAAGAAACTGCATGTTACCAAAAATATTTCACATTCTTCATACACAGAAACCTTCACCGAATATAGAATAAAAGGTTGATGCTTTTACCTAATTAACTCTGGAAGTCAAGTGATACATTGTTTTAAAATTTTAGAGCCTCTGAGTCAGCAAGTAGTCGTGCACTCTGTCGCACTCTCCATTGAGGGCTTCTTGTTATACTGGTTCAATGTCTGGCCAAACTTTAAACTGGTTAAAAAGAAAAAGAGCCAAAAACCATGACAGGAGTATCGTTATGCCTTAACTGGACAGTGATGATGTTCAGTGCTATCCTGTTAAACATGATTGTAGATATGGCTTGGCTTAACTCAACCAAAGAAAAACAAATTATCCAAATATATTTGGTGGCAGCAAATTAACTGGATATTCAAGACAGAAACTAAAGTTAACTGGCTGAGTTAACTTTAATCAGACACAATACTGCTGAATATTATTTATTTATTTAAAATATTTATAACCCACACAATCCCAATGTGCCTGGCAGCTTATAGCAGAATAGTCATAATAAGATACATGATTAAAGTGATTTCACATCTATTTGTTTGCTCCTGTACGATTTGTAGTTAAGAAGTGCAGTTGAAAGTGTTGAATTACAAGCAGTAAATCACTTTACAGGTTTTGAAAATATTTTTAAAAAAACATAAAAATTGAAGAAACTAAAAACAGATCATATAAAATTGACAATTGAATAATTTGGAGGTTTTTTGACCAATGATAATACCAGAGTCTATGATGTGACTGCACTAAGAGAACATACTTGCTGCAGAGCCGTGACTATTGAGGTGTTTTTCCTCCATTAATTAAGTATTTAAGTATTTATGATTCACAGCGAGAATGAAGAAGCTTTAAGTCAAGTTAGTTAATCTTTCAGCTTTGGATGTTGTTGACAAGTGATTTTTGCTGAATTAGTGTCTAAAAACACTACTTGGGTTTCTGCCAGGTACTTGTGACCTGGCTTGACCACTGTTTGGAAAACAGGATACTGGGTTAGATGGACCACTGGTCTAACCCAGTATGGCTACTCTTATATTCTAAGCCAGCATCAAGGATCTCAGAGTTCTTACTGGTTGGTAGGGTAGAGGCAAGAACTGGTGAAACCAGATTATTCAGCGTCTTAATAACCAAAAGCAACATTTTAAAAATAATTCTTTGATAGGAAGGCAATGAAGCTTCTTCAATATAGGAGTAATTTGACAATATCACAAATACTCAAAAAGAAAACAGGCAGCAGCGTTCTGCGCAACCTGCAGAGATCCTCAGTCCAACCCCATTAATAAACTGTTACAGTAATGAAAGCACAGCATTATCACACTCTGGATATGTAACCTGAAATTTGAAATTTTTAAAAGATCACAGAATCTCCTGATTAATATATCTGATTGTTTAATCTACTATCTCACTTATGATCTTTATGTAATATCACTTGTGTATCTCACTCTGAATGGCGATCGCCATGACAGAACAATGTAAGCCACATTGAGCCTGCAAATAGGTGGGAAAATGTGGGATACAAATGCAGCAAATTAATTAATTTCAGTTCGCTGAACACTAATTATTTTCATTACCTGGGGCTTCTTTCAGGTTGCAAAAATTGACAATAGGAATTGACAGGCCATCAATTTAAAAATGTGAATGAACATCATCAAATAAAAAATTAGATAAAAGCAAAATCTAGGTTTTAGACACATTAAGCCTTAAATGATTACCTTGTAACCATTGGTTAATAGAATTAAAGCAAAGACCTAACATATTCAATCAGCTACTGATTTGTCAGTTTCCAAAAGGAACTGTATATTGTCAGCACAAAATCTAAATTTTAAAATTAAAGCAATTTAGTAGTCTACAAAGAGGCAACAGAAGAATATTAAAAAGTATAGCTGATAAAGAAGATCCCCAAGGTACTCCTGTATGTAGCACAATGAAATTCCACAGAATTAATAGTCTTTCAGGACACAAAATTTTCTTTCAGTCAGAAATGATTTAAAACCAATCAAGTACTAAGCCACTCAGTCCTATTCATCTTAAGCGAATAATAAGAATATCATATCAAACGCTGAGGAAATGTCAAGATTTACCAGAAAATAATGTTTTCCTTTATCAAAACCTCTAGCTGTATCTGAAATTAACAGCATTTCTGTATCATGCAAAAGATCTAAAACCAAACTACTTTATGTCCAAACGTCATAAAGATTCAAAAATTCTAACAACTGCTCATAAACCAGCTTTTCAATGATTTTTGAAAGAAATGGTAAAGAAGAGATAGGCCCGTAGTAAATAACTAAATTATCGTCTAGAGATGAACTCTTCAGTAAGGGTTTGACTACAGCTTTCTTCAAAATAAAAAAAAAATCTGGTAATTTTCCTTCTTGAAAAGAAAGGTTAATGATATCAGTAAAAACCTCACAAATCAAACCTTTCATTGTCTTGATAATAATTGGATGACAAATCAAGATGCGAGTATGAGTTAATCTTAGGCAATATAGCAATAACCTGTTCTACAGTAACTACTCAAAAAGTACTCTATAATTCTTCCTCAGACAAAAGACATTCTACCTCAACAGGTGCAATTTCATCCACAAACTGATGCACTGTATTAGCAATTTTGGAGACAAACCCTCTGGCAAAAAAACTTGACTCTCTACAATGCGTTTTAGTTCTACAATCAGCTGTCTATTGCGTCACTACCAAAAAGAGTTGCTTAGATGGAGCAGACTCGATTGTGTCTTCATTAAAGTAAAGTTTTCTAGCATTCAAATAGGCTGTACTGTAAGACTGAGTGACTAAATTATATGCTTCAAGAGTAATTCTAGATGGAAACTTTCTCCCATTCTCTTTCATTACACCTCCATTTCTGTTTGTGTACACTAAGATAGTAATGGAGCTCTATACAATTTGAGCAGCCGATATTCGTTCATAGGTGCCACAGTATCTAAAGAATTCAAAAAGATAGAATTCCAAGAGTCAACAGCATTAGCGCCATTCAATCTATCAAATTGAGCTAAAATAGTAGAAATCACAGCTCATCAGACAGCTCATATGGAGCTTGACCTTCATATTGTCTGGACAAACACCTAGATATCATCTCTTACTTTGAAACACACTTTCAATAATCCGACCAAGGAACTTCTAAAATCGAATCTAATTAAATGAGCAGGTAGCTTATTATCAAAGAAAATAAGATCTAAAATATGGCCTGCAGAATGTATGAGAGCATCAACCTGTTTCCAACCTAAAATATTTAAAATTCATAAAAATAAAAAAAAACTAGAAATAATTTCATTAGTGCCACTCTCATCAATGCGCAAATTAAACTCATCAAGTATCAAGGAATTATTGGGTGACAAATTTAAATCAACTAATTCTATAAAACTAGAAAAATCCTTATAAACTGACCATGTTATATAATACACAGACAAAACCTGAACTCTTGTCCACTCCATCCTCTCCCCCATCCCATTCCCTGCAGGACAGAAGGAAAAGGGTGATATCATTGAGCACTGCATCTCTTCAGCAATAATTCTGCCTCGAAAAAGGCAGCAACACAAATAACAGAAATACTCCAGAACCATGTCTGCTAACCTTGTTCTAAAGTCTCACCTAACCAACCTGGTTTTCAGGATAATCTTCAAAATGCATGAAATAATTTGCATACACTGAAGACCCAGTATATGCAAATCTATCTTGTGTATGCAAGTCTGAAAACTTGACTGGCTAGGTGTGCCTCTTTGACAGGACTGGGAAATGCTGACAGAATACAAAAACATCACCTATTGGGAGGTGCAGATTAGAAAAACACACTAGTAAAATACTTCACTTGTGTCACTCATGCAAGACACAGACCCTTACAAAAAGCACAGAATGACTAGAAATTGGAAACAGGAATAGGCAGACAAACTGAATTGGAAACCCCAACGAAATCAGTCTCTGTATACATACAATGCAACACTGGAGAAAAAAATAGAAATGCCATTTCCTTCTCTACCATTCAAAAGAGACAGAGATGCACATTTCCCAAAGCATATAATACCCAATAAGACCACTAGTATACCAATAACTGATAGTAACTACAAACCAGGGTGCTAAGTATCAAAAATACTATGGAGGACATATAAATACCAAATCACACAATACCAAATCAACTGAGGACAATGTATGTATGTGAAGATATAAAAGAACAGTAAACTTATCCAAAAAAACATCTGGAGTAATTCTCAGAGCAATAACTCACCCAAGCAGAGTGCCAACAGGGGGAGTGTGTGTGTATATATTAAACATCAAAAAATGAGGATTTTAAATGATTGAAAAACTTATCCACCCTGAGTAGCCTTTTACCTTTGGGTTGGCACTCTGCTTGGGTGAGATATTACTCTCAGAATTTCTCCAGATGGTTTTTGGATAAGTTTAGTACTCTTTATATCTTCACATACATACATTGTCCTCAGTTGATTTGGTATTGTGGAAATTGTTTTATATGTCCTCCATAGTATTTTTGGTACTTAGCACCCTGGTTTGTCGTTACTATCATTTCCCAAAGCAGACAGAACAAAAAGTCTTTCCATAAAAAGAATAAACTGGAAAAACTCTGAATAATACCAGAGGAAACAGTAGCAACAGCAAAATGTGTTGTATCCTGCTACCAAGCTAGAACTGTAATCTGATCAGAGACAATACAGACAAACACCATCAGAGTCTATCAATTGTTGTACTTTCAATAGTGAAGGAGTGGCCTAGTGGTCAGAGCACCAGAGGTGGCCTGTTCAAATCCCACTGCTGCTCCTTGTGATCTTGGGCAAGTCACTTAACCCTCCAATGCCTCAGGTACAAACTTAGATTGTGAGCCCTCCAGGGACAGAGAAATGTCAGGTGTACCTGAGTGTAATTCACCTTGAGTTACTACTGAAAAAGGTGTGAGCAAAATCCAAACAAACAAATATAATTACTTTTTGGACTTGTCAGACCAGTCCAAATGATTGGGCTGGTCTTTCCTGTCAGAAGAGCCAGCTAAATGGTGCAATCAAGAAGTCAATCAATATTTTCCGTCACAGACTACAGTGAAGAATGGCTCCTTTAACAGAAGTTCTGATGGGTCTACTTCTACAGCAGAAGCCAAGAATCAGAGACAGGGGTGATCTCCTTTTCACATGGGTAACCAGTCTATGTGGCTTGCCTTCCTACCTATAGCAACAAGACCCCCTCTGACCTACCAATTAAGTAACTCAGAAGCTTGGCTGCGTAAGCAGCTATTATTTCTCACTAAGACAAAAACAAAAAAATCCAGCAGTTGGCCCTAGCCAAGTCCCAGCATTCACCCAGGTATAGCAAGCATGGCTGAACTCCAGTGCCTAAAGAGATAAGGCAGGCACTGGTCTAATAAAGTGTGAATGAGGGAAGAAGGATCTGGGGTCTCCCTTTATTAAAATTTGTGATATGAGTACCCACTCTGAGTTAAACTGATAGAGCTTTAGGCTTGCTGCTAGAGCAGAGTATTTCCTAACCTGAAGTTGGGCTAGGCTTACTGGGTCTATGCAAGGGATCTGAGAATCCTGTAGCTTGGGACTAGGGTCTGGCTTGACTATGATAGCAAAAATTTAATCCTTTCTCTGCATGTACTAGGAAAGAGCCATCTTTTAGTGTTGCGCATGGTCAAGTGCCAGCAGGGCACATAATAGGCCTAGCAGGTAAGCTGCTTAACCGTAGATGTGCTTGATTTTCCCATGGAGAAACAAAACACGAGACACACGAGACTGGCAACTCGGCCACAGCAATCCAAATATATGAACAGAGTGCTGACCTCAGCTCCTTGTGAATTTGTAAAAAGACAGGTCTGCCCACCATCTCCCTAGGTCCCACTATGAGTATGGGTTCAGCCCATGTCACTCAGAAGTTGCAAGCTCAGTACAATAATGGAATACAATTTGAGAGGATGCTCATGTGTTGCCAGCTTTACTTTAAAGACAAAATTGACTCAATGCTCTCTTTGTTTTGCTTTTATTTAAGGAGGCTTCAGAATCCCTTATGGGTACAACCTACATAAAAGTCAGCAGCACTGGCCATTTTCAAACAAGAAAAACACCCAACTTTTTGTTTCGAAAACGGCCATTTGCTAGATGTTTTGTGCTCAATGCGTCTATCTTTTAGGACCATTTTCGGGAGGAAAAAAAACATTCAAGGGAAAAATGTACACAAACAAACCATTGGGATGTATATGGGGGGGGGGGTGCAGCATTCTTAGTAGACTGGCAACACAGACATCCCAGCAGAGCAGCGAGGCATCCTAGGGGGCAATGCAGTGGACTTCACATAAAAGGTCCCAGGTACACCTCTCATCATTATCCCCTTATATTGTATGGTGAGCCCTCCAAAACCCACCAAAATCCTTCTGGACCCAACTATACACCACTACAATAGCCTTTATGCCTACAGGTGCCACCTATATGTAGGTACAGTAGGTATTTTGTGGTTTGTTTGGTTTTTTTGGAGGTCTCACATGTTCCACCACAAATGTAACAGTAACAGAGGGATATGGGCCTGGGACCCCTTCTCTACAGTCCACTGCACTGACCACTAGGCTACTGCTGGGACCTCTTGCTGCTCTAATAGGAATGGCCATCATATCTGAAGCTGTTATAGAGCCTGGTATATGTACTATTCCATCTAGGGGGGCTGGGAGGAGGTGAGCAAGCACTGAGGGAGTACGGGGTGGTTATGCCTTAATCCCAGTGGTCATTTGGGGCACCTGTTGGTCACTTAGTCGTGACTGAACAGGTCTAGCCAACAATGTCTTATTTTGGCTCTAGATGTTTTCATTTTGTTCCATTACTGCAGAAAAACATCTTATCTTTTGGTGTTGTTCACATCCTGCCCAAAACACGTCCCCTTGAAATTTGGACGAACTGTGGAGCAAAACGTCTAAAATCGAGGAGTCAGAAATCGCAACCTGGACGTTTTTGGAGAGAAAAACATCCTTCTGCCACCTTATCACCTTTTTTGGACTTTGTCTTGATATCAGGAAAACATAATTTTAAGAAAATGATTAAGAAATAAATTTTAAATGCTGGTGAACTAGGAGAGCCCAGGAAAAACTACACTTGTTCTGGCTTCCCTAGGAGAGCAACAAAAATTGTTCTCTGAAAAAAATAAATAAATAAAACAAGAAAGAGACTCCTGAAAAAACGGAGCGTGTTATGCCTCAGTATCCGATTACAAGGTACAGGACCCATGCTTACCAGATTTAAATGAATCCTATTTTAGGACAGTATACCTTTGTGGCATTATCAATATCTCACAATTACAAACAGGAATTTAACTAAATTACCCTTAAAAAAATTATTTAATCAACAAAAGCTTTTGCCCAACAGCCATTTTTTAGAGCTATTAATATTCAGCATATGACGCCTTTTCTTATTTCACATAAAGTTAAGAGGGTCCTTTCAAAAGGTTTAGGTGGCATTTACATGTGCAAAAACTGAATCGCATGTAGAAATGGGCATACATACATAAGGAGTGATTTTAGAAAAGCTGCTACTTACATAAATGTGTCTGAAGCATGAATAGATTTCAAAGGGGCAGGTTCTTGGTGGACTTTTCAAATATATGCATACTTCCCATTTTACAAGGTGGAATACACTTTTTAAAAATTTCACTGTCCGTATTTATACCTTTTCCCAATTATGTACCAGTGTGAGCTAATTGCTCTTCTGCACCTGGGATTTTGAGGCGTGAAAGGGCGATTGCACTTCTCTCTCCAGCCTTAAAAACACACATAAAAAGCCACAAATTCGAGGTTTAGAAATTGTCTCCTTAACTTGCTCCCACTGTATGTGTTGTTCTACAAAATCCAGTACTCACATGTGTATTTGCTGTCCCTTACATGTGAAACACCTTGAGTGAACTCCCCCCTTTTTAACATCTTTTTGTAAAATGATCTTTGCTGCTGTAAGTGCATGTAAATACACATATCCTCCAGCATATGCTTAGACATGTTTTACAAAAGGCTCTGAGTTCAGTGAGGTGAAAAAGAAGCTGCTACAACACATATCTTTTCAGGAAGATAATTTACATATACCACCTTAGTGTTGAATCCTTTACCAAAACCATTTTGGTTTTATTTCCCCTCATGTAACCCATGGTAAGGGCAAAACATGGCATCTCAGGCACTGTATTTTAATTCTATGTGTGGTAGTCATGTAATAAATTTGTCAACAGACCATGTTCCTCTCTGGTCTGCTTCTTTGTCACCTCCACTTTGGATTCTGTGGACTGTTTGCCTTCCTGTTTTCTCTGAGTTCAATGAGCCTTTTGTAAAATACTCAAGAAATCAAGAAGTTCCTTTCTCTAACCTAGGCAGCCAATGCAAAAAAAGCACTTCATGTCCTTGAATCGGTTACTTTTCTGCATACTATGACAGGAAAAAACTTTCCTTGTAAGCCAGAGTATGTTGGATATGATCATAGTCTGTCAGATTTACTGCTAACGCTTCTGTCAACCCATGCATTGTGTCAAAAAAGCCTCCTTGTGGTGTTCATAAGGTGTACTATGTACAGGCAACATACAGTGCACTTAGAAATTATTTTAAATCAGGCTGCTACCACCCAAAATATAAATTGAACAATTTCTGTATTTTATATCACATATTTTAAAATCTCCGATTCCATTTGTTGGTACTTGAAGATCTTCTTTTTCACATTGTTTCAAAGAGAGTTGTTATTTTCTCCTGCTATATTGTTCGAGATCCGAGATCAAAGATAATAAAGCTTTTCCAAAGCCCAGTCTTATAAAAATTGTAAGATAATAGTTGTGATACAGGTACACAGAAATCAGATTTATGGAATAAACGTCACTAAGGGCCCAGTTTACTAAGCCATGCTAGCGTTTTTAGCACACACTAATGCTGGAGACACACATAGGAATTATATGGGTGTCTCTAGCGTTAGAACTCACTAGAACATTGGGTCAGACCAATGGTCCATCTAGCCCAGTATCCTGTTAACAATGACCAATCCAGGTCACAAGTACCTGGCAGAAATCCAAATATTAGCAACGTTCCATGCTACCAATCCCAGGGCAAGCAATGGCTTTCCCATATCTATCTCAATAGCCGATTATGGGCTTTTCCTCCAGGAACTTGTCTAAACCTTTTTTAAACACAGATAAACTAACTGCCACATCCTCTGGCAGTGAGTTCCACTGCTAGTGCACCTTTGTAAACAGGGCCCTAAACGTTTAACGGGAACTTGCATCCTTATAGTAAAGGATATACAGCTTTCCAAAATATCTTATTTTGGAGTTTGCAGTTTTAGTTCTTCTCTTTTAAGGCTTACATTACATCAAGTTCGTTCTGATGATCAAATACTATTCCAAAGGTCTACTTCAAAGTGGAAGTATGGCCACAAAGAAATATTGTTTTTTTTTTTCAGAATATTCAAAATTAATATTTTGATATATCTGTATGTGATTTATATAATTGTAAGCACCATGTTAATTTGCATAACTTAATTCTCTAAAAAACAGTCAAGAATCTCTGCTGTATACAACAGAAACAAGCCTTCTTTATACTTATTAAATAGCAAAGCAACTAAACAGGAGTCCACCCTTAAGTATGGAAGGCACCACAAAATTCAAAATGGAAGATTTGAGGTTTATGATCTATATTACTACAACTACTACTATTTAGCATTTCTATAGCGCTACAAGGCGTACGCAGTGCTGCACAAACATATTACTGTATCTTTGCCCATGTTATTTGATTATATTTGTTTGGGGCATTTGATTAGGAACAAGCTGAAATGTAATGCATGAAATGAAAACCTCGATCAGTACAACTCTGCCTCGTATATATAAATGCATACACACATAGAACTTTAAAGAAAAGGAATTCAATCCAACAAACTTCTGAGTAAGAAACTGATGAAAAAAACAGCTTCTTAGGTTTTTGAAACATATTGAGGTTTAGGTTTCCAGTAACGTAATAGCTTTTGTAACATAAACTTCCATATGATTTTGTTATAAATTACAATTCTTGGCCAATCTAACTGAAAGGTTCCATTAATATTATACCCCTCCCTTATCCATATTTCCACCGCCCCTACACTTTCCCCGGGTCAAATCCCCCTCCCACTACACACACTCAACTCTCACCCGTCTTCTGTCAATACGGAAACCTCCCCCACAACTGGACCTGCAGCATCATTATCCCTCTCCCCCACTGGTCCTCTCTTACCATTCTGAGCCGTAGCCGGTGCTGGGAAGAGACTAGACGTCACCAACAGAAAAACTAGTGCGGCCGCAGCGAGCAGTGGAAAGCCAGCCATCCTGTGCGCGCGGGACAGGGAGGAAGGAGAGTAGGGCGCTACAGCCACAAACCAGGAACAGAAGGAAAGAAGGAACCCGCGAGCACTGCCGCCCCGTCCCGTCCTTCGCTTCTTCTCCTACCGCAGCAGCAACCGCGCGAACCCTCGCGAGACTTCCAACGCCGACTCAGAAACAGCAATAGGTGGAGACTGCAGAGACGACCAGCTATCGCGCGACTTGCTACAGACCGACTCGGCTCACGTGAAGATGTTATAGCGTCCTTAGTGGCTGTCATGGGGCGCAGAGAGCAGAGTTATTCGTATGTGAGAGCGGTGCAGTTCTAAGGTCTCAGAGTGCCTCCTGCTGTAGAGTATTTGGAAAGCGGGTTTTTTTTTTTTTTTCTTGCTTTCAGTCGTGGTTCTCCTTATTCATCGGAGCCTTATCAGGATATCTATCTTTAAAAAAAAGAAAGCACAAGATGGTGTTGCATAGTGCTGCCTTGAACTTTGAAATCACATACGCCACTGGTCTTATTTTGATGTGTTAACACTGATCTGATGGTTTATAAGTTCTCCAGTTGTTGCATAATAATGAGACATAAAAATACCTTCGTGGTCTTGAAAGCTCTTGTACTTAGTGTTTTCGTTTGGCCGCCAAAGGTATCACAACTTACCAGTGTCTGTTGCTACAAAAAAGGTACGCCAGAGTTTTTTCTATTTTGTCTTGTGTGGAGATGGCTAAGGTTCTGACTGTACAGTGTGCAACAGTACCAGAACCTTCAGCACCCTACCAAAATAGAAGCAGGTCCGTCTGACCTTTCACTAACTCCTGCAATTTCCAGAATGGGGGGGGGCTCTGCTGTCCCTGCCTAACAGAGTGGGTGGATCCAGCCCTGGAGATAGGGGGACAAGCAGGGGGGCAGCTGCCTGGGCCCCACAGCACCGGGGGACCTGTCTCTCCGCCTGTGTCCGGTGTGTCCCTCGCCTTCCTGATCTAAATTTAAAAAAAAAATTCCCTAAACAGAGTTTCCAGCACAGGAGCAATTAAAACACGCTGCCTTCGGCAAAATTCAATATCCTCGGTAGTGGCACGCTTCCTCTACCGCCGCGGTCCGCCCAAGCGGAAACAACAAGAAGTAACATAGTTACATAGTAGATGACGGCAGAAAAAGACCTGCATGGTCCATCCAGTCTGCCCAACAAGCTGAACTCGTGTATACCTTACCTTGATTTGTACCTGTCTTTTTCAGGGCACAGACCGTATAAGTCTGCCCAGCACTATCCCCTCCTCCCACCACCAGCTATGGCACAGACCGTATAAGTCTGCCCACCACTATCTTCGCCTCCCAACCACCAACCCCTCTTCCCCCCACCGGCTCCGCCACCCAATTTCGGCTAAGCTTCTGAGGATCCATTCCTTCTGCACAGGATTCCTTTATGTATATCCCACGCATGTTTAAATTCCGTTACCGTTTTCATCTCCACCACCTCCCGCAGGAGGGCATTCCAAGCATCCACCACTCTCTCCTTGAAAAAATACTTCCTGACATCTTTTTTGAGTCTGCCCCCCTTCAATCTCATTTCATGTCCTCTCGTTCTACCGCCTTCCCATCTCCGGAAAAGACTTGTTTGCGGATTAATACCTTTCAAATATTTGAACGTCTGTATCATATCACCCCTGTTCCTCCTTTCCTCCAGGGTATACACGTTCAGGTCAGCAAGTCTCTCCTCATACGTCTTGGAACGCAAATCCCATACCATTCTCGTAGCTTTTCTTTGCACCGCTTCAAATTTTTTTACATCCTTAGCAAGGTACAGCCTCCAAAACTGAACACAGTACTCCAGGTGGGGCCTCACCAACGACTTGTACAGGGGCACCAACACTTCCTTTCTTCTACTGTTCACACCTTTCTCTATACAGCCTAGCAACCTTCTCACTACGGCCACCTCCTTGTCACACTGTTTCGTCACCTTCAGATCCTCAGATACTATCACCCCAAGATCCCTCTCCCCTCAGTACATATCAGACTCTCACCGCCTAACACATACGTCTCTCGTGGGTTTCTACTCCCTAGGTGCATCACTTTGAGAGGGAGAAATGGGCCATGGGGTGGGGCGAGAGAGGAGGAGGATGGACCCATGGAAGGGGGGGCGGGAGAGAGAAAAAGAGATAGGAGAGAAAGATGCTAGGGGGCAGAGGGAAAAGGACAGGGATGTCAGGCAATGAGATTGGGGTGGACTACAGGAGTAGAGAGAGGGATAGGAGATTCTGGAAATGGTGGAACCATATGGGAGAAGTCAAAAAGGGGTGGCAAGAAGATGAGTGAGAGGAGAATAGTGAGTACAGAGGTAGAAATGTGATAATGGAGAGCAGATGGAAGGAAATAGAAGGCTGGGAAAGGAGTGCGATGGAAAATGGGAGAGCTAGGGACTGAGAGGAGATGGGAAATTGATAGGTAGCTGAAAATTAAAAAGAAGAAGGGTGTGAGAGAAAGTGAAATTTAAGTGCACAGAGGCAGAAAAGGGAAAAAAAAGGGAGGAAATAGCTGAAAGGGAAAAATCAATATGTTAGAGACAGGTGCTGAAAGAAAAGGGACGGGCCACCAATATGTAGGTATTCAGAGGTACTTAGCTGTCAGTACACTACTAAATTATTCTGGACTCATGTATAGGGGAAGCGTACCTCTTTATCCCAATGACTAGCTAGTTGCTGGAAAAAGGAACAATGCCACAGATGGAATATATATTATTTATTAAGTAAAGAAATATGTATATAAATAGTTCTGAAGCAAAATGCCAAGCAAAATACAAAATAACTTGCTATAAAAATATAGCTTGCTATAAAAATATAGATAATGACATATGATTATCCACATGGACTAACTAAATGAGTGATTACACAACCAATCACAATACTGATATCCTAATGATTAGCATGAGAAGTTACACCACACGTCTTATGCAAAATACCGTTAGCAGCTAAATTCATAGACCATAAGTCATGACGTAACCCATCTGTCACAGACAAAGCAAAGAACTAATTATCCCCAAGACCATAGGTAGTAAATCCTGGTATCTCACCCTGCAGTCTGTGGCAGACTTCCAATGGTAAAGAAGCAGATTCCTCCTCGTAGACTCAAGCTGAAGTATCAGCGAGTCTCTCAGTCCAGGAATAAAGTCCGAGATCTGTATTCTGGATGCAGAGGGCACAGTCTTAGATAAGGCCGTATATTATAGCTGAGCTAACCTTGTGCGTTTGTTACAAGGTATGCAGTTCACTGGTGATTAGGAAAATCAGTCTCTGGCTCTTTTTGAGCCTTCTATCCACCTGCAAGTCTTCCGGTCGTCTCCTCACTTCTTTCCTCTTCAGTCCAAACTTTTGATATCCAAGGCTTAGATGATACCTGTGGACCAATCACAGGTGGTGTAATAATGTCCAGCCAGCTTCATGGCCATGAAGTGAGCCTTTGTTCAATGGCATGCAAACCTCCCTGTCTGCTCACCTACTCCTGGAGCCATGTGTGTCTCTTTCCTCCAGTCTTCCCAGGAGATAACTGGCAAGTTTGCAACACAGAATATGTCCTTAGATGAAGTCATCTTGCTATGCTCAGCAGTCCTTTGACAAAGCTGGTTACTGATGCATAAAGGCCACAAGCTGTAATCCATATTGTTATAATAATGGCTGTATAGGCCAAGACCAGCAAAGGTGAGATCTCAGGTAAATACTCCTACAGTGCAGTGAGGGAATGGAATGAGAGAGGAGAAAATAAAAATGGACAGCAGACACTGGAAAGAGAATTAGCAGAAGACAGACAAGAAAGCAGAAAAAGAGAAACTGGGACCAAGATGGTGAAAAAACAAAATGTCCAGACAACAAAGGTAGAAAAATGTTGTATTTTGAATGTATTAACCGGAATATGTTAGCTTTGGGATATTTGCATCGCAGATGGTTTCTGTATTGCATTCTGTGGCATAGCCAGATGATTGATTTGAGGGAGGGAGGGAGGGAGGGAGGGGGCTAGAGCCCAAAATGGGTGGACACCAAATTTTCTCCCCACCCAATTGCAAAATATAAATACTTGAGCTGACAGGGATCCCCCAAGCCCTGCCAACTGAAATCTCCTCCAGTCTGGCAGCCAGAAATATCCAAGCTCTGCAGTTGGTGGCAGTATCCCTAAATTAGCACTGCACCACCACCATGCATGTTCAGATTTCATGAACGTATGAAAGATGAGCAGGTGTTGGGGGGGGGGGGAGGGAGAGCAGCAGCAGCATCTCTGAAATACTACTGCTACCTACAGAGCTTGGAGAGTTCTGGTCGCTGGACCTGAGGAGGGGAAGGGGGTGGTCATCAGCTGGTGAAGCTTGAGGAGCCCCACCAACCACAGCAAGGGAGATGTTAATTTGGGGGGTCTAAGTCTTCTCCCCCCCCCCCCCCCCCCCCTTAGTGGTTATGCCACTGGTTGTTCAGTAGAAAATGAAGTGCATTTCTATTTTTATTTCTCCATTGTGGCAGTACTTGCCGTGCTTAACTTCTTGAGGGTTTCCAAGTCTGTTCTGGTGTTCATATTTCTAATCTGTGATCCCTTGTTCTGTATTTGGTGCAGGTCTGTCTATGTTTTGTGTGTGAATAAGTCATTTAAGGTTGTTTTATGTGTGTTAGTAATGATGGGTAGGGAAATCGAGGGAGGGGGCAGAGAAGAGAGGGGATTGGGGGCCCCATCCTTACTTTCTGCCCTGGGCCCCCAGCATGTCTAACACTGGCCCCAGAGATAGTGACACTAGTATAAATACTACTCCTGGGGAATTCTGCACAACTGTGCAGCTCAGAATTTGTGCAGAATGCCCTATCTCCACAGGATGCAGCATGCCCAGATGATCAAAAGTAAATGCAGATGCTGTAGAAGGTATATAAATCTTTGGAAAATATTGTCCCACACAGGTTCAGTAAAATTGGTCTCTTTAATAGAGCTGCATACTATATCTTATTGCAATAAGGAGGGAAGACAGGGTCTATGGAAAGCCTATTACATAGCATTTCTGAACTACCTTATTATTAGACTAACATTTTATTACTTGTTTTTTGTACAGAATATGCTTTACCTTTCTAAAATAAGACATCTATCACAAATACTGGTCAGTTCAGACCTTCTTTTGTTACAAGGAATTAATTTATACTTGGGGATAGCTAGAGCACTCACTAATGTTTATAATTTTTAATATATATGTATATTCTCCACCAGTTGCTGATTAAAGCAACAATAATCACAATTGCAATGAATTAAATATTATCTCTGTTGAAATGCAGTGTCCTGCGTTTCCAGATTTAAAGTTATGCACCCAGGACACAAAGACCATCTATTTAGCTTCAGAAAACATAGTAAATGACGGCAGAAAAAGACCTGCATGGTCTATCCAGTCTGCCCAACAAGACAAACTCATATGTGCTACTTTTTGTGTATACCCTACTTTGATTTGTACCTGTCCTCTTCAGGGCACAGACCGTATAAGTCTGTCCAGCACTATCCCCGCCTCCCAACCACCAGCCCCGCCTTCCACCACTGGCTCTGGCACAGACGGTATAAGTCTGCCGAGCACTATCCTCGCCTCCCACCACCGGCTGGCTCTGCCACCCAATCTCGGCTAAGCTCCTTAGGATCCATTCCTTCTGAATAGGATTCCTTTATGTTTATCCCACGCATGTTTGAATTCTGTTACCGTTTTCATTTCCACCACCTCCCGCGGGAGGGCATTCCAAGCATCCACTACTCTCTCCTTGAAAAAATACTTCCTGACATTTTTCTTGAGTCTGCCCCCCTTCAATCTCATTTCATGTCCTCTCATTCTACTGCCTTCGCACCTCCGGAAAAGGTTCGTTTGCGGATTAATACTTTTCAAATATTTGAACGTCTGTATCATATCACCCCTGTTTCTCCTTTCTTCCAGAGTATACATGTTCAGGTCATCAAGTCTCTCCTCATACATCTTGTAACGCAAATCCCTTACCATTCTCGTAGCTTTTCTTTGCACCGCTTCAATTCTTTTTACATCCTTCGCAAGGTACGGCCCCCAAAACTGAACACAATACTCTAGGTGGGGCCTCACCAACGACTTATACAGGGGCATCAACACCTCCTTTCTTCTGCTGGTCACACCTCTCTCTATACAACCTAACAACCTTCTAGCTACGGCCACCGCCTTGTCACACTTTCGTCGCCTTCAGATCCTCAGATACTATCACCCCAAGATCCCTCTCCCCTCAGTACATATCAGATTCTCCCCGCCTAACACATACATCTCCCGAGGGTTTCTATTCCCTAAGTGCATCACTTTGCATTTCTTCGCATTGAATTTTAATTGCCAAACTTTAGACCATTCTTCTAGCTTCCTCAGATCCTTTTTCATGTTTTCTACTCCCTCCCGGGTGTCCACTCTGTTACAGATCTTAGTATCATCCGCAAATAGGCAAACTTTACCTTCTAACCCTTCGACAATGTCACAAATATATTGAACAGAATCGGTCCCAGCACCGATCCCTGAGGCACACCACTACTCACCTTTCCCTCCTCCGAGCGAATTCCATTCACCACCACCCTCTGGCTTCTGTCCGTCAACCAGTTCCTAATCCAGTTCACCACTTCGGGTCCTATCTTCAGCCCTTCCAGTTTATTTAAGAGCCTCCTGTGGGGAACCGTGTCAAAAGCTTTGCTGAAATCTAAGTAGATTACGTCCATAGCTCGTCCCTGATTTAATTCTCCTGTCACCCAATCAAAGAACTCAATGAGATTCGTTTGGCACGATTTCCCAGGTTTATTTAAGGTACAAATAATATTGCAAACGAGAGATAGCTTTTAATAGGATCTTTACCGATAATCTGTGCTTAAGTAAAGTAGCAAATCTAGATCAAAAGTTATAACTTACAGAACAGTCTTTGTTGTAGGATTGTTGAAGCTGAGAGAGAGAAACGGGCTCATTTTCAAAGCACTTAGCCTCCCAAAGTTCCATAGAAACCTATGGAACTTAGCCTCCCAAAGTGCTTTGAAAATATGCCTTAAAGTCTTTTGGAAAAGTTCTATTGTTCAGCAGAGTGATGAGCCATGTGGTCACAGGAGCAGGGAGCAGGGCTTCTGCAGAGAATGGATCTGAGTTGCAGCTGAAGAGAGAATATGTTTGTCTGGAACAGCTTGTATCTTTTATATCTTGCAAGCTTGCAGGAGGATATGATCACAGAGTCCCAGCACCTGCTTCCTGGTTTGCACTGGATAACTTGCAAGGCATTATGGTTATTGTAGCCTGTTCACATGATCACATTATAAGTCTTTCCTTTCTGCAGATGTCCTGGCGTCCATTTGTCTGATAGCTGATTGTAGGGGGCAGGTATACTACTGATGACAGGCAAATGTTTTGTTTATAGTTTTCCTCTGAGTTCTTTGTTGTCAATGGGTTCTCCAGACTTTCTGTCTTTTGGGTCTTTGGTTTTCGGAGATGTCTGGATGAGCCTTCAGGTATCCACCTAGTCATGCTTTGTTTCAGATGGGAGGAGAAGAACGCTACCTTTTGTCTCTGTTAAGTGTTTGTAATTGCCTAGCCCTGCTACCAGAAATTCCCAGGGAAAAGGGGAAAGAAGGTATTGAAATGCAGTTTCAATACATCTTTTAAAAGCTGCATTTTTATATTGGTATATCTGATTCAGCATAATCAATAATCCTGATAATTTAAACTGACATCATGTTACACTTTTAACCGCTCCTATCAAATGTCCTATCTTTGTCAATACAAGGTCTGTAATGAACATCTCTATTTGTACTCATTGGATGTTCCCTAGCCAGCTTATTTTTGAAGGAGATCGCCGGCCATCTTCCGACACAAATCGGGAGATGGCCGATGATCTCCTGAACCTGGCCAAATCGGTATAATCGAAAGCTGATTTTGGCCGGCACCATGGAGACGGCCAAACTGTTAAATTCCCCTTAAGATTCACCTTTGAGTTTAAAAAGCAAAACCATGTGCATGTAAAGACTGTATAAATGAATTAAGGCAAAGTTTAAAGCAAATGCCCTTAATATGTAATACAGGGTAGCAATAACGAAACAGTGATGGAATATTCACGTAGCAAGCAGCCTGAGCCAACAGATTTATTTTCCACTGATCATAACTATGTATGAACTTGGCAGCTAATAGTGGGCTGAACTGGATAATGTTGGCACATTTAGACTGACTCTGGACAGAACTTCTGCATTAAGGAAGCCCTTCCTTCATTATTCAATACCTCTCTGTGAAATAGTAGCAATAAAAAAAAGGCAAGTGCATTTTTATAATATAACACTGCATGCCTCAAAACAAAAGGAGCAAATTCCCACATGCCATCTTTTTCTTTTGATGTAGTAGACACGGGGGAAAAAAAGATGTTAAATGCTCCCAGGTTTCAACCTAATTTTTTTTTAATTGTACTTATAAATTGTAAGTCTGATCTTTAAGCACCTGATTCTCGTAACATGATATCTGTTTTGGCGGCCCTTTACTAGGTGAAAACATCTCTGCTCAAATACAGGGAGTCCCTATTACCAGTCCCATCCAAATGACACAATGATTTACAATTTAGAGCTAATTACTACTCTGACCAATGAAACCAATGCTTCTTCTTTGTACATCTATATGCTGCACAAGCCGGCACGTTTGAAAATATAAGTTGAGATCAAATAAAAATGCTACCAACAATAAACAATGACAGTGTGGATAGAGCAGCTCATAGGTTTGCTTGCTTTGTTTTGGGTGAACGGCTGCATGGAGGAGAGTGAAAGGGAGATCACCCTAATTAGATTCATCTTTTTGAAGCCATGCCATCTCCTGTTCTCAGTCTAACCTTGGTCCATTCTGGCTCCCACACCTCCTGTGGTCCGTCTTCCCTCCCCCCTCCCGTCGCCGCCGCTACCACTTCAAACAGGAGGCTCCAACCCAACCAGCACTGTCTGTACTGGCTTCCCACACCCTGCATCAAATCGGAGACTCTTTTCTGATGCAGCAGTTCTGAGCTGTGAAAAGATAAAGCTGCCAGCACAGAGCCACATGCTGCAACACTGACAGCCAGGCTCTTCTGGAACCTCCCCCGCTGCAGCAGGAAGTACGTCTCAGGGCGAAGTTCCATCAAGCCTCACTGTCAGTGTTGCAGCACACGGCTCTTTAACAGCAGCTTTATCTTTTTAGAGCTCAGAACTGCTGCTCCGGTTTGAAGGGGGAAGATGAGTCGCGGAAGGTGGGGGAGCCAGAAGGGATAGAAGACAGAGCAGAAAGGGATTTATGCTGGGGCACATGAGGAAGGGGAAGATGATGGCACCTGTTCTAGCTGCGTTTGGGTGGGCAATGCCCCCCCTCGCCCTCCCAAACTATGCCCATGCTTTATTCCCCACTTGTCCAAACCTTTTTGGCTTACATTTGAATATACTCTGAGAAGTCTGCGAATAGAATGTCACTTCATCGGACCAACTGGAATGGGTGTGTATGAACCATTTAACAAAGTTGGCATAAGCTTGTAAACCCAACTAGATCTTTGGAAGTCGGTCCTTTACCTCATCAGCAATCATAGCCATAAGTATAGACAGTTATTTAAATATTATCACATGCACAGTCACCCATACACACATAGCAAAGTACAGTGCACTCCATTTAAGTGCACATGGGATAAGTGCATGCTCTGTTTAACTGCATGCCGTACTTCGGTCCCATTTTTGGCACCATCAAGTTCTATGGGGACAAACTTTGGTTTAGCGCACCACCGATAAGTGCAAGATTTGCTTATATGCATGGTTTAAGACCGCTGCTCTGCAGGAAAGACTCCGCATAAGCGCACACACGGAATACGGAAGCCGATTGACACGTGACAAAGGGGCGATAAATTTGAAATCTCATTGGTTAACTGCCACAGGCAGAATAAGCGAAAGAAAGTTGTTAGAGTGTACACTGGAGTCGTCGTTGTCGTCGCGCAACTGTAAGACTTTAACACTGGCTGAACGAATAGAAGTTCTTAAAAAATTAGAAAACAAACAAAGTTAAGTATCTATTGCTAAAGAATATGGTGTCAATCCCAGTCAAATTTCACGTACCTTGAAACAGAAAGATCAGCTTCTGGAAGACAGGCAAAACAATACAAATCCACACCGGAAACGTAAATGGGCGGAAAAAGCTAAGGATGTAGAAGATGCTCTTCTTCGGTGGTTTTCTCAAGTCAGGAACAGACAGTTTCCTGTCAGTGGTCCACTGCTTATGGAGAAAGCTAATCAGCTAGCTGAAAGTCTTGGACTAACTGAATTCAAAGCCACTGTTGGGTGTTTGGAAAGATGGAAGGAGAGGAACAACATAAAATTCAAGAAACAGCATGGTGAAAAATAAGACACTGATGACTTTGGTGCTGAAAATTAGGTTGTTTCAGTTTTTCCTACCATCTTGAACGAGTTTGCACCTCGTGACATTTTCAATGCTGATGAAAATGGTCTCTACTGGAAGCGATTCCTGATGGAACACTTGCATTCAAACAAGCCGAAACTACAAGAAGTAAAATGTCGAAGGACCGACTGATGATCCTCCTTTGCTGCAATATGGATAGGAGTGAGAAGTTGGAACCACTCGTCATTGGAAAGAGCAAACAGCCCCGTTGCTTCAAGAATGTTAAGCGACTTCCTGTGTCATATGAGGCTAATGCAAATTCATGGATGACTGGGGAAATTTGGAAGCAGTGGCTAAAGAAGTTAGACACTAGAATGCGGGCACAAAAGCGTCTGATTTTGTTGCTTTGTGATAATTGCGCTGCACACAGTGATGATGTCAGGCTGTGTAACGTCAAGGTGGTGTTCCTGCCACCAAACACTACCTCTCTGATCCAACCTATGGATCAGGGCGTAATAGCCAATTTCAAAAACATTATCAGGCTCTTGTGCTACGTCGTCTGATGAGCGTTATGGCTGACCAGACTGGCAAGGATAAACGTGCTGTTGAACTGGCTCGTAATCTATCACTGTTGTATTCCCCACATATGCAGAAAGAAGCCTGGAATCATGTTACACAGGCAACCATTGTGAACTGCTACAAGCGGGCAAGCTTTGTTAAGGATGTGGAGAGGGATGCAGCTGTTGCAAATGTGTCAGATGAACAGGCTATTGACATCCCAGCCAGTGTTACTGAAGAGGAGTTTCATCACTACGTAGCTGTTGATTACGATCTACAAACAGCTGACAAACAACACTGATGTCCAGATATGCGCCTACATGCAGGCAACGACTGATGATGAAACAGATGATGAAATGAGCAGCGAGGCACACGCTGACAAAATTCAACAACCTCCTGTCACTTTTGCAAGAGCGCTGGAGGGTCTCAACACCGTGCGGGCCTATCTGGAGGCCACTGAATGTCATGCTATGACAGTGTTTACCGTCTGGCAGATGTAGTCTATGGAACTCACAGACACAAGAGTGTACAGAGGATATGACTGATTTTTCAAGTACGCCTAACGTCAGTTAACAGAGACTGTATAATGTCAGTTAACGGAGACTGTATACTGTACGTATAATAAACAGTACTGTACATGACAATATATGCATTAATGCTGAGATTAATTGAAGTTGCTATCATAATGAGTGAACATAGTCCGTTAGTGGAGACCATATCAACGTCTTTTTGGTGAGAGATCCAGTGAGACTTGCAGAGGCTGTTTCCATTTTATGATATAACAAAACTGACTGCCACCAGAAATGTTCGTTAAGCATTGAGGCATTTTTCCAATTTGCTAAGATCATATATTGTCCAATAGTTATCAAAATGTCAAATAATTTTTTTTGATGTTCTGTTAGACAAACTTCAGGTGAACAGGATTTAAATATGATTAATGAGACACTGAGATTGACACTAATGTGAAATATGCAACAGATGATTTTCCAGATATTTTGCCAAAATACCTTAATTTTTTCACATTCATAAATCAGGTGAATAAGGAGGAGAGGGAAATAGGACTTGATATACAGCCTTTCTGAGGTTTTTGCAACTACATTCAAAGCGGTTTACATATATTCAGGTACTTATTTTTGTACCGGGGGTGATGGAGGGTTAAGTGACTTGCCCAGAGTCACAAGGAGCTAGCTGCAGTGGGAAGTGAACTCAGTTCACCAGTTGACTGCACTAACCACTAGGCTACTCCTCCACTCCTGTGTGCCAATATGTATTTGGCAGTGCCAGGATATATTGGAAGCTGCCAAATTAGCAGTTTGAAGTTTCCATGGAGTCCATACAGCCCTATGATACACAAAAAAACATTGATTGCATAAGGTTAGCAGAGGATAGAGGCCTAATCAAAGACCTCCAAATTTGAGAGTGTACAGATTGCGGGAGTACTTGGTTAGTATCTGCTTCCCATGCTTCTTTGAATGAATATCTGTGTTTGTAATGGTGAGAAAGCAGAATCTTATATATAGACTAGAAAAAACTACAAGCTTATATAAGACTAGAAAAACTACAAGCTTAGTTTATGTTTTATGTTTATTTAGAAAAAACTGATGATCAGTATTTGCAAAATAAAATCTAAAAAGCTCAAGTAAGAAAAGAAATTCCATAAAATAATAGAACAGACTTAGCATATTTTCAAAGCACTTTGGGAGGCTAAGTTCCATAGGTTTCTATGGAACTTTGGGAGGCTAAGTGCTTTGAAAATGAGCCCCTTAGTACACAGTCTTCCACATATTCTATTAATAGGCTAAAACAAAAATTGTTCTCTGAAGGACATTCCAGTCTTCCCTACAATGAGCTGCAGATTAAAAGCCAGATTAAAGAAGTGAGTCTTCAATAATATCTTGAATCTCTTATAATTGGCTTCTATGCGAATTTCTTAAGGTAGGTCATTCCATTATGTTTGTGCCAGCCAAAAGAATGTCCTCTCCCTTGTGGCTGTCCAATGCACCTTAGAGAAATGAGGCACTGACATTCTATAGTCCTGTATAGATCTAAGGCATCTTACTGGTGTACACAAAAATGTCCACCTACTTTAAATATAGCAGTTGATGTTCCCATAGCGATTTATGTGCTATGCAGAGAATCTTAAATCTGCTTCTAGAAGATATGGGCAACCAATGATACTCTATACACAGAGGTCACATGATCAAATATTCTGGCATTCCCAATGAGTCTAACTGCTGTATTTTGCAGTGTCTGCAGTTGCCTAAGCTGAGAACTTGATAGAATATACTAGGTTACCATAGTCCAATCTTGCGGTAAACAGAGCATGGAGTAATATCTGCAGTGCTGATTCATCAAAGTATCCTTTAATTGATTGTAACTGTCTCAAGAAATGAAACTCCTATTAGTAACAGAGGATATTTGATATACAAAAGATAGTGAGGAGTCAATTATTACCCCCAAGTATTTAAAACTAGTGACTGGTGGAATGAGTTTACCAAGCAAAATAGGCATCAGAGTCAGACAAACATTGTTTCCCAATTTCCAACAGGCTGTGGGCTTATTAATATTTTAAACAAGCTGATGTTGCTGTAACCAATTGGCAATGGCCGATGGTCCCTGCTGATGGTGAGATAGGTCCATGGTATCAATCATGCTCCGGTTAATATTCAGCAGGTGAGGGTCAGCAAGTTTTTAAATGCTGACTGTCGCTGGCTAAGTTAGACCTGGATATTCAATGCTGGGCCATGTCTGGGCACTGACATTGAATATCCATGTCTGATTGAACTGCTGCTGGCTGCCTGAACTTAGGCGGGTCCCTGGCAATAGTCAACCATGACCCGCATAAGTATCTGTTAGTGTAATTTCTCCTATGCTCTAACCATGAGTTATTTTTTTAATAATATTTTTGGAGGGGATTTGTCATGGACAGGGAATGGGCATGGAAGCACCCACCAGCTAGTGTAGTCTGATTAATACCCTAACTGGATAACGCAGACTTATCATGGGAGCCCTTTGCGTTTCTTAAACAGAAGGAGGTAAGTGCTCCTGTGTTAATTTTTTGAAATTCCCATGAGCTACTTGAGCTACTTTTTAACTTAATGATGACACCTTTAGCCAAATCACTATCCAACCAAGGATTCAACCTGTACATCTATGCAGATGATATCACAATATACATCCCGTTCAAACAAGACATATCCGAAATCACACACAGCCTCCAAATAATGAACTCATGGGCGGATGCATTCCAATTAAAGCTAAACACAGAAAAAACACAATGAGGCATATTTTCAAAGCACTTTGGGAGGCTAAGTTCCATAGGTTTCTATGGAACTTTGGGAGGCTAAGTGCTTTGAAAATGAGCTTGATAATGTCTCATCCTGTCCTCACAATACAGCACAAACAAAACCTATACCATAAACACCCCAGACTACACACTTCCGGTCTCAGACAGCCTGAAAATACTGGGAGTCACAATTGACCGAAATCTCACACTCGAAGACCATGCGAAAAATACAGCAAAGAAAATGTTCTACTCAATGTGGAAACTTAAAAGAATCAAACTTTTCTTCCCAAGGGAAGTTTTCCGCAGCCTAGTACAATCGATGGTGTTAAGTCATCTAGACTACTGCAATGCTATTAATGCCGGATGCAAAGAACAAATCATTAAGAAGCTTCAAACCGCTGAAAACACAGCAGCCAGACTCATATTTGGGAAAGCGAAATACGAAAGCGCCAAACCCCTAAGAGAAAAATTACACTGGCTCCCACTAAAAGAACGAATTGCGTTCAACGTTTTCTCCCTGGTCCACAAAATCATCTACGGGGAAGCCCCGACCTACATGTCAGATCTTATAGACTTGCCTACTAGGAACTCAAAAAGATCATCACGCACATTCCTCAATCTCCACTATCCTAACTGTAAAGGGCTAAAATAAGGAGTGGAGGAGTGGCCTAGTGGTTAGGGTGGTGGACTTTGGTCCTGAGGAACTGAGTTCAATTCCCGGCACAGGCAGCTCCTTGTGACTCTGGGCAAGTCACTTAACCCTCCATTGCCCCATGTAAGCCGCATTGAGCCTGTCATGAGTGGGAAAGCGCAGGGTACAAATGTAACAAAAAAATATATATATACAGTGGGGGAAATAAGTATTTGATCCCTTGCTGATTTTGTAAGTTTGCCCACTGACAAAGACATGAGCAGCTCATAATTGAAGGGTAGGTTATTGGTAACAGTGAGAGATAGCACATCACAAATTAAATCCGGAAAATCACATTGTGGAAAGTATATGAATTTATTTGCATTCTGCAGAGGGAAATAAGTATTTGATCCCCCACCAACCAGTAAGAGATCTGGCCCCTACAGACCAGGTAGATGCTCCAAATCAACTCGTTACCTGCATGACAGACAGCTGTCGGCAATGGTCACCTGTATGAAAGACACCTGTCCACAGACTCAGTGAATCAGTCAGACTCTAACCTCTACAAAATGGCCAAGAGCAAGGAGCTGTCTAAGGATGTCAGGGACAAGATCATACACCTGCACAAGGCTGGAATGGGCTACAAAACCATCAGTAAGACGCTGGGCGAGAAGGAGACAACTGTTGGTGCCATAGTAAGAAAATGGAAGAAGTACAAAATGACTGTCAATCGACAAAGATCTGGGGCTCCACGCAAAATCTCACCTCGTGGGGTATCCTTGATCATGAGGAAGGTTAGAAATCAGCCTACAACTACAAGGGGGGAACTTGTCAATGATCTCAAGGCAGCTGGGACCACTGTCACCACGAAAACCATTGGTAACACATTACGACATAACGGATTGCAATCCTGCAGTGCCCGCAAGGTCCCCCTGCTCCGGAAGGCACATGTGACGGCCCGTCTGAAGTTTGCCAGTGAACACCTGGATGATGCCGAGAGTGATTGGGAGAAGGTGCTGTGGTCAGATGAGACAAAAATTGAGCTCTTTGGCATGAACTCAACTCGCCGTGTTTGGAGGAAGAGAAATGCTGCCTATGACCCAAAGAACACCGTCCCCACTGTCAAGCATGGAGGTGGAAATGTTATGTTTTGGGGGTGTTTCTCTGCTAAGGGCACAGGACTACTTCACCGCATCAATGGGAGAATGGATGGGGCCATGTACCGTACAATTCTGAGTGACAACCTCCTTCCCTCCGCCAGGGCCTTCAAAATGGGTCGTGGCTGGGTCTTCCAGCACGACAATGACCCAAAACATACAGCCAAGGCAACAAAGGAGTGGCTCAGGAAGAAGCACATTAGGGTCATGGAGTGGCCTAGCCAGTCACCAGACCTTAATCCCATTGAAAACTTATGGAGGGAGCTGAAGCTGCGAGTTGCCAAGCGACAGCCCAGAACTCTTAATGATTTAGAGATGATCTGCAAAGAGGAGTGGACCAAAATTCCTCCTGACATGTGTGCAAACCTCATCATCAACTACAGAAGACGTCTGACCGCTGTGCTTGCCAACAAGGGTTTTGCCACCAAGTATTAGGTCTTGTTTGCCAGAGGGATTAAATACTTATTTCCCTCTGCAGAATGCAAATAAATTCATATACTTTCCACAATGTGATTTTCCGGATTTAATTTGTGATGTGCTATCTCTCACTGTTACCAATAACCTACCCTTCAATTATGGGCTGCTCATGTCTTTGTCAGTGGGCAAACTTACAAAATCAGCAAGGGATCAAATACTTATTTCCCCCACTGTATATATAAATCCACATACGTGACCAGTTTCTCATACATATGCACACAGCTATGGAATGCACTACCAAAGGCCATAAAAACAACGCAAGACCTAACCATCTTCCGAAGGCTACTGAAAACAGATCTTTTCAAGAAGGCATATCATAAACATCCATCTTAAACACTAAATAATAACATTATACACGACCTATACAAAACCAAACTCTTATCACATGACTGACTATCCTCTTTGCTATGAATGATCAAGCACTATCACTAGCTGACCAAATTATGTTACAATCCAATTTATTACTCAGTAACCTTCATGCAATACCATATTGAACTCTTCTTTACCATGTATGTATGCACATGGTATATATACAGTATATATAGCAAAACCTGTTCCATATATGTTATGTTCCATGTATGTTACCATGTATGTATGCACCTGAACGCAATACCATTTGTAATTCTGTTACCCGGAAATGGCAACCGCCATTACGTCAAATGTAAGCCACATTGAGCCTGCAAATTGGTGGGAAAATGTGGGATACAAATGCTACAAATAAATAAAAATAAAATAAATAAAAATTAGCATGGGACCTGCAATAAATATGTAAGTAAGTAAATAAATATTTATTAAACCACCCCTAAATACTGCCGCATTAAATCTGGGCTTGGAGCATGGAAATTCCCACATTAAAATATGTTAACCCGGATTTAAATGCATTTTAGTAAAAGGGCCTTTAAATACAGTGCTAGATAGTGCAGATTCCTGCAGTAACACAATGTGAGTCCAAGAATGAGTGAATAAATGAATGATTCAATCAAAGTGCACAGATCTGGTACAGTAGCACTTCCCCCACATCTGATCCCACCCTAATTAGTTCCTACCAATAAGCCACTCCCTTGAATCAAAGCACCACCCCCAAGGTATTAAAGAAACCATCTCCTATCCCTTGGCTTCGCCCTGGCCAGCCTACTATCCCCAGGCTTAACTGGAAGTGATCCCTGGTAATCTAGTGGGTCAGGATGGGAACTGTCCACCTTTACTCCCACCCTGTCTGGCTCTGGTAAACAAAATGGCCACCATGACCCCTAGCAATAGTCTTACAGTACTACAGTTAGGGGGCATCCTTCCATGTAAGGAGTCATGGCAGTCATTTTGTTTCCTAAAGCTGGGTGGGGCAGGAACGGAGGGTGACTGCTCCCATCCTGACCAACTAGACTACCAGGGATCACCAGTTAAGTCCCGTGGGTAGTAGGGTGTGGGGGAAGGATTTATTTGACACCTTGTGTGTGAGGCTTTGATTCAGAGGAGAGGCTTATCAACAGAAGCCAACAAAGGTGGAGAGGGGTTTTGGGGGGATCAAAGTGGGAGTCTGAATTGGGCAGATATATTTAGGGGTTTGGGGGTGCAATTGGGGGTTTAGTGAATCAGATTGGGAGTGTTGGGAGGGAATAGGATGTTGTAAGAAGACGTCAGGGGCTATGATCCTCCATTATTTGGTCTGTGTCTGCGCTACTGGACTGCTGGTGGTGTGGTTGCACTTAATGCCTCCTTGAGGTGGCGGTAAGTTCAGTTACACAGTATCAATCTGTGCACTAGCTGTCACAGCCAGCCACACCTCCAACCTGCCTAAGTCATGCCCAACTCCTGCCCCTACTGGTGTTAAGCAAGTAACATGAGTTTTGTTACTGCGCTGCTGGTCTTAATGCGCAGTAGACAGTGTGGGTGCGCACTAACATCTATTGAGTGGTAAAACCTGCGGTGGCTACTTAATGCAGCTTAGAAAAAAGACCCTCTTAATTACATGTCTTTTTCAAATTCCAGTTCAAGGCAAGTTACAATCAATAAGATATCTAGTAGAAGGTAGATGACCAATGATGCAGATACAAATTATATTAAAATGATAGAGCATATGAAATTGGTGGAGGCGTGGTGCTACAGTTTAAGGATGACTGACAGGGTAAAACTCCTGAAAATGCAATGTAGAATCTTTGTGTATAGAAATATAGTAGTAGGGATATATTATCATGTACCTGGACAGGATGAAAAGACAAATAGTGAAATTCTAACAGAAATTAGGCTAGCAAATTTGATCACACCATAATAATGGGAAATTTTCAGTTATCTCAAAATGGACTGAGTAAATATCTAATTAGGATATGCTATGGAGGTAAAGTTTCTAGGAGCCATAAATAGATGTTTCATGGATCAGCTGGTCCCGGAACTACTTAAGATCTAATCTTTACTGGAATACAGGACCTGGTGGAGGAAGAGCAGTTTGGCTATCTTGAACATAATTGTCATAATTACTGGAAAAAGGACATTAAAGAAAACTACTGCTGTGGCTATGATAAAATGAGGAAGTTTAAAAAAAGAAACTAAAAGAAGCAGTGACCAGGGTCAAAAATTTGCATGAGGCAATATTTAAAGATACTATTTTGGAAGCTCAGATAAAATATATTCAGTCCATTCAACAAGGATGAAGGAAGACTAAGGGCCAAATTTTATAAATGGTGCCTGAAAAATTGGTGGCGAAAAAACACACAGCGTGATTCTATAAACTACATCCAAAGTTAGGCGTAGTTTATAGAACATGTTTAGCGGCTGTTCTTGCAACTAAAATTTAGGTGCACCCATTTAGGCCACCTAAAACCAGGCCTAAATACTTAAGGCTAACTTAGGTGCAGATCGATTGTACTCTATAATAGTGCATATAGTTTTTTGAAATGTCCATGACCGCACATTCCATGTTCCCTGTTCAGCTGCATGCATTAGAATTTACACGCATCATGTTATATAATACGTCTAGAAAGTTGTGTGCGTAAATTCTAATTAAAGCCAATTAGTGCCACTAATTGGTTGTTAAGTATCAATTGTCATTGCTGATTGGCTTGGCAATCAATTAAGTTATGTGTGCAATTTGATCATGCGGCCAAATTAGTGCACACAACTTAAGGCACCATTTATAGACTTTGGGTGTAAATGACCACTAGCATAGTATGATGGAGTAGTGAAAGAGGCCAATAAAGACAAAAGGGCATTTTTCAAAAATTGGAAAGAAGACTCAAATAAGGAATAATAAAAACTCTTTCAAGCACATTCCCAGGAAAACAGCCATGAGGGAGTCTATATAGATATTCCATTCCATTTATTTTTGTAAAACCAGTGTCCCCCCCCCTGTGGTAATAAACATGTGAGAGGGAAAGACTTGCTTTCAAGGCTCTACCTCTTTGGTGTATTCCTCTCACTCATTCAAGGGTCCATCCTCATACATTAACTTCTAACAAAGATCTATGTCTAGGCTGGACTGACTGTAAGAATAAAAATACGTTGCTGAAGAAATATTGGGCAAAAATAGTTACACAAGCAGGTCCAATCTAAATCCAGAATACGCTTCAGCAATAAACAAGAAGTAAAGTAGAAACAGTAATGGAATCCTGGGATTTCTCAGTTTTATCTGGGCAGCATCACCCCAGCAGTTTAGCCAGATTCCTCTTGGTAGATGAGCAGTACAGTCTGCTGCCTTCTACTGGTGACAATGCAAAGAGGGACATATAAAATATGTGTAATAGTATGCACTCAGGCATAGGCACCCGGTATTGGAGGCTTGGGGAGGCTAAGCCTCCCCAGCTGCAGCGACGGTGGTGTACTAATTCTTCGGGGCAGTCTTGCCTGCCTGCCTGCCTCCCCCGCTGGCGCTGCGCTGCTGGCGTGCGCGCTTTAAAAATGGCCGCCGAGACTTCCAGCGGCCTCGCGAGACTTCTGTAAGTCTCGGCGGCCATTTTGAAGCGTGAACGCCAGCAGCGGCAGTGGGGGAGAGTCAGCGCTCGCAGCGGGCAGGCAAAACTGCCTGCCTGCCCGGCGCCTGCCCCGAAGAATTTGAAGAGTCAGGATCCGGAGGGAGGGAGGGAGGAGAATAATTAATGCAGGGCAGGGGAGGGTCACTGCTGGACATGGGTGGATGGAGGGCAGGGGAAGGAGGGTCACTGGACATGGGTGGATGGAGGGCAGGGGAAGGAGTGTCACTGCTGGACATGGGTGGATGGAGGGCATGAGAGAGGAGGGTCACTGGACATGGGTGGATGGAGGGCAGGGGAAGGAGGGTCACTGGGCATGGGTACATGCAGGGCAGGGGAGAGGAGGGTCACTGCTGGACATGGGTGGATGGAGGTCAGGGGAGAGGAGGGTCACTGGGCATGGGTGCATGCAGGGCAGGGGAGAGGAGGGTCACTGCTGGACATGGGTGGATGGAGGGCAAGGGAGAGGAGGGTCGCTGGGCATGGGTGCATGCAGGGCAGGGGGAGAGAAGGGTCACTGCTGGACATGGGTGGATGGAGGGCAGGGGAGAGGAGGGTCACTGCTGGACATGGGTGGATGGAGGGCAGAGGATAGGAGGGGAGAGAGAAGAAATGCTAGACATGGATGGAGGGGAGGGAAAAGCGAGGAAGGAGATGAGATGAGGGAAAAGGAAGAGAGGAGAAAAACTGTACATGGATGAAGAAAATAGGCAGAAGCTGAGGACCACAAATGAAGAAGAAAGGCGGAAAGTAAAAGAAATAAATGGAAAGGAAGCCCTGGAAACGGAGTTAAGAGGACAGATAGTAGCAGAATCGGATACTGGGCCAGCATGATCAGAAAAACAAAGTCACCAGATAACAAAGGTAGAAAAAAATAATTTTATTTTCATTATAGTGTTTGGAATATGTCCACTTTGAGAATCAGGTGTTCAACATTAAAAGTTTATATTTATTTACTTATGTATGGCATTTTATCCCACATTAAACATGAATTAGGATGTTTTGTGGCTCTACATGAGAATTGTGATATTATGATCCCTTGTTTCATATTGTTGACAGTCTGCATTTTCCGTATGGGTGGTATATTGGTGTATTAGGTTCTGCCCAGTGTAATATTTATGGTACAGTAATGTTCTGTGTGTGTTTTTGCACAAAGTTGTGCATAGTGTTTTGCAGTTGAGCGATTGTGGTTAGTATATGCTTTGAGCAACCACTTTATTCTTTGACATATGATACATAGCTAATATCTAAATTTAATAAAAGGTATTAATTGTGACTTTTATTTATTTTTTCTGTGTGTAATCAGACAATTATGGATTTAAGCTCCACCCCGGCCCCACCCCTAACCCCGCCCCCTTTAGCCTCCCCAAACAGTTGGGCCACCGACCGCCTATGCACTCAGGAATTATTTGTTTGCGTGTTATGTCCTGACCATGCAAAACTGAGTTCTAAAGCTCTGAATGATACTGACACAAAAAGAAACAGGCCGATTATTATAAAAATAAAGGTTAATTTATTTAAAGGCAAGTAGTGCAGCCAAAGATAAAATTAGAGGTAATTAGAACGTGAAACTTATAAACCAATGCTAGGAAGGTCATGGAAACACAGTAAACACTTCTTTACGTTATTGTGAGAACACTTGTTTTCAGAGTAAGCACATGCTTTCCCTCCAGGCTTTAACTTATGCCTCCTAAAGTATAAGTCCATAAGTATTGCCATACTGGGACAGACCAAAGGTCCATCAAGCCCAGCATTCTGTTTCCAACAGTGGCCAATCCAGGTCACAAATACCTGGCAAGATCCCAAAAAAGTACAAAACATTTTATGCGGCTTATCCCAGAAATAAGCAGTGGATTTTCCCCAAGTCCATTTTAATAATGGTCTATGGACTTTCCCCATTATCAATAACAACGCTTGTATGTGTACAACTAGATAAATGTCTTCCTACTTCTCTCTGGGGAGGCTGCAAGGCTAGAAGTGTCATGCTTGCAGGATGAGTAGAGAGATGTGGTAGCCATGTTAGTCCACTTCTAAAAGCAGTCAATAGAAATAGAATAAAATAAAACTTAGAAAAGAAAATAAGATGATACCTTTTTTTAAATTGGACTAACTTAATACATTTTTTGATTAGCTTTTGAAGGTAGCCCTTCTTCGTCAGATCAGAAATAAGCAAATTTTGATAGGTAACAGCATATATAAGTGAAACATCAAAGTATTTCAGTGACAGTCTGAAAGGATGAGGGAGGGGTGGGCTAAGTGAGAAACAGAAAGGGCTGAGAGGATGAGGGACAGGGAGATATGCATGGTGATCAGCGGGTGACGAAGTAGTGAAATTTCATGGTTTATAATGGGCTAGAAAACCCAGATATTTGTTAAGTCCTGTCTGGTGGGTGTCAAAATATTTAATCATTTTGACTTCAAAGGTCTTGCGTTCCTGTATTGTTTTAAAATTTCCCTTAAGTATTCTCACCATAAAATCATTAGTACAGTGTTCTGGTTTTGTAAAGTGCTGTCCCACAGAGGTAACATCCTGATTGGCACTGGCATTTTTCATATGATGTCTATGTAAATTAAATCTGTTGCTGTTCTGATTTGGGGTTAAACATATCTTGTGGTTTCAAGTTATCTATTATATTATGAATAAAGGGTCTAATTTTCAAGCTTCTCCTATCTGGATTCCCTAATCTATCTGTAAAGTTGGCATTATGTTACTCTTATTAGTATGGGACTTCAGCGATAGGAAATAGGTTCAATGTCCTATATCAGCGGTTTTCAACCCAGTCCTCATGGACCACCTGGCCAGTTGGGTTTTCAGGATATCCACAATGAATACGTATGAGATAGATTTGTATGCACTGCCTTTTTGGTATGCAAATCTCTCTCATGCATATTCATTATGGATATCTTGAAAATCTGACTGGCCAGGTGGTCCCTGAGGACTGAATTGAAAACCACTGCCCTAGATGGAAAGAAGTTATGGTGTAGGCTCTTAGTATAAAACCTTTTTGTGTGAGGGGTCTTTGCCTTTTTTCTTTCCCATCCTTGAGAGCATCTTGGGATCAGGAGGAGCTGCTGGTCTCTGGGGAGTAGTGTCCTTGGCCAGAAAGCCTGTGATTTCAAGGTGTTTCATAGTTGAGAGGCTATTTTGTCAACAGGTTCCTGGAGGAGGACTTGAGGAGCCAGAGAAGGGGACAAAGTTCAGTAACCACCAGAGTCAGAGGAGAGGAAGATATAGGGGTTAGACGCCTGCCTATATAGGTATAATGCAGAGCTTGGCTTGACAGCCTCCTGCATATTATACTTCAGACAGTGCCTCAATGCTGTGTAAACTTTAGCATTAATTTACTCACCAGCAAGAATAGTTTGTGGCCACTTAGCTGATGCAAGACCCCAACAAGTATTGCATTAGGAACTTCTCAGCTAAGGACTAGTAGTAAAGGCAAGATAACATTAGCCACTATGGAACCCAGAGTTTTCTGAGTTCCTTGAATAAGACCAAGGAATGAGGTCATAAGACTGTTAGAGTCTGAGTTCCCTGAGCTACAGTGTGAATGATGCAAAATAGATATTCTTAGAGTTTCCCATATCAGAATGTTCAGAACAAAGTGAAATGTTTACCTTATCGGAGATAGGGCCTCTACCAGAACTGTGTAAAAAAGGCATTTCTGAGGACCAAAAGCTATCCAATCACCTCATCAAATCTGAGCTGGTACTGTCTCAGTGCATTTGCTCAGCTCATACCCTCTGTTGGACTCCATTACTCTGGGACACTGCTGGGGCACTTCAGAGTTCTCCTGCAAGCATTCAATAGAAATAGAATAAAATAAAACATAGAAAAGAAAATAAGATGATACCTTTTTTATTGGACTAACTTAATACATTTTTGCAGCCCGAGGCATGAATACATTTACCAGCTTTCTACAAAGAAAAACTACTTCTTGGCACAGCTGTGCTGTGCATGTTGTATACATGCACTAACCATCCAGTTTATCTCCGGGAAGGTGTGGAGGAGTGTGCTTTACAAAGACAGAGTCTCTGGGAACATCTGTGAACCATGGAGGGGAGTTTGCTACTGTCAGGCTTGTGACTGATAAGATATTATTGCTAGAAGCTCATAAGGCCCTGTATTTTCATGACCATGGGTAATCTGGTGGATGGAGGTACACGGTTGGTGATTGGTCCATGTGTGTCACCTGGACCCAAAGAATGCCAATGCTGGGCATGAGAAAAATAAGGAGAAGAGAAGAGGATGGCATGGGGTACAGTTCTCAGAGGAGCTAGAGACGGATTTGCCTAAAAACCTGTGAACTGTAATTCCTTGTGCTAATAGCTGCCAAGGTCAAGTTCAGAAGCAGCTCTGTGGCTTAAGACTGTATAACCAACTGCTCACTGTGCAAGGACATTGGACTAATACATGACCGACAAGGCTTGCAGGTGAACTCTGGAGGAACCAGGAGAGACGGAGCCGATTCATCACCCCCTCTGGAATCTGAACCTACGGACCGCAAGGGTGAGATTCAGGATTTTTCCTCTTATAGCTCAGGTTCAGTTAGTGTCATATCCCCTACCTCAACGCAAGCAGCGTCCTTGGGCTGCGTAGAGTCACGTCGACACGCACACTTGACTGGCACAGCCGTGAGCCATGTGTGTGTAGTTCTTCTTTGGTTGCAGGCTCCTTGATTGCTTTGCTTCCATGCACCTGGCTCTTCTCTCTCTCTGCCTGGCTCTCAGGCTCCTTGATTGCTTTGCATCCACCCACCTGGGTCTGCTCTTCCTCTGCCTGGCTTCCCTTGCTTCTCTCCTATTGGTCTTCTGGTTCCTCCTTCCTCTGCTCTTGTCCTATGGCTGTTCCCCTTCTCCCTGCTGATGTCAGCCACCAGCAATTTATCATCTGAGCTCTCCCTAGACTTTCTGCTTCGGCTTCTACTTTGGTAGGTGTTACTTGCTCAGTAGTGTGCTTCTCCTCAACTTTGTTCTTTGTTGCTGACTCTGCCTGTACCTGGATTACTCTTCTGTCATACTACTCTTGTGTCTGCTGCCTGCCTACTGACCTTGCCTGTACCTGGATTACTCTCATGTCTGCTGCCTGCCTACTGACCTTGCCTGTACCTGGATTACTCTTGTGTCTGCTGCCTGCCTACGGACTCTGCATGCACCTGGATTACTCTCGTACTGGCTGCCTGCCTACTGACCTTGCCTGTACTTGGATTACTCTCGTACCTGCTGCCTGCCTACTGACTCTGCCTGTACCTGAATCACTCTCTTCCCTGCTGCCTGTCTGGCCGTCATGTTCATCACCCAGCTTCCTGCTCCATCTCGTAAGCCCTGCAGGCCGCCCGCACCTTGGGGCTCAACCTCTGGGGAATGGTGGTCAGCGCAGGTGAAACCCGGGGTTGTCTGGCCGCCAAGCAGATCCTGGTCCAAGTACTGGGCTTGGCAGCGCTCTACTTGGTACAAGAACTCACAGGTCTGACAGTTAGTGAGGGTTTTTTTGCCTGTGAAGGACTGGTTGGCAGAGGACCTGTGATCAGTAATCTAAATTTGCTGCTAAGTTGATAATCTTTTCTCAGGATATATTATAATTGTATAGTTATAATATATATATACAGTATATAGTAACATATCTATTGGTAATCAGTATTTTTGTAGTGCACAGTATTATTTGTGTATTGCTTTGTCTTGCTATTATTTTTATATATAGTAAATAATATATTTCCATTTTGGTATTATTCCTTTCATAGGTGGGCAGTCTTTAAAAAAACCTAAGGTCCACATTAGGTACTGTCAAATCCTTGGTCAGACAAATCCAGAATAATTGCTGCCTAAGTGATTTCCTGCTAATCTACAGTGCCTACAAAAGCAGGAAGAAAGCAGTGTTATCCAGCTCCTTTGTATGAAAAGACTACCACTCTGGTTTACAAAGCAGCACTAGCGGCTGTCCATGCGCTAGTACTGACACGGCCCACGGCCTACATGATCTTGCAGCAGAGAAACAAAAATCAGCCTTGAAGCAATTAAGAATTACTTCCTTTTTAAAATAGAAATACAGTAGTATATGTACAATTGTACTTTACTTTTAAATACTGTATTATAGTGTACTTCATTTTTTACATAGAAATACAGTAGTATATATACAAAAAATACTGCACTGTACTTTTAAATACTTTATTACAGTGAATTTCCTTTTTTAAATAGAATTTCTGTATTGTATGTGCTACAAATACAGTAATTTTTTCACATTTATTATTGAAAATAAAACTAATGTTCAACATACGATGCTCTGATTGTGTGCCCTTTTTAAAAAGTAGGTATTCCAATCATCCGGATTTATGATTATCCGGACCACCCCCCTGCAGAGGATAGTCTGGATAATCAGAGCCATACTGTACTTTATTTCAAAAGGAAAGGTAAGCAGAAATTCTGTTTCTGGGTATGAACTATCTTTCTACAGTCTGTTAACTTATAAGCAATACCACTCAAAACCAGTAGATGGCGCTTGAATACTAGCCTATCAAAAGACCCAGCCATGAAAGTATACCTGTAACTAGAGATAAAACTGCATTTTATCAAGGACAGTAAAGATGAATGTTTGCCACCAGGGCTGATCCTAGGAAGGTGCAGGGTCCAAGACTATTCCCCCTAAAATTTAAGAGTGTGGAGGGCCTCCCTCCCTGCACCAAGACATTAAAGCATGAGAAGACGTGGAGGAAGAAATGTACCTTCTAGGCTGGCAACTGGCACTCTTAGCTCTGTGCTATGGGTTGCAGCTGTTCTTTGCCTGCTAATAGTCTGGAATGACTTTGGGGTGAGTCTATTATTGTGGCAATGCAGGGCCCTCAAAATTAGGAGGACTGGAGCAGTCATCCCAATTTCCATTTTCTCTCCTATGGATGGTTCTTCTTGCCTCGTTATAAATGGAATGCATGGATATTGGTCCTTAGAGGGATAATGTCTGAAAAGTTTCTGCAGTTAAAAAAGGATAAAGGAAGGACCATGATTGAACAAGGAGAAAATGTATGGGATATTTCCCTTATGCTGTCAATTTAGACCTTGCTTTAAGGCAAAATATGAACTTAGTAATATTTTTCTAAGAAATTAGAATATGCAGTACATTGCATCAAATGTAAACTTTACACTGAGAGCAAAGAGATAGGGGGCTGTAGCATATACACTAGACCTTATCACTAAACCAAATCTTTTCACTAAGGAGTTAACATAATTTTATAACAATATTTATGCTTTCAAAACAAAACATAACGATCAAATAGTAGGCCCCTTTTAAGGAAATAAATGTTTCTTTAATATCAGTAGAATACAATATTAATTTAACAATACCTACATTCCTACAACAAAGTAATTAAAAGGGCGATTTTCCTACCTAAAGACGTGCAAGTGGATATTATTTTTGAAAATGCGGCTGTGGACTGATCCTAGGAGGGATTTCAAAATAAAATCTAATTGTGTACTTTACTTGGCCCACCCTAAATCCCCTCTCCCATGACACCATCCTAAATACATGTGTACAGTATATCATGGGAGTGGAAGGGTGTTCCTTTTCAAAATTTTGCCCTGAAGATCTTCTAAAATGTACATATCTGGAGGAAGATGGATTTCCAACAGACTACCATCAGACATTTAGAGATCAATTCAATAAAGTTTGCCTATTCTATAACGGCAATTAAGTGCATAACTACCATGATAGATTAGAGTACTAGCTTAGATTGACATTCATGCACAAACATTTACGCACAACCACATTGCCATTTCCAGGGCAGGTGTAAATGCGCATTTCTAAATGTGGCATTTTGTGCACCTAATTGATAGTATTCTGTAACGTGCACTAGAATAGTCAGAACACTCATGACTCATGCACGTCCTTCCCATATGAATGCCCACTTTGCAGTTACATGCTAGACAAGTTATACACATACTTTATAGTGCATGTTTTGCATCTCATTACAATACAAATACCCTAAAACAACTTGCAGTGAGACACTGCAAGTCATATGAGGACCCATAGAGCAAGGTATATTAACCCCATCTTTTTGCAGGGATTATTTCACCACCTGGGAGCATCAGGCTGCAAAATTGCAGCCTGATGCTCCGGGGCATGCAGAACAGGGTCCCCCCAACTTGAGCCCCCCTTGTACCAGACTTCACTTGAGTCTCAAGATCCCCTCAAACCCCAAGCCTCGAGACCCCCCCCAGATTTCCTTTCAGCATCAAGACCTCCTCCCTCCACCCCCCCCCCCCCATAGGAACTATCTTTAAAATCAGTGTTGGTTCAAGCGAAGGGGTCTATGGGTAGCAGTGAGGCCCACTTGCTCAGGCCCAGTCTGGCACCTTTAGGAAAACGGCGCGACTACTGCTAGAGGTCATGTTTCCTTAAATTTGTGGTGATCTGGGGGGAAGGTCTTCAGGCAGGAGCGAGGCCCACTTGCTCCAGCCCAGTCTGCTGCCTTTAGGAAGATGGCACCCCTAGCAGTAGTCATGCCATTTTCCTAAAGGCATCAGACTGGGCAGGAGCAACTAGGCCTCACTCCTACTCAAAGACACCCCCACCAACCCAGTCTACCACTCAGTGCTGGAGGCAACGCCTGCATCAGCTGGAGTCCTTGATCTATGTCATCTATGTTTTGAAACCATCTGCATACGTCTTGATTATTTGCCCATAAACATCAATGCTGAGCATGACCCAGACCAACATTTGCTCCACCCCCTTGCAGACCAACATTTGCTCCACCCCCTTGGTTATATCACATAGAGGGCACCAGGAACATTTAAGGCCAAGCTCATCACAAGAGGAACAAGCACCTCCTTGTTGCACTAACAAGAGAGCACAACAAAGGAGTGCTCCTTTGTGTGGACTTCAAGTGGGCCAGGGTGGCACATTATAGATTAAGGTCCTTCAGGTCAGAAGGTTGACCAATTTTGTGGTAATTGAATCCTCTGTTCTGCCCTAGTTTTACTGGTTGCTTCACTGACACAGACTACTCAGTAATTACTGTGGATTCTTTTGGATTCGTATTAGGTAAGTGAGACTTTTATTAGAGGTTCTATGATCTAAGATACACAGAGGGGCATAATCTAACGGTGCCGGAGAAATACATGGCCGGCGATGTATTTTGGCGGCGCCGCAAACAGCTGGCCAGACCCGTATTTTCAAAAAAGATGGCTGGCCATCTTTTGTTTCGACAATACGGTTCCGGCCAGCCAAATGCCTTGGATTTGGCCGGGGTTTGAGATGGCCGGCTTCGTTTTTTAGCGATAATGGAAAGTTATGTCGGCCATCTCAAACCCCGGCCAAATTCAAGGCATTTGGCCGTGGGAGGAGCCAGCATTTTTAGTGCACTGGCCCCCCTGACATGCCAGGACACCAACCAGCTACCCTAGGGGTCACTGCGGTGGACTTCAGAAATGCTCCCTCATGCATAGCTCCCTTACTTTGGGAGCTGAGCCCCCCAACCCCCCCCCCCCCAAACCCACTACCCACAAATGTACTGCACCCACTAAAATTGCTCCAGGGACCTGCATACAGCCTCTAGGACTTATTGCTGCTGTATAACTTTGGCACACCAGTTCACACCTGAAGACTAATCTCTCTGAAAAAGTCCTTTCTTGAAATAAGCACGTTTACTCACAGTTAACTGCAGATCAGAGGTTGTGCCCCTCTGGCAAAGAGTCCCCTGTTACTAAGATTAGCAGTAGGTCAGAGCTGGCACAATGGTGTACAATGCCCTCTTTCAGCACCATGCAAGGTAAGAACTACGTTCTCTAACGTGGGTAACACAGGAAAGGGAACTAAAACTGGCTTACAAAAATGGCCACTACCGCATGGACTACAACAGGAAACAAAACAGGGCACACTCTGACCTGGTTGGCAGGGGGGAAAAGCACCATGGGAGTAGAGCCCAGTACCCTACACCCAACACAATGCATTGGTAATGTGACTCTGCAGGGCACCTAACAGAAAAGGTGTCACACTCACCCGAGAGCCACATCGCAACCAGGGAAAGGCTGTCGGAGGATACAACACATTCTGCTGTCATGGAGGTGGGTACGGAATTTGAGGCTGGCATACAGGCTGGCAAAAAAGGTTTTTAGTTTTATTTTTTTAGTTTGGAAGGGGGTTGGTGACCACTGGGGAAGTATGGGGAGGTCATCCCCGATTCCCTCCAGTGGTCATTTGGTCAGTTGGGGCACCTTTTTGAGGCTTGGTCGTGAAAATAAAAGGACCAAATAAAGCCGGCGAAATACTGCTTAATGCCGCTTTTTTTTTTCCATTATCGGCGAAAGCCGGCCATCTGGTAGCCACGCCCACGCCCACCCATGTCCCGCCTTCGCTAATCTACTGACACGCCCCCTTGAACTTTCGCTGGCGAAGCAACGGGAAATCGGTGATGCTGTCAAAAATGCCGCTTTCCATTATACTGATTTCACCGCTTTTCCGAAATTGCCGGCCATCTCCCGATTTATGTTGGGAAATGGTCGGCGATCACTTTCGAAAATAAGCTGGACAATGATATATATATATATATATTGTAACCAGGTGCCCCTAGGTGCAGCCAAGGATAGAACAATCTCCTCCAGCCACAGGCTCCCAGTACAATGAAGAACTAGATGTCCACCAGTAACTTCAATCTTAAGGACTTTTATTCCATGCAGGTTTCTAATACACAGTTCCAACAGCAGCATAGCACATACCAGGATTCAATACAGGCTTACAGGCTCCAGTCTGGGCTCTTTATCCAGTGCACAATAAACAGTAATTCAGTTCCCAAGACAAACAGTTCTTTCAGTTCATCATCACAGTTCAGTCACCAAGCAGCAGTTTCTACCTTCTATCCTCTTTACCTTCAGGAGAGTTCAATATTTTAGGGACTCCTTCTACCCAAGGGTTTCCCCCTGCATCAGCTTCACAGTGAATTCAATACTTTTGGGACTTCCTCTCACCCAGGGAATTTCAGCCTGCTTCAGTACTTTAGGGACCTCCCTGCCCAAGGGTTTTCAGCCTGCAACTGCTTCTCCCCTTCAGCTCCTCTCTCCTGCCTAATCAATCCCTGGCTTCAGCTACCACCACCAATCATTCTCCTTCCATTAGCTTCCTCACACCCCAAACCAGCTGAGTTGAGCATTAAACTAATGAGACCAATGATGAGCTCCTGCACACAGGGTTTCCTAACTCTCTTTCCGCCCAGGGGCAGCCACTCTACACAACATGCCAGCTTACACCCATGTCTTCCCTGATTGCAGCTAGGAGTCCAGTCCGGGTTCTTCATCTCACCCTCTGGCTCCTTGCCTGCAATGCCTCCTGGGACTTGTATTTCAGACTGAAACTGCCTTAACCCAACTATCCTGGAGGTGACTTTATCACAATATATATATATATATATATATATATATATATATATATACACACACACACACACACACACAATGATTAAACTATATACAATGATTAGCTATATAACTGAAAAGAAACAATACCTATAAACAATCATTACATCACTGGTCCCTACATCCAAGCAATGCTAGGAGTTTCTAGACCAGGAAAAGAAGCAATAAACTTTCATCATTATCCATCCATCCATCCATCACTGGTCCTTACTGAGCTCATTTTCGAAAGAGAAGGACGCCCATCTTTCGACACAATTCGGAAGATGGACGTCCTCACAGTGTCGTCCAAATCGGTATAATCAAAAGCCGATTTTGGACGTCCCCAAGTGCTTTCCATTGTAGGGAAGGCCAAAGTTCAAGGGGGCGTGTCAGAGGTGTAGCAAAAGCGGGACTTGGGTGTGCCTAACACATGGACATCCTCGACCCATAATGGAAAAAAAGGGCGTCCTTGACGAGCACTTGGACGACTTTACCTGGTCCTGTTTTTCTTATGACCAAGCCTCAAAAAGGTGCCCAAACTGACCAGATGACCACCGGAGGGAATTGGGGATGACCTCCCCTTACTCCCCCAGTGGTCACTAACCCCCTCCCACCCAAAAAAAAACTTTTTGAAACAGAATTACTTCTAATCAAAACTACAGACCCCAAGTGCACTCGGTCAAGGCAGAGTTGAAAAACAATCTTTAAAATTCACTTCTATTACATTCGGTCCTTTTTTCAACTCTGCCTAAACGATAGTCCACACATAAGTTACTGCTCTATATCAGGTAAAAAAAAAAAAAAGGAACAAGACAGATTTTATAAATGGGTAATATACTGAGCACTAGTTTCAACAAACATACTACTTAGTATAGTCCAAGGGCAAATGGTAATAATGCTGCTCACCAATAACTAACCAAAATTCAGTATTACAAATAATAGACACTGCTTAGTTACATTAAACTACACAATTTGCCCAGAACAAAAGAGGTCAGTGAACAAGGCAATATTTGAAATTAGTAATCAAGTTGTGGAAGGAACCCACCGATGAAATTCACCTCCACAAGTATTCAGAGTTAGTCATTTTGAGCCTTAGTACTTTGTATAAGGTCAAATAAATGTTACAACATGCAAGTAGTAAAATATGCTATATTAATGTCTACTTATAAACTATCTGAGTATAATAAACTGAGTATAATAAAAAAACTTTATCATATTGCAAAGTAATAAGCTGATTAATGTCAGTTCTAATACATTTTGCTTAGGCTAAAGTTTCAGCATCAATAGCATTTATTATCTCTGCACTTGTACCAAAAGCTCCTAACAATGTATCATACCAAGCTTATTTTACTCTATATCTAGGCAATTGAGGGTACTGCAGTATTTACACAGGTCTTCATAGGTGTAGTGTTCACACAAGAAGAATATAAACATGTGCTAATAACACATTGGTAGTGTAAATGTCAACAATGTACGCATTTTTGGGTCAACATTGCTGTATTGTGTGTCTCCGAATTGTGCAAGTCATATTAAACTCGTTTGTGTGGCAGGACTCTTTTCCATATTTGATAGTTGCCACAGGACACATCTAATAAGCTGAACATGTGTAATTATCTTGTTGTCAGATTTTACTATGATTCTTCCATCTCCCAATCAGCTTGCTGTGACTCTCGGCGGTGTCATAAATGTCCAAAGGGGGTAATAGCCATACCCAAAGACACCAGAAGAAGAAGGATTACACTGATTCTTACAAAGATCTATGAATAAAGCATATAAACAGAGCAGTTATTCTCTAAGATAACACTTATTTGCTGGGACATAAGTCCATTCTTCTTGCCCAGATTGGAGGATCAGGACAGGGTTATATTATGACTTAAGGCATAAATGTTATACTAATTAGCCTTTAAAATGGGAACCATTATCAGTGATCAATTCTAAAATTTTAATAGTGTTGCCTGCAAGGATGTGCAATAAAATATTTAGAATAAGTATCTACTGCTATGCACACATATTGACATTGATTCTATAGGCAGAGCTAACTACAGAATAATGCTTTTTGCATGCACTATAAGAGTGGGAAGGGTAAATTGTGTAATGGCAGCTGTTATCAGGCTATTCTAAAACCCTGTCCCACAAATTATGAATCCAAGTTCTATTGCTCCAGGAAATGACAAGCAAGAAAACAGACCAATTATTATAAAAATAAAGGCTATTTATTTACAAGAAAGTGAAACAACCATAAATAGAAACACAAAGAATTATGTATAGGTGCGAGATAACTCAGGAAAACAAAAGACAAAGGTTCTTATCAGAGAATTAGTCAGCGAATGTACATTAAACCCTGGGTCAGGCACTAAAATCAGGCCTCCTGTCATTACCCTTTAGCAATAACAGAACTGGAATACAACCTTGATGTAGATGAGGGTAGCAGGTGATGTCAGTACAGGATACCAGGTGAGCAGCAGAGAAGATGGCTGGTAGAAACCTGAATGGTGGTAATTCAGGATGAATGGAAAAACCAGCTAACACTCCTTGGTTTCCAATGCTTTTTTATGCAGAGGCACTACTCTTTGAAGGTAAGCAAGCTGTTCCTTATGTTATGGACCTTCTGATCCTGTAAACCACAAGGACATCCAGTTTGCTTCATTAAGAGTGCAATTCCAAGAACCCAGACTCCAAGCAATCTAGTGACATGGGTGCTATGGCCTTCCTCCATGCCCAGGCTCCAAAGGGCTGGATCATGGCTGGTGACATGAGCAGTTCTTGAACAATTTCTTGGAAAAATCAGCTCTCTTTGGGATTGTAGACCTTAATAAAATTGGGCACAGTTCATGCTGTATCCGAAGTACCATCCATAGTAATAACACAAGGTTGTTATACCATGCTCTTTCTGTAGTTATATAAGCATGGGCCTTGTCCCTACAATTCTTGTTCCTGTAGACTCTTCCAAGGTTGTGATGGGTAACAAATCCTTACATTGCATACTGTTTAATGCCAGATCAATTAGAAATAAGATTCCTATTGTAAAAGATCTTAAGAGTGCCAATTTGATTTAGTGTGCATCTCTGAGTCCTGGTTAGTCAATGAGGATATTGCTTTGCTTAATGGACTTTGTCCATCTGTTTACTTAGTATTTACTAGTTCACACAGTAGTAAGCAAGGAGGGGGTGCGATTTTATTATGTAAGGATTTGTTTACGTTTACAAAGATTGATGTAACTACCATTACTGGTATGGAGGTAATGTTCCTACCTTCTCCAGTTATAAATGTGTTACTATGCTACTGCTCCCCTGGAGTTTTAAGGAAAGATTTTACTCCTTTAGTTGATATTATTTTAGATACTAAGATTAACCCATCAAACACTGTGATGTTAGGAGATTTAAAACTTAATTTTGATGAAGCCTTATCAGATTCATATATTGCCAACTTTCTAGCAACTCTAAAATCTTTAGACTGGAGGCAAATAATTAATCAGCCTACAAATATGAAAGGGCATATCGTAGCCGCATTGAGCCTGCCATGAGTGGGAAAGCACAGGGTACAAATGTAACTAAAAATAAAAAATAGATCTTATTTTTGTTGATAACAACTTATTTTCAAATGCTTTTATAGAAGATGTTAGATTAGTTCTGTGGTCAGACCACTTGTTGATTTATTTTTGTTTGAGACAAAAAGTAGCCACTAGAAATAATCAAGAGCCCCTGTGTTTTGAACGAAGGCCCCTTTTTGAATTGGCGAAATTGGAATCTGTGTATTACAGTGTAAACGAGAAGGGATCACTGATCTAGATGTTGTGCAGGCCATTGATCAATGGGATAATGCTCTATTATCTGCTTTGGATGAAGTAGCTCCTAAGGAGTCAGTGTTATACAGATGGAAGAATGTAACTCCTTGGTTCAATTCTGGTGTAAGGAACTGAACCAAGGAATTGCATTCATGGTAGGTATAGAGTGGAGAAAATATCCATGCCTACCAAATCTTGAAATTTACAATTTGTGTAGGCAACAATAGAGCTCCACTATCCTTCAAATAAAAAAAAAAAAGTACATTAATGCATTAAAAATTCTTCTTCACAGACTAAAGAACTTTGTGCAATAGTGACTAAACTGACAGCTTTGACCAGAATGAATAAAAACCTGGATAATCAGATTTCTTGACAAACTATGGCTGCAGGGTTCATAAGCAAAGTAGAAAGAATAAATCTTGAATTTCAGTTGGTTAATCTTTCAGTTGAGCCTGAATGTCCATTAGAAGTAGACATGCAGTGGGTATCAATTTGTGAACAAATCGAAACAAATTTAAAAAGAGTTAAAAATTCATTTTGCATGTTTGATGCATGTCATCCATCTATAGTGAAAGAAATGAAATCAATTTATTTTTATTTATGTATTTATTTATTTAATTATTCGTTACATTTGTATCCCACATTTTCCCACCTATTTGCAGGCTCAATGTGGCTTACATAGTACCGTAATGGTGTTTGCCAAGTCAGTTGATAACAAATACAAGCTTATATTGTGGTCGCAAGAGGTAGGTGTGTATCAGGCAACATGAGGGTCGAAGGGAGTGATGATTGTATATTGTCCAGTACGATCATTGGTTATGCTGTGTTGCTGGGTGTGGGGATTTTATGGTGGATCGGTGGGGTAGGCCTTTTTGAAGAGGTTGGTTTTTAGTGATTTCCTGAAGTTTAGATGGTCTTGGATTATTTTCACAGCTTTTGGGAGTCCATTCCGTAGTGGTGCGCTTATGTATGAGAAGCAGGATGAGTAGGTTGTTTTGTATTTAAGCCATTTGCAATTTTGGTAATGTAGGTTTAGGTATGATCGTGATGATCTGATTCTGTTTCTGGTTGGTAGATCTATGAGGTCTATCATGTATCCTGGGACTATGCCGTAGATAATTTTGTTGACCACAGTGCAGATTTTGAAGATGGTCCTTTCTTTGATTGGGAATCAGTGCAGCTTTTCTTGGAGGGGTTTAGCACTTTCGAAACGTGTTTTACCAAATATCAGCCTGGCTGCTGTGTTTTGGGCGGTCTGGAGTTTTTTTGTGAGTTGTTCTTTGCATCCCGTGTAGATTCCATTGCAGTAATCTGCATGGCTTAGGACCATTGATTGTAGTAGGTTTCGAAAAATTTCTCTCGGGAAGAAAGGTTTTAATCATTTAAGTTTTCACATTGAATAGAACATTTTCTTTATTACGGAGTTTACTTGGCTCTCAAGGGTAAGGTTACGGTCGATTGTGACTCCGAGTATTTTTAGGCTGTCTGATATATGGAGGGTGTGTCCTGGAGTGTTTATGGTTGTGGGTTTGTACTTGTTATGTTGAGATGAGAGGGTGAGGCAGTGTGTTTTTTCAGTGATTAGTTTCAGTTAGAATGAATTTGCCCAAGAGTCCATGATGTTCAGGTCTTCATTGATTTCGTTGGTTATTTCTGTTAAGTCATGTCTGAAGGGAATGTAGATTGTAACGTCATCTGCATAGACGAACGGGTTGAGGCCTCGATTGGATAGGGACTTTGCCAGTGGGATCATCATTATATTGAAGAGTATTGGTGATAATGGTGATCCTTGAGGTACTCCGCAGGCTGCTTTCCACGGTGGTGATATGTTTGAGTTTGATTTTACTTGGTATGTTCTGGTGGTTAGAAAGCCTTTGATCCAGTTAAGTACATTTCCATCAATCCCAAAGTGGCTGAGGAGTCTTAGTAGTATATTGTGGTTTACTGTGTCGAATGCACTCGACATGTCAAATTGTATAGTTTTACCCCTAAAACTATACAATTGATTGTTAATAAATCTTTGTTAGATGGGGGTTATGCTGGGTCCATTGAAAACAGTTTCTGTAAGACCTTTGTTGAAGAACCCTTCATTAGATGCTGGAGTAATTAGTAATTACTGGCAGATTTCTTATTTGCCTTTCATAGTGAAAAGAGTGTTCTTGACCAATTGATTGAATTTCTTAATTGTTATCAATAACTAGATAAATACCAGGTCGGTTTTTGTACTAAGCATGATACTGAAACATTACTGTTGTCCTTCTTAGATACTATCCATGTTGGATTTGATAAAGGATCCTGTTTTCTATTGGTATCATTAGATATGTCTACTGCATTTGTCCTCCATGGACACCGGAATGCGGAGTTCCTCAAGGATCCCCCTTATCACCTACCATCTTCAACTTAATGATGATACCACTAGCCAAATTATTAGCCAATCACAACCTTAACCCTTTCATATATGCAGACGATGTCACAATCTACACCCCGTTCAAACACAATATAACCGAAATCACCAACGAGATCAACCAAGGCCTCAGAATTATGCACACCTGGGCAGACTCATTCCGTCTAAATCTCAACGCTGAACAAACTCAATGCCTAGTACTCACTTCCCAATATAACATAAACAACTACTCCACTACTACCACACCATGCTGCACCCTTCCTATCTCAGAAAACCTGAAGATTCTCGGAGTTACCATAGACCGAAACCTCACTCTCGATACCGACGTGAAGAACACGACAAAAAAAGATGTTCTATTCGATGTGGAAACTCAAAAGAGTCAAGCCTTACTTCCCGAGAAGCATTTTCCATACCCTGGTACAGTCTATGGTACTAAGTCACTTGGACTACTGTAACGCTCTGTACGCGGCTGCAAAGAACAGACTATTAAGAAACTCCAGACTGCCCAAAATACCGCCGCCAGACTCATATTTGGTAAAACCAAATACGAAAGTGCGACACCCTTAAGAGAGAACCTTCACTGGCTACCACTCAAAGAACGCATCGAATTCAAGATATGCATGATCGTACACAAGATCATTCACGCAGATGCCCCTCTCTACATGTCCAACCTAGTGGACCTACCGCCCAGAAACGCCAAGAGATCAGCCTGCAAATTCCTCAACTTGAACTTCCTCAGTTGTAAAGGGGTTAAATACAAGCAAGCATACGCCACCACTTTCTCGTATAGAAGCACACAGCTATGGAATGCGCTACCCCCAACCTTAAAAACCATGGATAATCTAAGCAACTTTCGCAAATCCTTGAAGACACACCTCTTCAACAGAGCCTATAAAAAGAACCTCTAAAGACACAAATCACTACACAGCCCACCCACACAACCAACTACACCTCCCACATCACCCTACTTAACACCCTCTTCTCTTTCTTTAAATATCTTCGTCCTACCACTGACTATATCTATTATTCCCTCATGAATATGTCATAATAACACTCTGTAAGCCACATTGAGCCTGCAAATAGGTGGGATAATGTGGGGTACAAATGTAATAAATAAATAAATAAAATAAAATACCTTAACCATGAGATTTTATTGCAGCAACTTCAATCAATTGGGATAGATGGCACTGCTCTTAAATGGTTTCTTCTTTCCTATCTACGAGACAGTTTTGTGTAATAAAGAATCAGGATTGTTCTGCAAGAATCTGCCTTATCAGCATCACTGTTAATATTTTTCTCAAGCCATTATGTATTTTCTTGGGCACCTTGAGTTTGGACTATAAAATCTATGCTGATGATATTCAGTTTCTTTTAAGAGTAGAAAAACTGTTTACTAGGACTTTGATTCTGTTACATTGGTTACTGATTGATTACAAAGTTTTATTGCTTGAGTTTAAAGTCTTGATTGATATCTCCAGTAGTATCATTTACCTTACATTTGCATCAGCTGTCATGTACGATACACCTTGAAGAAAACAGGACATTGATTTTCTATATTGCAGGACCTAAACTGTGGAATGATTTACCCACAAAGATTTGATCCTTAAAAGATCTAAAGGAATTTAAAATCATATAAAAGACTTTTTTCTATCGTCAAGTTTACAGTATAAAGGTGTGATATTTACTTACCGTGATGAATAGACTTCTTGTTGATAACATACTACAAAGAATAATCTAATCTAATATAATATAATCTTACATACCACCAGTATTCCCTGAGGATTCACAGCAGTCTACAATTTAAAAATAGAAACTCCAACCAACAGAAAAGTAACATTATTATTAAAAACAAAAACAAAGCAGTCAAATTATCAGACCAAACCATTGGTTATTTCTTGAATAAATATTTTTTCAAATTTTTTTCTAAAAGACAGGTAGGGGGGATGTATACTTCAAATTTAAGGGCAATACATTTCACAGCCTAGCCCTATGAAAAGAAAAAGATCCCTCAAGAATAGACTTAAATGGAACAGTTTTCATGGAAGAAAAACCTAATTTCATGGTTCGTGTGCAACCCAAACCTCTGCCAGGAGATGGATACACAAGAAAAGCTGTTCAATTCTTTCTGAATTTAACCCAAAAATAGACTGAAAATTTAAGCAGATTATTTTAAAAACCAATACATTTATATACAGGCAACCAGTGAAAATCCCGCAAAATAGAGAAAATACTATTAAAATGGCCAAGTTTGCTAATCAATCTAATTGTGGTATTCTGCAATAACTGTATACAGTTTAGCAACCTACTTCGTATACAGGAGTATAGGGAATTACAGTAATCCAATTGAGGCAGTAAAAAAGACTTAATGGCCCAAAGTTGTTGAAGCTTAAAAAAGAACCTTTTGCTAAGAGCACTAATCTGCTTATCAAATAACAAAGTAGAATCCAAAATTACACCTACGTAGCACTCTGGATTGATCCTCTATTTTCAAAACTTCACAAGACAATGTTACCATCTTTTTCACACTGAGATGATAGGATTTTTGTTTTTATCCAGTTTGATTTTAATGTTTTAATTTTTTGTTTAGTCTTGATGTGTTATACTTGTTGTACTTCATGTATGTTGAGTTGTGATCTACCTAGAATTGCAAAGATAGTGTGGAATAGAAAATTTGAAAATAAATAAAATAAAATCAAAAACTATGAGGGGTGGGGGGAGGAGGGCTCTTGATGCTGAAGGAGGATCGGGGGGGAGCCTTGAGACTTAGGGGAAGTTTAGGGGTCTTGAGGCTCAGAGGAGTCAGGGGGTCTTGAAGTTTGGGGGTGTCTGGGGGGTCTTGAGGCTTGGGAAAGTTTAATGCTGGGGGAGTTGAACTGGGGGGGGGAATATATACCTTTTTATTTTAACAGCAACCCTTCCATCAGTGTCTTCTGACTGTGCATATAGGGACAGAATAATGCAGGAAGGTATTGTAGGTTTCTAATCAAGGAATTCACAGAGTGATCAGAGACATAGAGGGGCATAATCGAACTGCGCCGGCCATCTCAATGGCCGGCTCTGCAAATGGGTGGAGCCAACTGTATTTTCTAAAAAGATGGCCGGCCATCTTTTCTTCCGATAATACGGTTGGGGCCGGCCAAATCTTGACATAAATGTTGAGATTGCTGGGTTTGAGATAGCCAGCATCGGTTTTCGCAGATAATGGAAACCGAGGTCAGCCATCTCAAAACCGGCCAAATCCAAGGCATTTGGTTGTGGGAGGAGCCAGTATTTGTAGTGCACTGGTCCTACTAACTGAATGTAAAAAGCCCTTCCCTTACCGATCTGGAAAGGAATGAGCATGCATGAAAGAAATTGCATGCAAATGAGCTGCTCACTATTAGCTCATTTGCACACGATTTCCTTCCTAAGGAGGGGAAGCAACTGCAGTTGAGGACGTCCAAAATGTTTCTGCGAGAAGGACAGCCATGTCTCTAATATCCTTTTTATTTATTTATTTGGATCACAAGTAGCAGCAGTGGGATTTGAACCAGCCACCTCTAGATTGCAAGACCAGTGTGCTAACCACTAGGCTACTCTGCCAGTCCCGCATGCTACTCCACTCCGTTGAAATTTGGCCATCCCCGTGGGGGGCAGTTGAGGACATCCAAAATGTTTGAAAGAAGGACGTCCACTGCTTCATTATGCCTCCATTGACACACACATACCTCCCCCCCTCCAGGGACCTACATACTGCCCCCCTCCACAGGGATGGCCAAATTTCAATGGAGTGGTGAGGAGTGGCCTAGTGGTTAGAGCACTGGTTTTGCAATCTAGAGGTGGCTGGTTCCAATCCCACTGCTGCTACTTGTAATCCAAATAAATAAAAAGGGTATCAAAGGCATGGTTGTCCTTCTCACAGAAACATTTTGGACATCTTCAACTGCCGTTGCAGGGACGGAGGCATAGCAAAGGACATATTCTAAAAAAAAAGACAAAAGTTTTTGCAGTTGTTTTTTTCGGGGTGGGAGGTGGTTAGTGACCACTGGAGAAGTCAGGGGAGGTCATCCCCAATTCCCTCCAGTGGTCATCTGGTCAGTTCAGGCACCTGTTTGATGCTTGGTTGTGAAAAAAAATGGACCAAGTAAAGTCGCCCAAATGCTCATCAGGGCCGCCCTTCTTTTTTTCATTATCGGCCGAGGACGGCTATCTCTTAACCACACCCTGCCCCACCTTCGCTACCCTGCCGACACGCCCCCTTGAACTTTCACCATCCCCACGACGGAAAGCAGTTGAAGCCGGCCAAAATCGGCTTTCGATTATGCCAATTTGGCCGGCATTGGGAGAAGGGCGGCCATTTCCCGATTTGTGTCGGAAGATGGCCACCCTTCTCTTTCAAAAATAAGCAGGATAGTATACTGTGCTCCTGAGTTAGATTATAACTAATAAGAAGGTATTTATTGGATGGTATAAATACCTGTTCCTGCCAGCAGATGGCACAAGGGGTTTGAAAATATTAAAAAAAGAAAAGTATGATGGAAAGGGGAAGATATTTGTCCTGAGAGAGAGATTGCGGAAAAAGAGCAAGAGAGATGTTTCAGAAATGAGAGATAAGACAGAACAGCAATCCAACAGTCTCAAAATCAAGCCCAAAATAGACACCATTTTGGACATTTCACGTAGGCACCCTGGGATAAAATTACATTGAATGTGAGTTAATTGTGGGGTTCTGATTATGTTTTATGCAGTATTTTTTTGTCTGAGGCATCATTTATTTATTTAGTTGAAAATTTTCTATTCTACACGATCCTAGAACTCTCTGCAGATCACAGCATAACATACATCATTTTAAAAGAAGACATCACACACACATGCAAATAGGTGGGAAAATGTGGGATACAAATGCAACAAATAAATAAAAAAGATTCTTGAGTAAATCAAATCCATTACTAAGGGGTCCTTTTACTAAGCCGTGGTAGCGCTTTTAGCTCATGGTAGAAATCAGCTGGTGGTAAATGCTGAGACACCCATAGGAATATGAGTGTCTCGGTGTTTACCACCAGCTGATTTCTACCATGAGCTAAAAATGCTACTCCAGCTTAGTAAAAGACCCCCTAAAACAATAAGGAGCTTAAACACCCAGCTTTAAACCATTATAAAAATACTATCAAAATACTTGATGTTTGCATGTATTTATGTAGAAAAAGTATTTTTAAAAATGCTTGAGAAATAAAAAAAAAATATATATAGAACATTTTGAGATCCTTTTACTAAGCTGTGGTAAGCACTAGTAAAATGACCATAGATTAAAAGGAGTTACCTCAGCATGCACTCAGGTGTCCCACGGTTCCAAATGTGCATGCACTATCTATGCTCTAAAAATTATTTTTTGGGTGAGGGGGCAAGTCTGGGGGAAAGAATGGGCATTTCTACACTAATTAGTTAGCACATCTACTTTGCCCTGTGCTAACTGATTAGTACATGATTAGTGTGTGAGCCCTTACTGCCTACAAAATAGGTTGTACTAAGGGCTCATGTGCTAATTTTTGGTAATGGCCACCCACTAATGGCAATGTCTGTGCATGACCATTAATTCAGAAAATGGAAAATTGGCTATTCTCGGGCTGTGGTAAAAATAGCAATACAAATTGAAGAGTAGCAGATCTCCTGGACCGGATGGTATTCATCCCAGAGTACTGATAAAATTGAAAAATGAACTTGCGGAGCTATTGTTAGTAATATGTAATTTATCTTTAAAATCGAGTCTGGAACCTGAAGATTGGAGGGCAACCAATGTAACGCTGATTTTTTAAAAAGGTTCCAGACGAGATCCGGGAAATTGCATATTCAAAAGCATGGATTAATGAGGCGTGGAGGGGCATAATTGAACGGTGACGACCATCTCTAAGGGCGTCCATCTCTAAGGACGTTCTGGCGAAGGGGCGGGGAAACCCATATTATCGAAACAAGATGGACGTCCATCTTTCGGTTCGATAATACGGTCGGGGACGCCCAAATCTCAACATTTAGGTCGACCTTAGAGATGGTTGACCTAAATGTTGAGATGGTCGACCTTAGAAATGGTCGTCCCTGGTTTTCGTCCATAATGGAAACCGAGGATGCCCATCTCAAAAACGACCAAATCCAAGCCCTTTGGCCATGGGAGGATCCAGCATTTGTAGTGCACTGGTCCTCCTCACATGCCAGGACACCAACTGGGCACCCTAGGGGGCATTGCAATGGACATCAGAAATTGCTCCCAGGTGCATAGCACCCTTACCTTGGGTGCTGAGCCCCCCAACCCCCCCTAAAACCCACTCCCCACAACTGTACACCACTACCATAGACCTTAGGGATGAAGGGGGGCACCTACATGTGGTTACAGTGGGTTCGGGTGGGTTTTGGAGGGCTCACATTTATCACTACAAGTGTAACAGGTAGGGGGGGATGGGCCTGGGTCTGCCTGCCTGAAGTGCACTGCACTCACTAAAAACTGCTCCAGGGACCTGCATACTGCTGTCATGGAGCTGGGTATGACATTTGAGGCTGGTATAGAGGCTGGAAAAAATGTTTTTTAATTTGTTTTTTATGGTGGGAGGGGGTTGGTGATCACTGGGGGAGTAAGGGGAGGTCATCCCCCATTCCCTCCAGTGGTCATCTGGTCAGTTTGGGCACCTTTTCGAGGCTTGGTTGTGAAAAAAAAGGGACCAAGTAAAGTCGACAAAATGCTTGTGAGGGACGCCCTTCTTTTTTCCATTATCAGCCGAGGATGCCCATCTCTTAACCATGCCCCCATCCCACCTTCGGTACACTGCCAACACGCCCCCGTGAACTTTGGTCATCCCCGCGATGGAAAGCAGTTGAGGATGCAAAAAATCGGCTTTCGATTATGTCGATTTGGGCGACCTCGGGAGAAGGACACCCATCTTCCGAGTTGTGTCAGAAGATGGGCATCCTTCCCTTCCGAAAATAAGCTAGAAAGCCAACATGGATTTAGTGAAGGGAAATCTTGCATCATCAATCTATTACATTTATTTCAAGGTGCGAACAAACATGTGGATAAAGGTGAGCCGGTTGATGTGGAGGGGCATAATCGAAAGGGACGCCCAAGTTTTTCTGAGGATGTCCTTGCAGGACATCCCCGTGAAGGGGCGGGGAAACCCGTATTATTGAAACAAGATGGATGTCCATCTTTCATTTTGATAATACGGTCAGGGACACCTAAATCTGGAAATTTAGCTCGACCTTAGAGATGGTCATCCTTAGACTTGGTCGTTTCTGATTTTCGGCGATAATGGAAACTGAGGACGCCCATCTCAGAAATGACCAAATCCAAGCCCTTTGGTCATGGGAGGAGCCAGCATTCGTAGTGCACTGGTCCCCCTCACATGCTAGGACACCAACCAGGCACCCTAGGGGGCACTGCAGTGGACTTCAGAAATTGCTCCCAGGTGCATAGCTCCCTTACCGTGTGTGCTGCGCCCCCCCAAAACCCACTACCCACAACTGTACACCACTACCATAGCCCTTATGGGTGAAGGGGGGTACATAGATGTGGGTACAGTGGGTTTATGGTGGGTTTAGGAGGGCTCACATTTACCACTACAAGTGTAACAGGTAGGGGGATGGGCTTGGGTCCGCCTGTCTGAAGTGCACTGCACCCACTAAAACTGCTCCAGGGATCTGCATACTGCTGCGATGGACCGGAGTATGACATTGGTGGGGGGAGGCAGGGCTGGTGGTTGGGAGGTGGGCCTTGTTCTGGGCAGACTTCTACAGTCTATGCCCTGAAAATGGCAGAAACAAATCTAGGTCAGGTATAAACATAAAGTAGCACATTTGAGGCTGGCAAAAAATATTTTTAAATAATTTTTTTGAGGGTGGGAGGGGGTTTGTGACCACTGGGGGAGTAAGGGGAAGTGATCCCCGATTCTCTCCAGTGGTCATCTGGTCAGTTCAGGCAACTTTTTGTGCCTTGGTCGTAACAAAAAAAGGACCAAGTAAAGTCGTCCAAGTGCTCGTCAGGGACGCCCTTCTTTTTTTGATTATGGGTCGAGGACACCCATGTGTTAGGCACGCCCAAGTTCCACCTTCGCTACGCCTCCGACATGTCCCTGTGAACTTTGGTCATTCCCGCAACAGAAAGCAGTTGGGGATGCCCAAAATTGGCTTTCAATTATGCCGATTTGGGTGACCCTGTGAGAAGGACGCCCATCTTCCGATTTGTGTCGAAAGATGGGCGTCTTTCTCTTTCGAAAATAAGCCTGATTGTGTATCTGGATATTCAAAAGGCGTTTGACAAAGTACGTCATGAAAGACTCCAGAGGAAATTGGACAGTCATAGGATAGGAGGTAGTGTGCTATTGTGGATTAAAAACTGGTTAAAAGATAGAAAACAGAGAGTAGGGTTAAATGGTCAGTATTCTCAATGGAGAAGGGTAGTTAGTGGGGTTCCCCAGAGGTCTGTGCTAGGACCGTTGCTTTTTAACATATTTATAAATGACCTAGAGATGGGAGTAACCAGTGAGGTAATTAAATTTGCTGACAACCCAGTTATTCAAAGTTGTTAAATCACAAGAGGATTATGAAAAATTACAAGAGGACCTTACGAGACTGGGAGTCTGGGCATCTAAATGGCAGATGATGTTTAATGTGAGCAAGTGCAAAGTGATGCATGTGGGAAGGAGAAACCTGAATTATAGCTACATAATGCAAAGTTCCACATTAGTCACCGACCAGAAAAGGGATCTAAGCGTCATAGTTGATGATATATTGGAAATCCTTTGCTAGGTATTATTAAGAAAGGAATGGAAAACAAAAATGAGGATGTTATAATGCCTTTGTATCACTCCATGGTGCAACCACACCTCGAATATTGTGTTCAATTCTGGACACTGCATCTTAAAAAAGATATAGAGGGGCATTTTCGAAAGAAATGTCTAAATTGGAATTTGGACGTCTTTGTAGAATGTCCAAATTTGGAGACGGGGAAAAGGTCATTTTCAAAAAAAGATGGACATCCATCTTTGTGTTTGAAAATACCTTGGACGTCCTTGGATTTGGATGTCTTTGATTTTCTGCCATTTTTGAAACCAAAGACGTCCAAGTCTAAAATGTCCAAATTCAAGCCATTTGGATGTAGGAGGAGCCAGCATTTTTAGTACACTGGTCCCCCTGACATGCCAGGACAGCAATCGGGCACCCTAAGGGGCACTGCAATGGACTTCATAAACTGCTCCCAGGTACACAGCTCCCTTACCTTGTGTGTTGAGCCCCCCAAAACCCACTACCCCTAACTGTACACCACTACCATAGCCCTTACGGGTTAAGGGGGGCACCTATATGTGGGTACAGAGGGTTTCTGGTGGGTTTTGGAGGGCTTGCTATTGCTCTTGTTGATTGAAAAATAGAATAAACATGATGTTGATGTGAGGTTGACAAACAATGGGACAATATAGTATGAGAAGGCATTCGATTGTAGCTAAAAATAGATCCAATCAATGTAACATCAACAGAATGAGATAAGTGCCTCTTTTTTTGTGTTTTAGACCTCTATTGGGTCATTTTTTGATATTATAGTGTAAGAGGACAAGTGGAACAAGAGGTGGAGGTGAATGTTTTTCACATTAAGTTATTTTTGAATTCTGGAATATATATTAGAGCACTGGTGAGTGGTTTTCAGAAACATAAATTTAAAAAAAACACGGAGAGGTTCTATGGTTGAGAAGCTCAACCATCCCTAGAGACTAACAGTTGAGAGTCTCGTTTGGGTGAGTTATTATTCTGAGAACTCTCCAAAATAAAGAACTCTCCAAAATAGACCATTAAATGGTTTAGCCTTGTGAGTAAACATCCTTCCACCTCTTGTGTTATATATCCACTTTTTGGAACCTCTGGTTTATATTTTGCTGTTGTTATTTACCTTTACCAGAGAGTTATTTTTGGGATTTATTGTTAATTATTCATAATAAAAACAGGTCTTGGTGAAAACGTCCAAGTTTTAGTCCTGGACGTCCTTGCTTTTTTCCATTATGGCTCAAAGACGTCCAAGTCTTAGGAATGCCCAAGTCCTGCCTTGACCATGCCTCTGATATGCCCCCTTGAAATTTGGATGTCCTTGCGACGGACTTCTGAGAAAGACGTCCAAAATCGGATTTCGATTATACCGATTTGGACGTCTCTGTGAGATGGACATCCAAGTGCCGATTTATGTCACTTTTTGGACGTCCATCTCTTTCGAAAATGAGCCTGATAGTGGAATTAGAAAAGGTACAAAGAAGGGCAACGAAAATGATAAAGGGGATGGGACGACTTCCCTATGAGGAAAGGCTAAATCGGCTAGGGCTGTTCAGCTTGTGAAAAGATGGCTGAGGGGAGATATGATAGAGGTCTATAAAATAATGAGTGGAGTGGAATGGGTAGATGAGAATCGCTTGTTTACTCTTTCCAAAAATACTAGGATTAGGGGGCACGCAATGAAGCTACAAAGTAGTAAATTTAAAACGAATCAGAGAAAATGTTTCTTCACTCAACATGTAATTAAACTCTGGAATTTGTTGCCAGAGAATGTAGTAAAAGAAGTTAACTTAGCGGGGTTTAAAAAAGGTTTGGATAGTTTCCTAAAGGAAAAGTCCATAGACCATTAATAAAATGGACTTGGAGAAAATCCACTGCTTATTTCTAGGATAAGGTGCATAAAATGTATTGTACTTTTTGGGGATCTTGCCTGGTACTTGTGATCTCGGTTGGAAACTGTTGGAAACAGGATGCTGGGCTTGATGGACCTTTGGTCTGTCCCAGTATGGCAATACTTTCTTAATCAATGTCAACAATTTAGGGGAACTCTCCTATAACTGGAGTACAAGTATAAAATGCTAGTAATTAAAGTACTCCTAAATAATATATTATCTTTATAGATCAATTTTTTATTAGAAACATAAGTGCCTTCATAAGTGCCCCCTGAACTCCTTTCAACTTGTCCGTAACATTCATACACATCCACAACATCAAACACTCATCCAAACTTGCCCCTTGTAATTAGGACATTAGTAATATACATTGCTTAATCAGGGAATACTCCCTTACACACAATTGCAGTCATTATTGCCACTTCTGGCTATGTTGAAAAATCTCCACAGTTTTTCAAGTCCTGACTTAATCTTGAAATTGATTAGCAGTATTTATTGTGAAACTAAGCTGTTGATTGACTGATAGAATCAAGAGAGATGGTTATATAACAGTTCAAACAAATGTTTCAGCCATCTTACAAGCACAGAGTCAAGGATGGTGGCAGCAAGTAAAAGAGGCAGGTATTATATAGGTAATGTGTTAGGCAATGGTTTTTATTTAGTATAGTATTAAAAAAAAATCTTTTTCAGGGAACCAACTCTTTGAGGGAGTGACCACAAAACACGGACCATGCTGATTGCTGGTCCCTTGACAATTGATATTTGATAGAAGAATACAAGATAATCATATTTCTGACATATTCTTAAAAATATAAGTAAAAAATAAATAAGGAAATTTTATATGATAAAAAAGTTTCAAATAACAAAAATATAGTACAGTAGCTCGATGACGAGTGAGATGAGTCATGACCTATTGAGACTACGCTCATGTGAAATGAATCACTACTACTACAACTACTACTACTTGACATTTCTAGAGCGCTACTAGGGTTACGCAGCGCTGTACAGTTTAACAAAAAAGGACAGTCCCTGCTCAAAGGAGCTTACAATCTAAAGGACGAAATGACAAGTTGGGGCAGTCTAGATTTCTTGAATAGAGGTAAAGTGGTTAGGTGCCAAAGGCGACATTGAAGAGGTGGGCTTTGAGCAAGGATTTGAAGATGGGCAGGGAGGGGAGCCTGGCGTATGGGCTCAGGGAGTTTATTCCAAGCATGGGGTGAGGCGAGGAAGAAAGGGCAGAGCCTGGAGTTGGCGGTGGTGGAGAAGGGTACTGAAAGGAGGGATTTGTCTTGAGAGCGGAGGTTACAGGTAGGAACGTAAGGGGAGATGAGGGTAGAGAGGTAAGGAGGGGCTGCAGATCGAGTGCATTTGTAGGTTAGAAGGAGAAGCTTGAACTGTATACGGTACCTGATCGGAAGCCAGTGAAGTGATTTGAGGAGAGGGGTGATGTGGGTATATCGGTCCAGGCGGAAGATAAGACGTGCAGCAGAGTTCTGAATGGACTGAAGGGGGGATAGGTGGCAAAGTGGGAGGCCAGTGAGGAGTAGGTTGCAGTAGTCAAGGCGAGAGGTAATGAGAGAGTGGATGAGAGTTTGGGTGGTGTGCTCAGAGACAAAAGGACGAATTTTGCTAATGTAGAGGAAGAAGCGACAGGTCTTGGCTATCTGCTGGATATGCGCAGAGAAGGAGAGGGAGGAGTCGAAGATGACTCCAAGGTTGTGGGCAGATGAGAAGGGGACAATGAGGGTGTTGTCAACTTAGATAGAGAGTGGAGGGAGAGGAGAAATGGGTTTGGGTGGGAAGACAATAAGCTCGGTCTTGGCCATGTTCAGCTTCAGGTGGCGATTGGACATCCAGGCAGCAATGTCGGACAAGCAGGCCGATACTTTGGCCTGGGTTTCTGCAGTGATGTCTGGTGTGGAGAGATAAAGCTGGGTGTCATCAGCATAAAGATGATACTGGAAACCATGAGATGAGATCAGGGAGCCCAGGGAAGAGGTGTAGATTGAAAAAAGAAGGGGTCCAAGGACAGATCCTTGAGGAACTCCAACAGAGAGCGGGATGGGGGTGGAGGAAGAGCTATGAGAATATACTCTGAAGGTACGGTGGGAGAGATAAGAGGAGAACCAGGAGAGGACAGAGCCCTGGAACCCAAATGAGGACAGTGTGGCAAGAAGTAAATATTGATTGAAAGTGTCAAAAGCGGCAGATAGGTCGAGGAGGATGAGGATGGAGTAGTGACCTTTGGATTTGGCAAGGAACAGGTCATTGCAGACTTTAGATAGTGCCGTTTCTGTCGAATGTAGGGGGTGAAAGCCGGATTGAAGCGGATCAAGGATGGCATGAGAGGAGAGAAAATCAAGGCAATGGCTGTGAACGGCGCATTCAAGTATCTTGGAGAGGAAGGGTAGGAGAGAAATGGGGCGGTAGTTGGAGGGACAGGTAGGGTCAAGTGATGGTTTTTTGAGCAGAGGTGTGACTACAGCATGCTTGAAGGTGTCAGGGACAGTTGCAGTTATATTTATACCACTGAGGGTATAAATATAATGTGCATATATATGTACGTTACCCCATAAGCAGCATGTAAGATCTTTGTTATAATATTTGTAGTGTTGAGACATTGATGTAGAAGTAGTGTGCTCCATGCTTTGGCAGGTACTGTGAGTGCACCCATGAAATGCAGAGTTGTGGTAAGTGTCTGCCTTGTGTGGTAGAGGCTTTGCACTTAACCCACCTTAAGATTTACCATTTTGTAGTAAACATGCCCCTTTGAGTCTATACCAATGCTCTGAACTTGCCATTTATATGTGTATGCAATCTAGAAGTCCAAATGCCACCATTAATATATGTAGGTGCTTCTAAAATGACCTCCATAATATGACAACAAGAATGACCCAGCAACTGAAAAATCTTTGATCATCTGGATTAGAAAACATTGACAAACAGGCAAAGGAAGCCCAATATGGACAAATCAAGAACTCCAAATAGTGCAGAATTTCCTTTTATTAAACATAACCAGCAGAAGAAAGGAGGTGGTGATGCCCCTCTACAAGTCGTTGGCGAGGCCCCACTTGGAGTATTGTGTTCAGTTTTGGAAGCCGTATCTTGCTAAAGATGTAAAAAGACTGGAAGCGGTGCAAAGAAAAGCTACGAAAATGGTATGGGATTTGTGTTGCAAACCGTATGAGGAGAGACTTGCTGACCTGAACATGTATACCTTGGAAGAAAGGAGAAACAGGGGTGATATGATACAGACGTTCAAATATTTGAAAGGTATTAATCCGCAAACAAACCTTTTCCAGAGACAGCAAGGTGGTTGAACTAGAGGACATGAATTGAGGTTGAAGGGGGGCAGACTCAGGACTAATGTCAGGAAGTATTTTTTCACAGAGAGGGTGGTGGATATGTGGAACGCCCTCCCGTGGGAGTTGGTGGAGATGAAAACGGTAATGGAATTCAAACATGCTTGGGATAAACACAAAGGAATCCTGTTTAGAAGGAATGGTTCCGTGGAATCTTAGCAGAGATTGGGTGGCGATGCCAGTAATTGGAAACAAAATGGGAGCTGGGCAGACTTCTACGGTCTACGCCCTGATCGTGACTGAATAGATAAGGGATGGGCTGGAGTGTAAATTTAAGGGGCTTCGTTGTTAGCTTCAGAACTTGGTACAAGAACAGTACTGGGCAGAATTCTATGGCATTACCATGTAAAATGAGTTTATCTTGTTGGGCAGACTTGATGGACCATACAGGTCTTTATCTGCCGTCATTTACTATGGTACTATGTATTATAGAAAGGAAAAATCAAACCATTCCTAGGCATACAAAATGGAATACATGAATAGCGTAGTGGTGGTTAGAGAAGCAGTCTGCAAACCAGGGCAGGTAGGGTTCTCGATACCCTGTCCTCACTTGGATTCCAGGGCTCTGTCCTTTCCTGGTTCTCTTCCTACCTCTCCCTCCGCACCTTTAGTGTTCACTCTGGTGGATCCTCTTCTACTTCTATTCCTCTGCCTGTCGGCGTACCTCAGGGTTCTGTTCTTGGTCCCCTCCTCTTTTCTATCTACACTTCTTCCCTTGGTTCATTAATCTCATCCCATGGCTTTTCCTACCATCTCTATGCTGATGACTCCCAAATCTACCTTTCTACCCCTGATATCTCACCTTGCATCCAAACCAAAGTTTCAGCGTGCTTGTCTGACATTGCTGCCTGGATGTCTCAACGCCACCTGAAATTAAATATGACCAAAACCAAGCTTCTCATTTTCCCCCCCAAACCCACCTCCCCGCTCCCCCCGTTTTCTATTTCTGTTGATGGCGCTCTCATTCTCCCTGTCTCCTCAGCTCGAAACCTTGGGGTCATCTTTGACTCTTCTCTCTCCTTCTCTGCTCATATCCAGCAGACCGCCAAGACCTGTCGTTTCTTTCTTTACAACATCCGTAAAATCCGCCCCTTTCTTTCCGAGCACTCTACCAAAACCCTCATCCACACCCTTGTCACCTCTCGTTTAGACTACTGCAATCTGCTTCTTGCTGGCCTCCCACTTAGTCACCTCTCCCCTCTCCAGTCGGTTCAAAACTCTGCTGCCCGTCTCATCTTCCGCCAGGGTCGCTTTACTCATACTACCCCTCTCCTCAAGACCCTTCACTGGCTCCCTATCCGTTTTCGCATCCTGTTCAAACTTCTTCTACTAACCTATAAATGTATTCACTCTGCTGCTCCCCAGTATCTCTCCACACTCGTCCTTCCCTACACCCCTTCCCGTGCACTCCACTCCATGGATAAATCCTTCTTATCTGTTCCCTTCTCCACTATTGCCAACTCCAGACTTCGCGCCTTCTGTCTCGCTGCACCCTATGCCTGGAATAAACTTCCTGAGCCCCTACGTCTTGCCCCATCCTTGGCCACCTTTAAATCTAGACTGAAAGCCTACCTCTTTAACATTGCTTTTGACTCGTAACCACTTGTAACCACTCGCCTCCACCTACCCTCCTCTCTTCCTTCCCGTTCACATTAATTGATTTGATTTGCTTACTTCATTTATTTTTTGTCTATTAGATTGTAAGCTCTTTGAGCAGGGACTGTCTTTCTTCTATGTTTGTGCAGCGCTGCGTATGCCTTGTAGCGCTATAGAAATGCTAAATAGTAGTAGTAGTAGTAGGGTTCAAATGTTACATATGGGTGCCTCCATTTAGGTGCCCTGATGCCTTGTGATGAGATCCTACTCTATATTGGCACCTGAGTGCCAAGATTCCATTATAGAATATTAGTGTGATCCGATATTGGGGCACCTAAACTCGAGGTTCCAGCAGGTACACCAGCCATAGATCTGGTATAACTGTGGGTGCCTAGATGTGCCAATGGCCCCACCCCTTTTGTATTTACACACTATGCCACTTACAAGTGCCCTTACAGCACTGAACTGTTTTGCTACCATTTACGCATGTAAGTGTACATTTACCTGCGAGTGTGCAGATATTGGTCTGGATTTAGTAAATGGCACTCAAAATTTGGTGCTAAACACAGTTCTATAAAGGGCGCACACCTTTTATAGAATCACACATAGCGCCAATTCCTGTACCTAACTTTAGGCGCCAGACTTACACCTACTGAAACCTGGTGTAAATGCCAGCATCCAAGCTAGGCACACTGAGGCTATATTCTATAATTCTTTGTGCAACTTTTCGGAATGCCCCTGACACACCCATGGTCATGCCCCCTTTTGAGTTACACGCTAGGGGAGTTAAGCACCATGCCTTATAGAATAGCATGCAACCAGATGCAAGCACACATTTTAATGAGTGTCAGTAAACATCAATAATCGGTCGGTTGTTAGCATCCAATGATTGATGTTACAGTAATTCTCAGGTTATTCAATTAACTTGTGTGCATATCTTGAGCATTTGCACAAATTTGGGTGCATAATTCTGGGTGCCTTATATAGAATCTGGGGATTCTATATATTCACATATGCAAGTGACACTGAAATGTGGGTACGAGTTATAGAATTACTACCATAGTCTCTCACTAATGTTCTTGATGACCTTAGACAAGTGATTTCTCCCTCTCGTACCTCGGGTACAATTTAGGAAACCCTTTACCAAACTGCGGTAAAATGTGACCTTAGTGTGTGGCCTTATTGTGTGCTAGGGCCATTTTTATTGTTTTTTTCTATTTTTTTGAATTAATGGCCATGCACTAATTTTCCCATTAGCACATGGCCATTAGCGTGTGATTTTGTAGGCGGTAAGGGCTCACATGGTAATCACGCGCTCATACGTTAGTATGTGGCAATGTAGTTACACTAACCGATTAGCACAGAACATGCCTACCCTCTGCCCCAGACCATCTATTTTTTAGCACATGGGAAGTGTGCGTCAATGACAAAAATTAGTCACCTTACTTTCTAACTTTATTCTCTTACCTATCTATATGTTTCATCTTTGCTTTACCCTTTACCCTTCTCTATCAATTGAAACGCTCTATTACATATTGTGTTGACGTTGTAAGTAGTATACTGTGCCATACTTTGTATTGTTATTTGAATATTTTTACTGCTGTAATTGCCTATTGCTCATATTTGATCTATTCTTACTGTACAGTGCCTTGAGTGAATTCCTTCAAAAAGACGTTAAATAAATCCTAATCAATCAATAAATAAATCAATAAATAAATAAAGCTACCACGGGATGCCTGAGCACACCCTATGGTAAGGCCTTTTTTCTGCAGTAAGCACACGTTAATGCTTACCACAGCTTAGTAAAAGGACCCCTTAGCTTGTGAGCCCACTTGAGCAGGGAAGTAACTTGTGTCCCTTCTTGTAACCCACCTTAAATTTGAATTTGGAAAAGGTGAATAATAAAAATAAAATCCTCCTGATTTCCCTTTTACCTCTCCCTTCTTCAAGTTTCTCTTTCCCTCATCATGTCCCAGAAATCTATTGTATTCCTTCCCAGCACCAAGCTCTTAGACTGTTTTCCCTTCCAAAGATCCCAATAACTAATCACAAGCAATGTAACATAGTAAGTGACAGCAGATAAAGAACTGAATGGTCCGTCCAGTCTGCCCAACAATCACACTCATTATGAAGTCATGATTAAACCAACAATAAATGTGTTATAAAATACATGAAATACTTGATCATTGTCTCTCTTTGGCATTTCTGGGACATAGACCGTAGAAGTCCACCCAGCCTTGTTCTTAGGTTCCAACTACTGAAGTTGCCATCAAAGTTCACTCCTGCCTATTTTATTTATTTTTTATTTTTGTTACATTTGTACCCCGCGCTTTCCCACTCATGGCAGGCTCAATGCGGCTTACATGGGGCAATGGAGGGTTAAGTGACTTGCAATCCATCTTGTCATTTGCGGGACACAGACTGTAAAAGAAAACAACTTTTTTTTTAAGTAAAATGCAAATTAACGTGATTTAATATGCAAAGGCAAATTTATACAAATGAATCATGTAATTACTGCACATTTGCTTATTTCCGATCTGACGAAGAAGGCAACCTTCGAAAGCTAATCAAGAAATGTATTAAGTTATGTCCAATAAAAAGGGTATCATCTTATTTTCTTTTCCATGTTTTATTTTGTTTGATTTCTATTGATAACCTTAAGAGTGGACTAACACGGCTACCACACTCATCTACTGCAGAATCTCAGAAACTTTGCTGTAGTTTTTTCAAATCTTGATGCAAAATTTTCCCTTGAGCTGTCATAGGAAACTATGGGCTGTGGGTACGGTTCATAAAAGCTAAGAACCTCAGATCATCACTACAGTTATTGAACATTAGCAGAAAATTTGAGTCCTGTATATCCTATGGTACTGTAAATGACTGTTTAACTCAAACTTTTAATTCATGTTTTTAATTAAGATGTTCATCTTCCTGTCAAGATGAGTTCTGTTGCTATGTATTGTGATTATTGTTACAGTGCAACACCATTGAGTCACATGATTCCAAGGAGATAGATGGCATATAAATATTTTAAAATAAATAAACTGTAATGAACATTTGCTCATTAAAATTTTTAGTAGGAAAATAATAGAACATAACTTTTCCTCTCATCTATTATATTAATGACTTGCAAAGCTCAGAGTTTGCTCTTCCTGATTGTGATATTACCAGACAATAATTGTTATATTAGGTTTGGATGTGACCAGGGAAAATGTACATAGATGTGTTTTCCCCAAGGAGTTATTTGAGGTGATTTTGAGGAAAATGAAGTTGCTTTGACTTGACTCTCAGTGTTTGCACATACACTAAGGGAGAAATTCTATAAATGGTGCCAAATATTAGATGCTACTTCCTCGCCGAAGTGGGAAAAAGCGTTTTAACATATGCAAGGCGCCAAAATGGGGCAAAAACAACAGATCTGTGCAAAAACACACTTATGTGCCCATTTATAGAATAGTGCATATGTGTTTCCTTGTGGATCTGCAAAGGGAGCATGGACATGGGAGGGGCAGAGGCGGGCCAGGGGCATTCCTTTAAAATGTGCGCAGTGTTATAGAGTTCAGGGGATCTGTGCCCAGCTTATGTGCTGGATTTACATCTGGTTTCAGTTGGTTTAACTCCTCATGCCCAAAGTTCAGTGCGAATCCAGGCACTATGAGCTAAAGGGCGCCAATCCCAGAACACCCTATAGAATACCGTTCAGTGCCAATTTTTTTCAGCATCGAATTTTGAGCGCCATTTACAGAATTTCCCCTTAAGTGCTAAGGGAGCAATTCTGTAACCCAGTGCCTCTGTTCAAGTGCCCTGAGGCCTCATGGTAGATGCCCATTTTCTAATGGAACCTAGCTTCCATTACAGAATACTAGTGTAACCCAGTAGCAATATGCTTAACATTTAGGCATCCACAGTGACACCAATATGGCATAAATATGGGTGTTTAAATGTGGCAGGGATGCGCTTAATTTACAGTAATCTGTAAATTGCACATGTGAGTGGAAGCCACGCCTATATCCCACCCATGTATACAACCCCCTTGCAAATAAGCACTATGTAAGTTAAGTGTGTATTTATAGAATAGTGCTTAGGTACCCTGATATCACTTAGGTGGATATATGTATAGATATGCACGTTAACTACTAGTATTTACTTATTATTGCCCCCTAGTCCAGATATACTAGAAATCTGTGCACAATGGCGGCCCTACCATTAGGCCACCTGAGGTGGGGGCCTCAGGTGGCACTCTTCCTGGAGTGGCATCTCCCCCCTTCCTTCCTCCACCTCCTTCCCTGAGTTTACCTTCTTTGTCCATTTTCCAAAAGGCGGCAGTGGCGACAGTGATTCCTTGCCACCGGTACTGGCCTCTTCTCTTTACTGTGGCCCGCCTCTCTGATGTAACTTCCTGTTTCCTCAGAGGCGGGCTGCAGTAGAGAAGAGGCCTGTGCTGGCGGCAGGGCAGCACATGGGAATCTTTTGCACCGCTGCATTTTAGAAAATGAGAAAAGAAGGTAAACTCGGGGAAGGGGGTGGAGGAAGGAGGGGGGGGGGAGATGCCAGACCATGGCCCGGGGGGAGGGGCAGCAGCATCTCAGTCCTGCCTCAGGCAGCATCTTGCCTTGGGCTGCCCCTGTCTGTGCACAATCACATTAGAAACTCTCAGTGCCGGATTGGATCTATCACTTTAGAGGTTTGAAACACTTTCCTTGGATGATTAGGCAGTGGCCTGGAGTGAGTCATTATAGATTACATACAATACATTGGCACAAATTTATGTCACATCTGAACAACCACTAAAGAAGGAACAGTGGTTCACAGCTATGCTTTGCCTAATGAGAAGACACATATGTCATCATGAAAGCAAACGTGAAAATGACAAAACGCCAGACTTGGACATTTTTTTTTTTTTTTTTCGAAAATGGACCAAAAAACAAAACGTCCAAATCACAAAGCCTTGTTCAAAACAGTATTAAAAAAAAAAAAAAAAGTTTTTCTTTTTTGAAAATGACATTCATATTTTGGATGTTTTTTGCTTTGTAAAAGGGCCCCTTGGTATGCATTACACCCCAAGTACAACTAGTAGGTGTAACTGTTGACCAGTGTCAGAAGCTCTCCACCCCTACCTCCAAGAGCTAGGAATGCTGTCTCTAAAGGACTCCCCCAACCAGCCTGGGCAGAGAGATAAGTGCCTGATGGTTTGGGCTTCGTTTTAACTGCATATATGACTTATATAAAAAGAAGCTTTTAAAGAAGCATTGAATGAAAAAATATATAAAACATTGATCATGACTTTGCACAAGAAAAAAAAGGGGAGATTTTAGACCAATGAAAGGAAATTGATCTGATGCAATGAAGTGAGTTTGGAGAGGACTTCACTTTGTCAAGGTCTCTGAGGTCTTTTCTCCCTAAAAGAAAAAGTAATTTTAAGTGCATGAGGTTTGTAACAAAGATATTTGATTTTTGTTTTTTTACTTTCATGTTTTAGATGCTCTAGTTTAGGTTTTCATCGCATATTGTGTGCTAGCGTCAGCACACCACTGCTAGTTGTCTGTGAGCAGAAGCCTGACCCAAAAACTGAATCTGAGTTTCTTGCATGGCAATGCATAGCAGTAATATTGTGCTGGCTTCATTGAGGTGATATTTTAAGTGAATTTGAACACTAGCCTGCATGTAGAACATTTGCAGGCAGGGATGAGCAACCAGTTTTTGTTATCAACAAGCTCCCACCAGTAACAATATGGGGAAATTTGACATCACACTCAGAAAGCAAGTAGATTTCAGTCTGCTTTGTCTGGAGGAATCTGGATTATTCTCAGATTTGGGGGAAATTAAAATTCCTTCAGTGAATCTGTAGAAAGTCTGCCTGGATTTGATGTGGATTCATGAGAAATCATACAGTCATAAGAACATAAGCATTGCCATATTGGGACAGACCGAAAATCCATTAAGCCCAGTATTCGGTCTCCGGGATCTTGCCAGGCCCAGTATCTGGGCTCTGGGATCCCAGTATCTGGGATCTTGTCAGGTCACAAGTACCTGGCAAGATCCAAGAACAGCAAAACAGATTTTATGCTATTTATCATAGAATATGCAGTGGATTTTCCAAAGTTCATCTTAATAATGGCTTATGGACTTTTCTTTTAGGAAATTATCCAAACCTTTTTTAAACCCTGCTATCCACTGAAGATCCCATGTGCAAATTTTCCAGTTCGAGGATTCAGTTTCAGGAATCAATATTGGTTTGACTTATTTGGAGATACACCAAATTTGCTCTACCCTGTCAGGTTCTTGTGGGTTTTTAAAATATTTTCACATTTCTGTCTATGGACTCTGCTTTACCCACTGGTACATTCTTAGTGTTCATTGAAAGAAATCCAACCAGGGGCTCCTGAGAGTGCAAATAAGCCCCCTTCAAATTAGGAGAGCCAACATTTGATAGCCAAAGCCAATGAGGCAGGAGTGAAAAGGGGACTACTCTAGCCCTGTACCTCTAGACACCAGGGATCTGTTCTGAGTAAGTCTCAGGGCTCTAGTGGGGTTATACAGAGGTCCAGAGAAGGGATGGGTTTGGGGTTGTGGGCGGGGCTTCCTGTATCGACATGGATTGGGGGCTTGGAGCTGGGAGAGGGTTCAGCGATTGAAGTGGGGGTGGCTGAGAAGGGGATCAGGGGGGATCAGACTTATACTACCCCTTTTCGGCTTCTGGCCTATATTCAGCTAGGAACTACATAAGTGTCATATATATATATATATATACAGTGGGGGAAATAAGTATTTGATCCCTTGCTGATTTTGTAAGTTTGCCCACTGACAAAGACATGAGCAGCCCATAATTGAAGGGTAGGTTATTGGTAACAGTGAGAGATAGCACATCACAAATTAAATCCGGAAAATCACATTGTGGAAAGTATATGAATTTATTTGCATTCTGCAGAGGGAAATAAGTATTTAATCCCTCTGGCAAACAAGACCTAATACTTGGTGGCAAAACCCTTGTTGGCAAGCACAGCGGTCAGACGTCTTCTGTAGTTGATGATGAGGTTTGCACACATGTCAGAAGGAATTTTGGTCCACTCCTCTTTGCAGATCATCTCTAAATCATTAAGAGTTCTGGGCTGTCGCTTGGCAACTCGCAGCTTCAGCTCCCTCCATAAGTTTTCAATGGGATTAAGGTCTGGTGACTGGCTAGGCCACTCCATGACCCTAATGTGCTTCTTCCTGAGCCACTCCTTTGTTGCCTTGGCTGTATGTTTTGGGTCATTGTCGTGCTGGAAGACCCAGCCACGACCCATTTTTAAGGCCCTGGCGGAGGGAAGGAGGTTGTCACTCAGAATTGTACGGTACATGGCCCCATCCATTCTCCCATTGATGCGGTGAAGTAGTCCTGTGCCCTTAGCAGAGAAACACCCCCAAAACATAACATTTCCACCTCCATGCTTGACAGTGGGGACGGTGTTCTTTGGGTCATAGGCAGCATTTCTCTTCCTCCAAACACGGCGAGTTGAGTTCATGCCAAAGAGCTCAATTTTTGTCTCATCTGACCACAGCACCTTCTCCCAATCACTCTCGACATCATCCAGGTGTTCACTGGCAAACTTCAGACGGGCCGTCACATGTGCCTTCCGGAGCAGGGGGACCTTGCGGGCACTGCAGGATTGCAATCCGTTATGTCGTAATGTGTTACCAATGGTTTTCGTGGTGACAGTGGTCCCAGCTGCCTTGAGATCATTGACAAGTTCCCCCCTTGTAGTTGTAGGCTGATTTCTAACCTTCCTCATGATCAAGGATACCCCACGAGGTGAGATTTTGCGTGGAGCCCCAGATCTTTGTCGATTGACAGTCATTTTGTACTTCTTCCATTTTCTTACTATGGCACCAACAGTTGTCTCCTTCTCGCCCAGCGTCTTACTGATGGTTTTGTAGCCCATTCCAGCCTTGTGCAGGGGTATGATCTTGTCCCTGACATCCTTAGACAGCTCCTTGCTCTTGGCCATTTTGTAGAGGTTAGAGTCTGACTGATTCACTGAGTCTGTGGACAGGTGTCTTTCATACAGGTGACCATTGCCGACAGCTGTCTGTCATGCAGGTAACGAGTTGATTTGGAGCATCTACCTGGTCTGTAGGGGCCAGATCTCTTACTGGTTGGTGGGGGATCAAATACTTATTTCCCTCTGCAGAATGCAAATAAATTCATATACTTTCCACAATGTGATTTTCCAGATTTAATTTGTGATGTGCTATCTCTCACTGTTACCAATAACCTACCCTTCAATTATGGGCTGCTCATGTCTTTGTCAGTGGGCAAACTTACAAAATCAGCAAGGGATCAAATACTTATTTCCCCCACTGTATATATATATATATATATATATATATATATATATATATAATGTCGTGACTGAATACTGGCCGGGACCCATCTAAGTCAGGGTATCGGCCAGCCATACCTCAATATTTAGTGCTGGTGCCTGGACATGGCCTGGCATTGAATATTGGGGCGTAAAGGTGAGTTTTTAGCCTAGATTTGAATACAGCCAGAGATGGAACTTGACAAACTGACTCAGAAAATCTAGTCCAGGTGCACGGTACAGCAAGATAAAAGGAACAAAGTCTGGAGTTGGCAGTGGAGGAGAAGGGTACAGATAAGAGAGAGTTACCCGATGAATGGAGTTCCCAGGGAGGAGTGTAAGGAGAAATGAGTGGATCAGGATAAAATCAGGATAGATCCAATGCACTGTCACAGTCATTCTGTGGCTGTATTTTCTCTCACTCATATTATTTCAACCTTCCAATATGCCAAAAATAAAGTAATTACATCATCTGGCAAGTACATTTTATTTTTACATTTGGGTGATTGAGGATGACAGCAACAATTTTATGACATCATTATCCAGCTCTGGGAGATGAGGGGATAAAGGCCAGTTTTCTTAAGCCATTTAGCCAATGAAGCTAAGTTAGGGGAATTAGATTTAAAAAGAAAAGGCCTCTGGAATAGGACTCCACTGTCTGCCTTGGTGAGGATCAGCTGGTCTTTTCTGAGTATTACATTTGTTGTCATGGTAATGCTCTCCTCAAAAACCATGGGTCTTCTGAAAATCTCAGGCTGACCCCATGTGGTATGTATAAGTATAGAATGTGTCTGTGGCTCTGGTAATTTGGATGCTGTTCACTTATGTTAGACTGTCCTTGTCTGTTGTTCTTTTTGCCCTCTTTAATTCTCCATCTCTTCCAGCATGAGGTCAGCTCTGTAACAGGGTGCCTGTTCTATAAAGGATCATAGGTGTCTACTTTCCTTTACAGAATACTAGCCTAACTCAGGGGTCCTTTTAGTAACCTGCGGTAAAAAGTGGCCTGCAGTAATGTGTGTGCATGTATGCCCCTTGCAAATACGCACTATGGGGCACTTTTACTAAACTGTGGTAAAAAGTGTCTTTTGCTTTTCCTTACACAGGTCATTACCATGTGCTAAGACCATTTTTACCGCTGGAGGAGTGGCCTAGTGGTTAGGGTGGTGGACTTTGATCCTGAGGAACTGAGTTGGATTCCCACTTCAGGCACAGGCAGCTCCTTGTGACTCTGGGCAAGTCACTTAACCCTCCATTGCCCCATGTAAGCCGCATTGAGCCTGCCATGAGTGGGAAAGCATGGGGTACAAATGTAACAAAAAAAAAATTGTATTTTTCCTATTAATGGCCATGCACTAATTTTCCAATTACCACATGGCCATTAGTGAATGAGCTCCTACTGCCACCCATTTTGTAGGCAATAATGGCTTACACACTAATCACACGCTATTTGGTTAGAGTATGGCAATGTACGGCGACCGCACTTCGAATATTGTGTTCAATTCTGGTCGCCGTATCTCAAAAAAGATATAGTGGAATTAGAAAAGGTGCAGAGAAGTGTGACGAAAATGATAAAGCGGATGGGACAACTTCCCTATGAGGAAAGGCTAAAGCGGCTAGGGCTCTTCAGCTTGGAGAACGGGTAATTAAACTCTAGAATTCGTTGCCAGAGAATGTGGTAAAGGCGGTTAGCTTAGCAGAGTTTAAAAAAGGTTTAGAAAGCTTCCTAAAGGAAAAGTCCATAGACCATTATTAAATGGACTTGGGGAAAATCCACTATTTCTGGGATAAGCAGTATAAAATGTTTTTGTACTTTTTTAGGATCTTGCCAGGTATTTGTGACCTGGATTGGCCACTGTTGGAAACAGGATGCTGGGCTTGATGGACCTTTGGTCTTTCCCAGTATGGCAATACTTATGTACTTATGTAACTGATTATTATTTATTTTTAGTACATGGGTAGCATGTACACATCTAAAAATTACTGCAGGATGCCTCAGCATGCCATTTTTTTTGCTGCAGTAGGCACGTATCAGTGCTTACTGCAGCTTAGTCAAAGGGCCCCAATGTAAGTTACGCAGGTTTTGCAGAATAGCACTTAGGCAGAATTTCATGTGTTTTTGCTTCGTGGTGGACAGTATTCTAAATCTCTTTTGCTAATGTTCTTTTATTTGAAAATTACTTTTAAAAATAGATTTGTGGACTATTTCATGTTTTTCGCTATTTCAGGACTTACAGGAGTAGGTTATATTTTTCCATCGGCAAGGTGGATTGAGGTAGGTACACAAGTGCAATGATGTCACCCACTTGTGTGCCTGATCAATTCGGCTGTCTACAGAAAAAAAACTATTACTGGTGAGAAACCATGCTTTACCTTAGCCTGTTGTCCAGTTATACACATATTTTCTTTTCACCTGGCATTTTCATTTTGTTTTCTACTTCAGTCAGAACTAGCCTCTGTTGAGCTATGCCTCTGAGAGTAATTATTCACAACTACTCGGGGATTTTACCTCTATATATGTAGCTTCTTTCTTAGGACTGTTGCCATCCAAAACTGTCATTTGTCTACAAGTATTAGGGTCGATATTCAGGAATTACATGTACAGTACTTGAAACCTTTTAGAGAATAAGGCACTTTTCAAGCACAAGGTACCTGCAAAGAGTGAGTTAAAAAAATTGGGTTGTGTTACAAGTAGATTTAAGAAAATGCTTGCTCGTTTTAGAAATGCAAGGTATGCCTGCACATTGATGTACTCCCACAAAATGCCTCCTGAAACACTAGTCTAATATACAGTATTGCCAAGTTGGCACACTTTACAAATGTATGCATGGACTTCAGCTATTTGAAAACTCACTTATTCACCCATAGTTTAATCTAATCCAAATTTTTATATACCGCAGAATTCTAAGCAGTTTACAATAGAGCTAACTAACTTTACAACATCAATACATTAAAATACAATGCTTGAAATTGTTAGAATAAAGGAAAATTATCAAAGGGCATTACAATTACACAAAGAAAAATTCCTCAAACAAATAAGTCTTCAATCTGTTCTGAAAAGAAACATATGATGAATCCAACCTAAGCACCAAAGGAAGATCATTCCAAAGTGAAACAGAAAAAGACTCTTTCCAGTGCTTACTATATCTTAAATCTGGTATCTGGTCAAAATAGCCCCAACAAAAAAGCTCCAAACAAAATAAGCTCCTTGCATAATAGTCCCTGACATAACAGCCACTGTCAAAACGGCCTGCCCACAATATAAGCCTTTACAAGTTAGCCGCATGACAAAAGGGCCCGATTAGGATGCCCATAATCTTGGACTGCATTTTTTTCCTAATAATCTTACTTTGCCAAATAGGATAAGGTTGGTAAGACTATGAAAATGACGACAATATTGTTTTTTTTTTAATTAGCATGTTGATGGAAGCATAGTCTTTTTAAATAGCAGAACAGATCATTTGTTTATTTATATAAATCAATGCCTTCTGTTTTATTACTATCATGTATTCCATCACCATGTAACCCAATATCCTTCTGTTATACTAATGTCTACTCTCTTCTATTTTTCACTATCCATGATGTATTGTAAGCCACATTGAGCCTGCAAAGAGGTGGGATAATGTGGGATACAAATGCAATAAATAAAATAAATAAATAAAATAAAATAAAATATATGCATTATGCAATTGAATGCTGGTAGGAGTCTTTATCAGTGAAGATTTCAGTTTTAGTTTATTATATTTTTTGTGATGTGTTATTTTTTCTTAGAGGGCTGTTTTGTTAAGGGGGGCTATTTTGGCAAGGGTTGTTTTGTGGGAGGGGCCAATTTGTCAAGGGCTATTTTGTTAGGGTGTGAAATGTCAAGAGTTATTTTGTTACAAGGCTGTTTTGTCAGGGCTTTTTTGTCAGTTATTTTGTCAGGGCTATTATGACTGGGTGACACTAAATCTACAAGAGAGGGATGAGACAATAAGCAAAGACTTCTTGAACAGCATAGGTTTTCGGGAGAAAAAAAGATGAAATTCAATTGATTGACTAGAGAACAAGGCACAGAGCCATAAATGCTTGGGGCCCTTTTACAAAGACGCACTGAAAAATGGCCTGCGGTAGTGTAGACATGTGTTGTGGGCGTGCACAGAATCATTTTTCAGCACACCTGTAAAAAGTGCCTTTTTAAAATTTTTGCCAAAAATGGATATGCGGCAAAACGAAAATAGCTTCATGTCCATTTTGGATCTGAGACCTTACCACTAGCCATTGACCTAGTGGTAAGATCTCACACAGTAACCGGGTAGTAATGGTCTACGCACGTAAAATATCGATTACCGCACAATTGCCACCTGCATTTAGCGGACATGCATCAAAAATGAAATTACCGCAAGGGCCATGCGGTAGCCGGGCGGTAACTCAAAATTGACACACATTGCTACTACTACTACTACTATTTAGCATTTCTATAGCGCTACAAGGCATACGCAGCGCTGCACAAACATAGAAGAAAGACAGTCCCTGCTCAAGGAGCTTACAATCTACGCGGCTTAGTGAAAGGGCCCCTTTGTGAATAAAACATAAAACTTTAAAGAGCACTCTTGCAGACACCAGAAACCAATGCAAAGCTTGCAACAGCAGAGTAACACTATCATGTTTGGAATGGTAAAATATCAACCTAGCAGCCATATTTTGCAGCAACTGCAGCTTAGTCATTAACTTTGGAGGAAGAGTAAAATAGATGGAGTTACATGAATCCAGACTAGATCATATTAATGCTGGCTAATTCTATTTTTACCCTTATAACAGACTGCTAAATCTTTCAAAATCTAGTGCACTATATTTATATCTAGCTAGCAAAAATAATGACTGTATTTCTCTATATACCAATAGCATAGAAATTCCTTTTCATGCAGAAGCAAGGGGACATAGCTTTTTTTCACAATTTTTAATAAACATTCCCAATGACAATGGATTAATAGGAAGAAGGCAAGTAAATGCACAAGAGATACTCCTCTGTGTTGTAATGGTGGACTGACCATGTGGCACTGCCATTACCCAGAAGGCAGAGGTCTATGATTTACAACAGAAGAGTAATAAGTCACTCCAAGGGGGTACTTTATTGTCTCTTAAGGGTCATTAAAGCCTTTCAGCTTTGCCTTCAGCCTAGTTAGGTCTCACTGAAGGGTCATAGGAAGCAATAATCCCCACCCTGAACATTATTGCTCAGGATTTACTGCTTAATTACAAAAGCTTGAGCATGATTTAAATTGGCTGCTCATCACTTAACGCCCCACAGAGCCTGAATATTTGTGAGCCTTGCTCTGCTCTCATCAGTATGTCTGAGATTTTACTAGTAAAACTTACAATGATTTATCAGTGAAGATGCCACATAAATTTTAATTGAAGAATAAAGCACAATGGCCATACTTATCCCCATTCCTGCTTTTGTTGTTGTTGATGTTGCTGTTGTTGTTTTATTTTTATAGATTGTTAGGCAGAATCCTCATTTCTTTCCTAATAATACCTAACATTCTATTTGCTTTCTTAGCCGCTGCTGCACACTCAGCTGAAGGTTTCAAAGCATCAGCGATGACACCTAGATACCTTTCTTGGTCGGTGACTCCTAATGTGGAACCTTGCATTACATAGCTATAATTTGGGTTCCTCTGTCCTACATGCATCACTTTGCACTTGCTCACGTTAAACGTCATCTGCCATTTGGATGCCCACTCTCCCAGTTTCTTAAGGCCCTCTTGTAATTTTTCACAATCCTCTTGCGATTTAACAACTTTGAATAACTTTGTGTTATCAGCAAATTTAATTACCTCACTAGTTACTCCCATCTGAAAATCATTTATAAATATGTTAAAAAGCAACGGTCTCAGCAAAGACCCCTGGGGAACCCCACTATCTACCCTTCTTCATTGAGAATACTGAACATTTAACCATTCTTTCTGTTTTCTATCTTTTAACCAGGGTTTAATCCACAGTAGAACACTACCTCCTATCAAATGATTCTCCAGTTTCCTCCGAAGACTTTCATTAGGTACTTCATCAAATGCCTTTTGAAAATCCAGATAAACAAATTGATCGGCTCACCTTTATCCACATGTTCGTTCACCCCTTCAAAGAAATGTAATAGATCGGAAGGCAGAGGTCTATGATTTACAACAGAAGAGTAATAAGTCACTCCAAGGGGGTACTTTATTGTCTCTTAAGGGTCAATAGTTCTGCAAGTTCATTTTTCAATTCTATCAGTACTTTGGAATGAATACCAACCGGTCCAGGAAATTTGCTACTCTTCAATTTGTCAAATTGCGCTATTACATCTTCCAGGTTTATAGAGATTTCATTCAGTTTCTCTGACTTGTCAGCTTTGAATATCTTTTCTGGCACCGGTATTTCTTCCAAATCTTTCTCGGTGAAGACCAAAGCAAAGAATTCATTTAATCTCTCTGCTATGGCTTTGTCTTCCCTGAATGCCCCTTTTAGCCCTTGGTCATATAGCGGTCCAACCGATTCTTTTGCCGGCTTCTTGCTTTTAATATACCTAGAAAACATTTTACTATGTGGTTTTGCCTCCAATGCTATCTTTTTTCAATTCCCTCTTTGTCTCAGCGCTTTGCATTTGACCTGACATTCCTTATGCTGTTTCTTATTATTTTCAGTTGGATCATTCTTCCATTTTCTGAAGGATTTTCTTTTAGGTCTAATAACTTCCTTCACCTCATTTTTTAACCATGCTGGATGTCGTTTGGTCTTCCTTCCTCCTTTGTTAATACACGGAATATATTTGGCCTGGGCTTCCAGGATGGTATTTTTGAACAGCATCCACACCTGATATAAATATTTGACCTTCGCAGTTGTTCCTCTAATTTTTTTTTCACTGTTCTTCTCACTTTATTATAGTCTCCTTTTTGAAAGTTTACTCCAAAACCAATATCAAACCTGATCATATTATGATCATTGTTATCAAGTAGCCCCATCACCATTATCTCCTGCACCAGATCATGTGCTGCACTAAGAACTTGGTCTAGAATATTTCCTCCTCTTGTTGGCTCCTGTACCAGCTGCTCCATAAAGCAGTCCTTGAGTTCATCAAGGAAGTTTACCTCCCTGGCATGCCCTGATATTACATTTACCCAGTCAATATTGGGGTAATTGAAATCATCCATTATTATTGTGTTCCCCAGTTTGTTAGCCTCCCTAATTTCTGATAACATTTCTACATTTGTCTGTTCGTTCTGGCCCTGTGGACGGTAGTACACTCCTATCACTCTGCTTTTCCCCTTTACACAGGGAATTTCAATCCATAAGTATTCCAAGATGTGTTTTGTTTCCTGCAGAATTTTCAATCTATTTGATTCAAGGCCCTCCTTAACATACAATGCTACTCCTTCACCCTATCACTACGTTATAATTTGTACCCTGGTATGACAGTGTCCTTTCACCAAGTCTCAGAGATGTCTATTATATCTAATTTTTCATTTAGTGCAATTTATTCTAACTTTTCCATCTTATTTCTTAGGCTTCTGGCATTTACATATAGATATTTCAAACTATTCTTAAATTCAGACACAGTCCTTGTCTCTACCACCTGCACTGGGAGGAGATTCTACACGTCCACCACCCTTTCTGTGAAAAAATATTTCCTTAGATTATTTCTGAGCCTATAACTGTCAGACTTGTGAGTTCTTGTACCAAGTAGAGTGCTGCTGAGCCTGGTACTCGGACCAGGTTCTGCTTGGCGGCCAGACATCCCTGGGTTTCACCTGCGCTGACCGCCGTTCCCCAGAGGTTGAGACCCTAGGTGCGGGCAGCCTGAAGGACTTATGAGACGGAGCTGAAAGCGGGGTGGTGAATGTATCGGCCAGGCAAGCAGCAGGCAAGAGAGTAATCCAGGTACAGGCAAAGTTAATAGGCAGGCAGCAGTTCAAGAGAGTAATCCAGGTAAAGCTGTTAAAGGTGTTAATCCCATGCTCAGCGGGAGCTCTTACTTGTATTTTGCAAAGAGGGTGGGGCAGTTCACATGTTATTGGAAATATGATACTGTTTATTTTTTTTCTTTTTTTTTTTGCATCACGTGGTTTGTGTTTTGTGTTTACCCTGATGATTGTATTGCCCATTGATCATAAACAAAGTATATATATTTAAAAAATCTCTGTCCATTTCTTCTGATTGTGTAGGAGGCCTGTATATCATACCAATGTAAATACGTTTTCCATTCTCTCTTTCCAGATTAACCCACAGTCTTCTTCTTGAGTTAATCTGGAAAGAGAGAATTAAAAAAGTATTTACATTGGTGTGACATACAGGTGTGATAACATCTGAAGTTGTCATAGAAGATGGTATATACCAGTGATGGCGAACCTACGGCACGCATGCCAGAGAGGGCAGGCAGATCCCTCTCTGTTGGCATGCGCCGTCGCCTCAGCCAGAGTTGTACTGCCGCTATGAACTGCTGGCACGATCGCGCTAGCAGTTCAAAGTTGGGTCGGAGCGGAGGAGAGACCTACCGGAAGTTCGTTCACCCACCGGAAGTTCGTTCCCTCTTCTCTTCGAGTTCCAGGCCCCTCCCTCAGAATCTTTACCTCGTCGGGGTTAGGGCGGCAGCATGCAGGCTCGGCTCGGTGCTTAGTTCAGTTTTCCCTTCTCTCTCTCTCTCTCAGCTCTGGTCCCGCCCTTGCAGAAACAGGAAATGAGGGCGGAACCAGAGCTGAGAGAGAGAGAAGGGAAAACTGAAAACTGAACTAAACACCGAGCCGAGCCTGCATGCTTTTTACCGCTGCTGCCGCCCTAAGCCCGACGAGGTAAGATAGATGACTTTTTAAATTTGGAGGGAGGGGGCCTGGAACTCGAAGGGAGGGCGGGGGGACCCTGGAACTGGGAGGGAGGTTAAATTGCCCTGTTGGCACTTTGCGATAAATTAGATTTTGGGTTGCTGTTTGGCCACTTGGTCTCTGAAAGGTTTGCCATCACTGGTATATACTGTTTCTTTCACATCTTTGGGGAGTGGGATGGGGTCAGTTACCACTGGGGGAGTAAGGGGGGGTCATGCTTTAATCCCTCTAGTGGTGATCTGGTCATTTAGGGCACCTTTTTGTGACTAGTCATGATTGAAACAGGTCTAGACCAAAACGTCTAACTTTTAACCCTAGACGTTTTTGCTTTGTTCCACCCCCAACATACCCCCTTGTGATTTAGATGCACTGCAGGTGAACTGCATAGAAAAACATCTTAAAAATGGGTTTCAAAAGTAGCAATTTGGATATTTTGGACAAAAAAATAATGTCCATGTGCCACTTTTTGGATGTTTTTCTGTTTTGAAAATGAGCCCCAAACCATAACATAATATAAAACAACATCATCTTTAGGCAAAAAATAACACAACAAAAACAAAATTGGTAAGTTTTTTTGCAGAGATATTATCAGCCCCATCCTAATTCTGCAGATCAAAAGCATGTTTGAAAAGTTTAGTTTTGAGATGCTTTTTAAATTTACTCAAAGTTGATTCCTGATTAATATGTTGTTTTTATAATGTGTATTTATGTATTGCTAAACCAGTCCAACATGTAAAGGAAGACTCACTTTTCTTTATTTCCAACAGTTTACTGCAAATTAGTAAACCACATAACTTACTGCATGCAGGTAGCTCAAAGCAAGAGTTCAGCCCGGCCAAGATGAGTCCTTGAAACTGAATGATAATCAATTGGCTGAAAGACTACCAGACTAAAAGGATGGATGTTGAGTAATTGGAGAGATGGATCTAAATTAATGCAGAGCTACAAGTTGAACTTCAGCAGGAAAAGGATGTCTGTCTGAGTGGATGGATGTAGGGCTCAGTGCAGGAAGAATGTCAGGTCTTGAAAGAAGGATATTGGGTCTTGATGAAAGAGGATACTTTGTCCAGAGGGCAGAAAGGGAAAAAGACTGTGGATTGCTTGCACTTGAGCCCAAGATGGAGAATTACTACTCAGCAGGGGTGCAGAGAATACCCATAAGACTAAGGGGCCGAGGAAATGACCAATAGGATCAGAACATGTACTTTGGAATGAAACGAACCTGGCAAGTTACTCAGATACTGGGACAAATGTGTCACATGCAAGGGATGACCTATGAAAACAGAGATTACATATAGTAACATAGAGGGGCATAATCGAACGGGAACGGCCATCTCTAAAGCTGGCCCCGGAAAGCGGCATACTCGACCATATTATCGAAAAAAGATGGCAGGCCATCTTTCGTTTCGATAATACGGTCGGGGCCGGCCAAATATCAACATTTGGGCTGGCGTTAGAGATGGCCAGTGTTAGAGATCGCCGCCATTGGTTTCCTGCCGATAATGGAAACTAATCCAAGCCATTTGGTCGTGGGAGGAGCCAGCATTTACAGTGCACTGGTCCCCCTCATATGCCAGGACACCAACCGGGCACCCTAGGGGGCACTGCAGTGGACTTCTTAAATTCATTCCAGGTACATAGCTCCCTTGTGTGCTGAGCCCCTGCAAAACCCACTATCCACAACTGTACACCACTACCATAGCCCTTAAAGGGTAAAGGGGGGCACCTACATGTGGGTACAGTGGGTTTGTGGTAGGTTTTGGAGGGTTCACATTTATCACCACAAGTGTAACAAGTAGGGGGGATGGGTCTGGGTCTCCCTGCCTGAAGTGCACTGCACCCACTAAAAACTGCTCCAGGGACCTGCATACTGCTGTCATGGAGCTGGGTATGACATTTGAGGCTGGCAAAAAATGAAAAAAAATTTTTTTTGGGGTGGGAGGGGTTGGTGACCACTGGGGGAGTAAGGGGAGGTGATCCCCTATTCCCTCCGGTGGTCATCTGGTCAGTTGGGGCACTTTTTTGAGACTTGGTCCTAAAAATAAATGGACCAAGTGAAGCCGGCCAAGTGCTCATCAGAGCCAGCCTTCTTTTTTCCATTATCGGCCGAAGCCAGCCATCTCGTAACCACGCCCCCGTCCCGCCTTCCATACCCTGCTGAAACGCCCCCTTTAACTTTGGCCAGCCCTGCGACGGAATGCAGCTGAAGCCGGCCAAAATCGGCTTTCGATTATACCGATTTGGCCAGGTTCAGGAGATGGCCGGCCATCTCCCCATTTGTGTCGGAAGATGGGCGGCCTTCCCCTTTGAAATAAGCAGGATAGTAACATAGTAGATGACGGCAGAGAAAGACCTGTACAGTCCATCCAGTCTGCCCAACAAGATAAACTCATATGTGCTACTTTATGTGTATACCTGACCTTGATTTGTGTCTGCCATTTTCAGAGCACAGACCGTAGAAGTCTGCCCAGCACAAGCCCTGCCTCCCATCACCGGCTCTACCACCCAATTATTCCTTCTGAGGATCCATTCCTTCTGAACACAATTCCTTTATGTTTATCCCACACATTTTTGAATTCCATTACCGTTTTCATCTCCAGCACCTCCCGCGGGAGGGCATTCCAAGTATCCACTACTCTCTCCGTGAAAAAATACTTCCTGACATTTTTCCTTGAGTCTGCCCCCCTTCAATCTCATTTCATGTCCTCAAGTTCTACTGCCTTCCCATCTACTGAAAAGGTTTGTTTGCGGATTTAACTTTAACTTTGACTCAAATAACTCATCACAATGTAATCCATAACCAAGTTGTAACAAATTGTATTTCCAAGATTCATAATGTATTGTAAGCCACACTGAGCCCACAAAAAGGTGGGAAAATGTGGGATACAAATGCAATAAATAAATAAAAATAAATTTATGCCTTTCAAATATTTGAACGTCTGTATCATATCACCCCTGTTTCTCCTTTCCTCCAGGGTATACATATTCAGGTCAGCAAGTCTCTCCTCAAACGTCTTGTAATGCAAATCCCATACCATTTTTGTAGCTTTTCTTTGCACTGCTTCAATTCTTTTTACATCCTTAGCAAGATACGGCCTCCAAAACTGAACACAATACTCCAGGTGGGGCCTCACCAACGACTTATACAGGGGCATCAACACCTCCTTTCATCTGGTGGCCACACCTCTCTCTATACAGCCTAGCAACCTTCTAGCTGCGGCCACCGCCTTGTCACACTGTTTCGTCGCCTTCAGATCCTCAGATACTATCACCCCAAGATCCCTCTCCCCGTCTGTACATATCAGACTCTCACCCCCTAACACATACGTCTCCCGTGGATTTCTACTCCCTAAGTGCATCACTTTGCATTTCTTTGCATTGAATTTTAATTGCCAAACCTTAGACCAAGTCCTACTAGGAAGTTAGTGCTAGCATGAAGTATATAATACAAATACAACAAATGTAAACATGCACACACAATTGTGAAGGCAGAACAATTCATAAAAAGAGGCAAAGAGCCCTATACCATGAGAATGAGAAAAACAAAAACATTTTTGTGTGAAATTTATGACTTAGTTTTGGCATTATTGAGGACAATAAATAATAGTACTCATCTAAAGGTGGAACAACCAGTAAGGAAGCTTGAGATGAACATAGTGTGTAGGAAGGGGTATAAGGAGTAAGATAGTCAGGTATATGGGGACAGCATAGATATATGGGAGATGATGGGGAAAGTTGGTGGGGGTTATGTGTGGAATTCAGTGGATGGTCTATGGGTGAGGGAGCAGGTTTAGGGAGTTTACTCCCCCTGCCCCCTCTTAAGAACACCCTCTCTCCCTAATTCTCCTACTTATCTAGTCCTAAGTATTTAAATTACCTTATAAGAAGTGTCTTCATTTTCTTTAATATTCTTAGTCAAATGCTATCCCTAATATTATAATGATGTCCACAAATCAGTTGACCAGCTCTAGCGTTGTTCTCCTTTGAGTTTCCACCTCAAGATATCCTTGCAATTAATACAAAGCTGACCACCATTAGCAACTGGCTAAAAATCAACCATACAAAATTAAACCCCGATAAATCAAAAGTCCTCATATTTTCTTGAAAGGGACTAATAACGCCTTCCAACTCCATTAATATCACAGACTCCCAGATTTATTTTGTGACTTAAGTAAAAATATTGGGAGTCACTCTAGACCCCAAACTAACGTTCTAAACTATTTTCCTTTCAATGAGAAAGTGTTGTTATCAAATTTGAAAATGATCTGCTCAATACAAAAACTTTTTGATAAATAAAGCACTGTGTACTTTGGTGCATGCATTTGCAATAAACAATTTGGATTACTGTAATACTCTAAAGTCTTCAAAATATTGTGGATAAAGATAACTAGTGCCCAGAAATTTCATCATGTCCACTGGTTGTCTGTAACTTATAAGATTTCTTTCAAAATACTGACATTGGTCCAACAAATCTATCGTGCGACATACCACCTTTCCTATCATGCTTTCTGATGCCTTATTCCTCTTCACAGGCATTCAGGTCCTCTCAGCAAAACCTTCTGGTCATCCCTTTCTTTTGACACATTTTCAATGACACCGGTCCTACTCTTCAGAGCAACCTCCCACTGCACCTTAGAATGGAAACTTCTTTCCAAAAAGGTTTACAACTGCTCTCAAAACATATTTCTGCAAAATGTTTGATTCTTGAACTCCTTATCATGTCTATACTTGAGATGAAAGGTACAGGAGTGACTGGGATCTGGAATGCACATCAGTAGAGGTCTCCTTCTACTCGTCTTTTTTATGGAAATTGTATTATTTTCTCGTTTCTTTTCTCTTTTTCCTTCACTCCTTAAAATGTAGTCCCCTATATCATATTAAGTAGATATTATTGTAAACTGCCTACATGGCTTACCTTAGGCAGTGTATCAAATAAACTTGAAGCTTGAAAATCAATTGGAGCTCACCTGACTATAGCTAATTTACCATATGTCCTCATGATTCCCCTCCATTTTTATCCCCTTATCCTTATTTCTGTAACTTCAGGCATTGCAAGACAACCCCCAGTAGATGGCCACAGATCACAGCTCATTTTGGAACCTGGTATGCATTCATATTTGATTTTTATCCATAGTTGTTATTAATAAGGAATGGCTATGCTCCCCTCCCTTTAGAGGGTTGTGACTGCTTCTTTCACAGCATCCTGAGCCCCTACCAGTATGATAAACAGACACCAAGTCCAGGAATCAAACTTAGGCCTTCTGTTGAAGGTTACTGTAAAGCTTCATGTCATTAGAGACAAACTGAGTCTGCCCTGCTTTTTCCTGTCTTATATGCATGGGTGTGCAGATTCTGTTTCCCAGGAAATTGGAGTACAAATTTATGCATGCAATGAGACCAAACAAGGGCACTTCTGCCTCTCTTCCCTGACCTGGAGCTATGAAGTAACCCTACCCTCTTAAAAAATTACATTTGCTTGTGTTTAACAAGGCACTACTGCACAGTGTTCAATAGAAATCCTTACGAAAGACAAAGGACACAGAAGGGGAGTAAGGAAAAGATTTATCCAATATGTACTTTAGCTTTCTGATCATCATTCACATCAATAGTCTGCAGCATTCAGTGTTTGAGTTTTTAAAATTTGTTTATTTTTCTTTGCTATTTTTTACTCTTATATATAGGGCAATCTTTTAGCAACAGAATCATTTTCATTGGTAGGTAAAGGTTATTCATCGTTTTCCAGATATAAAATCTGATATTGAATCATGAAGTGAGATCATTTTATGCCTTCCAACCTGGACTTGAAGCACTTTGATACATTGTAGAAAGCATTATTGAGGACAATAAATAATATTACTCATCTAGAAGGTCTCTATTGCTCCTTTTGACATATGATTGGGAAAAGACTCTGGCGCAGTGACAGGGTGTTCAATTGCTTTAACTGTATATGACTGTGTGAAAAAATGATGACTTGAAGACAGCAGCAGAATTGTAATGGGATCATACTACAAATATGCAGTAGTTTAAGAGTTACATATGATGCTGTCCAAGTTTATCTCTCCCACCGAAGATAAGATTAACTATGTCTTGCTGGCTGTCAAAAACAATGGTGACTGCACGCATGTATATTGTGTGCGCTCTAGGGAGTACTTAAGGTTTGTGTTTACTTTCCTTTATATATCCTCTACCTTTTCAAGTGTAACCAATTTACTCTAAGCTCCTGTAAGCCACATTGAACTTACCAATAGGTGGGAAAATGTGGGATACAAATGCTGAAATAAAAATAAAAAATAAACAAAAGTGCCAGATTGGCAGCTCTGAAAGTCAGTCCTTAAATTTATCCTTCAAAGTCTGCACATGAGTGTAACCCCACTGAGATACCTCAGTCTTCTTCTGAAAGAAGCACTTTAATGGTAAGAAGATAGGTCAACTTTTATGCACAAAGAACATAGGGCCCCTTTTACAAAGTGGCGGTAAGCCCAATGAGGGCTTACCACTTGCTAAAAATGAAGTGCCACCGGGCTACCACAACAGCCTGGCGATAGTTCCCACCCCCAGCGCACCGTCATATCGGGCGCTACAAAAATATAATATTTTTATAGTGCCGGTGTGTACCTGGCAGTAATCAGGCAGTGCCGCACACTGCCCGGTTACCACCAGGTTAGTGCGGAAGTCCTTACTGCCACCTCAGTGGGTGGAGGTAAGGGCTCCCCTCTGAAATGGCCGTGCGGCAAGTGCTTCACTTGCCACATGGCCATTTCCTCAAAAAAAGAAAGACCTACCTTTTACCTGCTGCGGTAAAAGGGTGCCTCAGCATGCGTCAAAAACACACGCTGAAACCAGCGCAGGCCCCCTTTTATGGCAGCTTGGTAAAAGGGGCCCATACAGTCTTAATTATGAGCATATGAGAGCCTAATGAGCTGCTCAAAGTCTAGCAATGGGTGTCTGAAAAAGAACCTAAATTGCAGCCTTCCATTTTGCCATTTGGTGCTTCTGCCACCATGTTTTACTTAAAGTCCTGATACCACATAGGGCCAGGTGTACCAGAGGGCTTTTCTAATTTCAGGGGTAATTTCATAACAGGTACCTAAAATAAATTTTTTAAAGTGGCTATTTTATGCCTGTTTTATTAATGCATCATATGTCTAAACACTTTCGGCTGAAACTGAAACTGCAGCCGAAGCATCGCCTGATTCGGCAAAAGATGAAACAAAAAACTAAAGACTGGTTGCATGTGAGGCCCACTGGGGATTGTCAGAGCTAAATCCACAGGAGACTGTAACCCTCCAGTCCCAGCAACTGCAAGCATAGCCTGACAACTGAGAGAGGCATTTTAACAAGGACTTCTCAAAAAGTCTGACATATTCAGGTTCCCAAGTCAATGCAGATGTAGCTAAATATTCTCTGAGGCCCAGATGAACAAAACTTTACAAGCCAGCAATGTGCTTTTTATATTGGTTGTAGCTGGTTTAGCAAGCATGGAGTTCATCGAGACATGCACAAAGGGGTTCTGCAGGCTTTTTTCCTGTCACGATAGCAGCTAACAATAATTGTATGCAAAGTTATTTTAATGAGCTAATTACTATTCAAATGTGAATTCTGGGTGATGCACAGCCGTTTTCCTAGTTCTTTCCTGTTCTTTCCTGCCTGGCCCTCTGGGCTACCTCTATTTCCCCCCGCTTGTCACACTATATTTTAAAAATGGTGGCCGAGACTCCCTACAGAAGTCTCGTGAGACTGTTGAGACCCTCGAGATTACCGCAGTAAGTCTTGACCGCCATTTTATAAACATGGTGGCGCCGGCAGGCAGGGTAATAGTGATAGCGCAGTAGGCAGAAAAGACCATGCCCCCCCCCCCCACACACACAGAGGCCACCAGAATACCAGGACCCCTCAGGTAGGACCAAGGCAGCGGGGGCATCAGCTGCGGTGGCAGAGGCAGCAGGGGGGTATCAGGCAGTGGCCAGGCAGGGGGCCCAGATCACTCCCAGTGCCCAGGGGCCTAGACCACCCTCAGTCCACCCCTGCCATTTGCACTGAAACAGCAGCTGCTGGATGGCTGAGAGCTGCAGCGTGTCTAGAGCCCGTCCCCCCTCGGCAAGCATGCAGATAGATCGAGAAGGATGAGGATAGAATAGAGACCTTTGGATCTGGCCAAGAACAGGTCATTAGAGACTTTATTTATTTATTTATTTATTGCATTTGTATCCCACATTTTCCCACCTATTTGTGGGTTCATTGTGGCTTACAATACATTGTATTGATGGAAGTACAATCTGTTACAACATAATTATGGTTACATTATGAGGCGTTAAATTAAAACAAATCCCTGTATCGTTAAAGAGAATAAAACAATGGCAAAGAACAACAAAACAATAGAAGAACACCGGATCCTGATTGGGCAGCAGAGCGATAGCAAGAGATGGTTCGGGTATAATATTTTCTGTTTTTTACCTGTAGATTAGGTATAAGCATGTAAGATTGCGGGGGATAGAAGTACGGAAGAGGATGTATTGATGCATTGTTAACAGTGTGTGTGGACTTCATGTGTTTTGTTCCTTTCGATATATTTTTTCAAAAAGATGGGTCTTTAGTAGTTTGCGCACTGTTTCAGTTGAATGAAGAGGGTGAAAGCCAGAGTGAAATGGATCAAGAATAACTTGAGATGAAAGAAAGTCAAGATGATGGCAATGAACAAGCATGTTCAAGTATCTTGGATAGGAAAGGGAGGAGGGAGATGGGGCAATAGTTGGAAGGACAGATAGGGTCCAATGAAGGTTTTTTGAGGAGTGGTGTAACTACAGCATGTTTGAAGGCATCAGGAACAGTTGCAGTGGAAAATGAAAGATGGAGGATATGACAGATAGAAGGGATGACAGTAGGAGAGATAGTGCTGTTTGTTTATAGCTCATACCTTTTTTCAATAGTAGCTCAAGGTGAGTTACATTCAGATACACTGGGTATTTCTCTTTCCCTGGAGGGTTCACAATCTAATTTTGTACCTGAGGCATTGGAGGGTTAAGTGACTTGCCCAAGATCACAAGGAGCAGCAGTGGGATTTGAACTGGCCACCTCTGGATGTTAAGACTGGTGTTCTAACCACTAGGTCACTCCTCCACTCCATCTGCTAAGTAGATGGGTGGGAATAAGATCATAGAAACAGGTCTTCAGTTTGGAGGAGGAAAGAAAATATGCAGTTTCCTCTTCAGTGATTTCAGAAAAGGAAGAAAAGGAGGCAGGGGTTGAAGGAGGGTTGAGAGAATGGACTGAGGGAAGGAGAGGTGGAGGTGACTTGGTTGAGAATTCAAGGTTAATCTTGTGAACCTTATCATGGAAGTACTCAGCCAAAGTCTGGGGAGAAAGTGAAGGGGGAGTTGAAGGTGAAAGTATTTCGAGGAGAGAGTTCAGTGTGGCAAAGAGATATCAAGAGTTTGAGCCAAGAGAATTCATCAACTGAATGTAGTAGTCCTGTACCCAGCATGGGTACAGGATTTCAGCCAAAGGCGTTTGGCAGATTGGGCACAGGAATGTAGGTAGCGGATTCTAGAGGTCAGACAAGACTGGGAATTGGTACGCCTTACAGAATAAGGAATGGGAGGAGTATCCAAAGCAGAGGAGAGAATAGTATTATAGGAAGAGACAGTCTCATTGACAGACTTGGATAACACAATGGTTGACAAGAGGTTTGAAACACTGGAGTACAGAGTAGAAGAGCCAATAGCCTGAAGAGTCCTAAATGTATTAGTGAAGATTGGATGGGACTTGGGGAGGGGGGGAAACAGGATGGTGTTTAAATGTGAAAATTATCAGATGATGGTCAGAGAGGGGAAGAGCTGAGGCAAAGAAACTAGAAACTGAGCAGTTGGAGAAGAATATAAGATCAAAACAATGGCCATTCTGGTGAGTAGGGTTAGTGGAGCATAGCTGAAGATCGAAAGAGGATGTTAAAGCAAGAAACTGAGAAGCAGAGGGATCATTAGCATGAGACTGCCACTAGAAGTCAGGGCAGCTATTTTGAGAACAGAGCTAGCATGGGCAGGAGCAACTGGGGGTCACTCTTGCCCTGACTATACCCATAGACTACCAAGAATTGTAGCATAGACTCAAGGGGAACACCTACAGGTGGGCAGGGGGGCAGGCAACTCTTGTTAGAGGGGAAGGGGAGGGAGGGAGATAAACAGGAAAACATAAATTTTCAGATTCCATCAAAAACACATTTGTCAGTTTTGTCCAAAACCGAAACCATGGCTGTAGCCTTTCAGCCAAGACTGAAACCAGAAAGAAAAAGGATTTGGGGCCAGTTTCAGCACCATAACCATAACTGAAACTGAAATTCAGTCAGCCTCTAACAGATGCCCATGTCCCTTGTTTTCCCCATTCAAAATTTGAACGATTCAGTTTGTAAAATGAATGTTCAAGCTGTACATTTCTAGCACATGGATGTCCATCTCTCATATTTTTGAACAGGCTATATGGCATTCAAAAATACATGTGAGATGGACATCTGTTTGGGACATTCTGACTTGGATGTCCTTTCAAAAATGCCCCGCCATGTGTCTTTACACAATAGAATACTTTTGCTTTAAAAGTTTGATGTAAGCCAAATTGAACCCAAACTTGTTTGGGATAATGTGGGGTACAAATGCCATAAATAAATACATAAGTAAGCATACTGTTATAAATTACCCTTTTCCTGTGTGTAAAATGTGATTTACAAGAGAAAATTACTTTACAAAATATCCCCTTTAGCTCTATAGGAAAAATGCTTAGTACATAGGTTCCATTAGTGTGGTGGAATGTAGATCTATATCAACAGAATACGTGGTATCTCAGCATCATCTAGGGTGCAACAATTAACATATTACATAGGAGTAAAACAGGTGGGGAAAGCACGAATAGCATCATTCTGTTATGATTCTGCTGGATAGATAGGGGAATGTTTAGGACTCACTCCTGATTGGCTTGTCAGGGGCTGAGCCAGCAGACATCATTAGTCTGATCCATTTAAACCTGCTTTTCCCCTGCAATCATTGCTTTGGCATTTGATTGCTCTGATTGCTTGCTGAAGCCAGTCTGCGCTTGGTCGCGCTCGTGTGCACGTAGGAGTTTAGTCTTTCTCCTCATACTTGCTTATTCTGTGTGTGTGTGTGCTGGGTTCTCCCAGCATGAGCCTGCTTGCCTCACTCCCCACAACTGGTTTGCTTTCTCCTTCCCAAAGTAGTGCTGTCTGGGGTAAGCCTGTGCCTTGAGTTGTTTGTTTGTTTAACTTTCTCTCCCTCGGTGTTCCCTTTGTTGTGCTGAGCTTCTGCTCTGTCCTTGTATTTTGCTCTTGTTTGTTTTAGTTCTCTTTGTTTGCTGTAGCTGTCTCCTGTGTATGGGGAGCAGCGTTCCTTCTCTGGTCTCTGTGTGTCAAGGCAGTATCCTCTATCTTTGTCTGCTGAGTGCTATGCCCTGTTTTTTTCCCTTTAGCAGTTCCTTTTTCCCTTGGGGGCTGTGGGGCCAATTTTGTATATTCCTTAGGTAGTTCTCCCTTTCCCTTTGTATGCTGTATATTCAGGCTAGTGTGTTCCCTGTAATGTTGTATGCTATAAGTACAGCCTAGTTCCCCTGTGTGCTGAAAGCTTCAGCCTAGTGTGTATTCCTTGGGCAGTTCTCCCTTTCCCTTTTGTATGTTGTATAGTCAGCCCAGTGTATTCCCTTGTGGGGTCTCCCTATATTGTTGTATGCTGTAGGTACAGCCTAGTTCCCTTGTGTGCTGAACGGTTCAGCCCAGAGTGTATTCCTATAATTGGTTTCCTTTTTCCTTGAGTTCTGTGTAGTATCAGCCTAGAGTGTTTCCTTCTGGGGCTTCCTCTATTCTTGCTCGCCTGTAGAACAGCCTTGTATTCCTTTAGAGGCTTCTGCCTCTCACTCTTCCCTTTGTGACTCTACTCTGCACTGTAGGTGCTGCTTGTGGCCCAGTTCCGTGTGGAACCCTTGATATTCTTTCTCCCATCCTAGAGTGTGACCCGGTTCCCAGTCGGCCATGAGGCCCGCTTGCTTGGTCTCTGCGTGAGTGGGTTCCTGATTGGCTGTGAGGCCCGCCTGAATGCTCTATCTTCCCCTTTCTAGTGGTGCCTGTTGGCTGTTGTGAGTGTGCGGGGTTTGGTGGCTGGGGTAGTGCTTAGGACCTGTTCAGTCCACCCTAGGCCTTGGCCTAAATCCTATACTGGGCCTCGACCTGGGCTCAAGGGCTCACGTCCAGAATAACACATTCATTGAATTCTTTCCAACCCCTCTGCAGGTGTGCGCATGTCTGTGTGCATGTGTTGGAGCAGTTGCAAGGGCAGAATTTTGAGAGATAATAAGGAGGGTGGTGGGAATGTTGTGAGGTAGTTTTTGAGTTGTGGGGGCATTTGGAGGGTGGTGGCCCAGTTGCAGAGGGAAGTTTTAGAAGGTGAGGCATTTTGATAGGGATTGGGTAGATGTGGGTGGGTAGTTTGGGGGTAGCAGTTTGGGAATTGGGAGTGTAGAGATCAGGGAGAGGCAGTTTGAAAAGAGGAATTGCCTGCATGCAAGTTTCTGTGCTACAGAAGCTAGAACTCCTTCCATAGAAATTCACTGGGGGGCCATGTGTGTGTGTTTGGAGGGGGGGGGGGGGGGTTGCTTATCTGAAATGACCATTTTTGAAATCTGTGTCTTTCACTGACTTTTCTGCCATACTAAGTTTCCTCTCATTCTATTACATTTCAGTTATTTTGCACCTAGACAGACAGATGGACAGACATTTCGTGACCCCTTTTGTATAATTTTTTCTAACTTCTGTTAGTTTGGAAAGAATAAAAATGAGAAGAAAATTAATGCAAATGAAATATTTCCTTTTCATATTTGACATTTTAATCTTACTAATTCTCTTTTAATCATTAATGAAATCATACACACTAATCAGTTCAGAATACGGCCATGCACAGATATGACTTAAATTATTGAGCAGTGGTAATAACTCATTTTCATGTTACAACAGGGGAGGAGAGAATTATGCATGCCTCTTGTTTCATGAAGTATGAAGACAGTACTGAGCACTCAATAAGTTAAGCATTATTTATGAACTCACATAATCTTTTGCTTTATAACAGAACCTTGGAAAATATTTGAGAAACTAGTCCCATTCTCATGATGGGGCCCTTTTTTCCAAGCTGCAGCAAAAGGTGGCCTGCGGCAGTGCGAGCGCGTCTTTTGGGCATGCACCGGTCCTGTTTTTACCACGTCTTGGAAGGCAGTGGCTGTCTCTGCCAGAGAACAGAACTTCATCAAGCTCAGCAAAATCAGATGTCAATATCCAGGATCCCCTTGGTACCATAGAAACTTGTTAACCTCAGTATTTCCTTTCACCCAAAAACCCAGCTTGAGATAAGGATTCACTGTGAAAAGAATTTAAAAAGTTGCAATAAATTTCAGTTTCATTTCATTTTTAGTCCATGCAATTTACAAATACTTTATGTGTTATTTGCAAATAACAGCTGCTAAAAATGAAACACGTAAACTGAAAAAAAAAATAAAGAGAGGGACACTATGGATGACCCTGTCAGTGCCAGAGGGCTTGCAGGCACCAGGATGAATTCCAGTTTAGAAGTTGCTTCTTCTCAGGATGAATCACTACTTAGAGGCAAAGGTAAGAGGAAAAATCTGGATGGGGCGATCAGGGAAGGAAATGGGAGGATGTTACCCCCCTTGCCTAAAGGCGTCCCTGCTTAAAATTCAGCTCTGCATTGAGGGCAGGGTAATATATGTCAGGTTTGTATTTGGATAATGTAGTGTGGTTGCCATTGTACGCCAGCGAAACCTGAAAGATATCAACCAGGATAGGAAAGAAACTGGTATTTCACCAGCGATGCCTGAGCACAATCTTAGGTGAGACTTACCAAGATCACATCACAAATGATAAGATACTGAGGAAAATCAACTCCAGAAAATTACAGGATCTTGTTATTGAGTGCAGAGTCTGGTTGACAGGATGCATTTTACCTTCAACAGTAAGTAAGGATCAATGAGAGAGCACTGCCTCTGCACCTAGGTGCTTCATCCTCTGATCTAGAGCCATGAAATCCCACTTGATATGTTTAGTAGGATACCTAGCAGTGTCATTTGTTGGAGTTCCTCAGGGATCTGTCCTTGGACCCCTTCTTTTTTCAATCTACACTTCTTCCCTGGGCTCGCTGATCTCATCTCATGGTATCCAATATCATCTTTATGCTGACGACACCCAGCTTTATCTCTCCACACCAGACATCACTGCGGAAACCCAGGCCAAAGTATCGGCCTGCTTATCCGACATTGCTGCCTGGATGTCCAACCGCCACCTGAAACTGAACATGGCCAAGACCGAACTCATTGTCTTTCCACCCAAACCCACTTCTCCTCTCCCTCCACTCTCTATTTCAGTTGATAACACCCTCATCCTCCCCGTCTCATCTGCCTGCAACCTCGGAGTCATCTTCGACTCCTCCTTCTCCTTCTCTGCCCATATCCAGCAGACAGCCAAGACCTGTCGCTTCTTTCTCTATAACATCAGCAAAATTCGCCCTTTCCTCTCTGAGCACATCACCTGAACTCTTATCCACTCTCTCATTACCCCTTGCCTTGACTACTGCAACCTACTCCTCACTGGCCTCCCACTTAACCATCTATCCCCCCTTCAATCCGTTCAGAACTCTGCTGCGCATCTTATCTTCCGCCTAGACTGATATGCTCATATCACCCCTCTCCTCAAGTCACTTCACTGGCTTCCGATCAGGTACCGCATACAGTTCAAGCTTCTCCTACTAACCTACAAAGGCACTCAATCTGCAGCCCCTCACTACCTCTCTACCCTCATCTCCCCTTATGCTCCTACCTGTAACCTCCGCTCACAGGACAAATCCCTTCTCTTAGTAGCCTTCTCCACCACCACCAACTTATGCTTGGAATAAACTCCCTGAGCCCATAAGCCAAGCCCCCTCCCTACCCATCTTCAAATCCTTGCTCAAAGCCCACCTCTTCAATGTCGCTTTCGGCACCTAACCATTGTACCTCTATCCAGGAAATCTAGACTGCCTCAGATTGACTGCACTTTTTGTCCTTTAAATTGTAAGCTCCTTTGAGCAGGGACTGTCCTTCTTTGTTAATTGTACAGCGCTGCGCAACCCTGGTAGTGCTTTAGAAATGTTAAATAGTAGTAGTAGTAGTAGTTGCTGACCAGACATGATGTCTAGGGGGGGGGGGGGGGGGTGTTGTCTGCCTGGTGCCCAGATTCAAGATGTAACGGAAAGCTTGCCAAGAGTCATCAAGCTTACTGACCACTATCCTATGCTGCTCATCCATGTTGGCACAAATGACACTGCTAGGTATCCTACTGAACATATCAAGTGGGATTTCATGGCTCTAGATCAGAGGATGAAGCACCTAGGTGCAGAGGCAGTGCTCTCTCATTGATCCTTACTTACTGTTGAAGGTAAATGCAAGAAGAGGGAAGCTTGCATTCTGGAGCTGAATGTGTGGCTGCATGGATGGTGCCAATGTGAGCGTTTTGGTTTCTTTGACCATGGGATGATTTTCCAAGAGCTACTGAGCAGCGTTGGTGTCCTTCTATCAAGGAAGGGACAAAAAGTGTCTTTCGTAACAGACTGGCTAAGGTACTACAGAGGGCTTTAAATTAAATTGGCTGGGGATGGGTGAGAGAAGCCCTAAAGTCATTAATAACATCAAATACCTTTATACAATAGGGAAAAAGAGTAAAATCAGGAGCACCTTGAGGGGCATAATCGAACGCGAACGCCTATCTCCATGGGTGTCTATGTCCGAAAACGGGTACGTGAAGAGGCGGGACAGACCGCATTTTCGAAAAAATGGATGTTTTTCAGCTGGGCGTGTTTTTTTAGCGATAATGGAAACTAAAAACGCCCAGCTCAAAAATGTCCTAATCCGAGCCATTTGGTCGTGGGAGGGGCCAGGATTCGTAGTACACTCGCCCCCCTGACATGCCAGGACACCAACTGGGCACCCTAGAGGTCAGTGCGGTGGACTTCAGACAATGCTCCCACATGCATAGCTCCCTTACCATGGGTGCTGAGCACCCAACCCCCCTCCCCCAAAACCCACTAGCCACAAATGTACAACACTACCCTAGCTCTTAGGGGTGAAGGGGGCACCTACATGTGGGTACAGTGAGTTTTGGAGGCCTCCCATTTACCAGCACAAGTGTTACAGGTGGGGGGGGGGGGGGAATGGGCCTGGGTTCACCTGGCTGAAGTGCACTACGGTACCCACTAAAAGTGCTCCAGGGACCTGCATACACGCAGGCCTCTAGGACTTGTTGCTGCTGTATAACATTCGCACACCAGTTGACACCTGAAGACTAATCTCTCTGAAAACATCCTTTATTGGAATAAGCACGCTTACTCACAGTTAACTGCAGATCAGAGGTTGTGCCCCACTGGCAACGAGTTTCGCTGGTACTGAGATGAGCAGTAGGTTAGAGCTGGCAGAATGGTGTACAATGCCCTCTTTCAGCCACATTCAAGGTAAGAACTAAGTTCTGTAACGTGGGTAACACGTGAAAGGGATCTAAAACTGGCTTACAAAAATGGCCACTACCTCATGGACTACCGGAAACAAAACAGGGCACACTCTGACCCAGTAAGCAGAGGGAAAAGCACCATGGGAGTAGAGCCTACCAACTACCAACATCGTGAGCATTTGCCACAAGCTAGTGGAATCACGGAGCCCAATACCCTACACCCACCACAATGCATTGCTGATGTGACTCTGCAGTGCGCATTACAGAAAAGGTGTCGCACTCACCCGAGAGTCACATCAGAACCAGGGAAAGGCTGTCACAGGATAGAACACATTCTGCTGTCATGGAGGTGGGTACGGCATTTGAGGCTGGCATAGGGGCTGGGAAAAAAGTTTTTAAAGTGGGTTTTGTTTGGTGGGAGGGGGTTAGTGACCACTGGGGGAGTCCGGGGAGGTTATCCCCGATTCCCTCCAGTGGTCATCTGGTCAGTTGGGGCATTTTTTTGGGACTTGTTTGTGAAAAAAAAGGGTCCACAAAAAGTGACCCAAAATCGCGGTAAAAACGCCTTTTTTTCAATTATCAGCTAAAGACGCCCATCTCTCGGCCGATAACCACGCCCCAGTTCTGCCTTCACCACGCCTCCGACACGCCCCCTTCAACTTTACCCGTTTCCACGATGGATTGCAGTTGGAAACGCCCAAAATCGGCTTTCGATTATACCAATTTGGGCGCCCACGGGAGAAAGACGCCCATCTCCCGATTTGGGTCGCAATATAGGCGTTTTTCTCTTTCGATTATAAGCAGGCTTGTATACCATCGCCTGTATTATGAGTAACAAATTTCTAGATCTAGAGGCTACAATGAGATGTGGCTCATAGAGAACTGTGACTGGGACATAGTTATAGCTGGCTATAATCTATTCAAGAAGGACAAGATAGGAAAAAAGGGTAGAGGAGTGGCATTATATGTTAAGAATAATATTAAAGTGACAGAATTGCAGGACATATGGGGTAAAGAAAAAGCACTGTGGGTTAAACTGGTAAGAGGGAAAGAAAAATGTATTTACATTCGTGTAATACACAAGCTACCCTCACAGTCAGAAGAAATGGACAGAGACTTAATTGAAGACATTCACAAGATAGCTAAGAAAGGAGAAGTACTACTAATAGATAACTTTAGTTTGCTGGACATCTATTGGGGCATCCCTGCTGCGGGGTCATCTAGAAGCAAAGGGATTTTAGATTCTCTACAGGAAAAATTGTTCCAGCAGTGGGTAACGGAACCGATGCGGGATGGAGCAATTCTAGTTCTGGTGCTTACAAACAGGGAGAATGTTTCTAATGTTATGGTGGGAGATCATTTGGCATCTAGTGATCATCAAATGGTGTGGTTTAATATTAAGACGAAGGAGGAGAAAGCTTATTCTAGACTGCAGGTCCTAGATTTCAAAAGAACTAACTTTGCTGAGATGGGGGAATTTCTCAAGGAACAGATAGTTGGATGGGAACAGCTGAAGCAAGTAGAACATCAATGGGCGAAACTGAAAGGAGCTATTTTACAGGCGACAAACCTATATATTAGAAAATTACATAAAAGTAAGAGGAAAAGAAGGCTGCTCTGGTTCTCAAATGAGGTAGCTGAAAAGGTAAGACTAAAAAGGTTAACCTTCATATGTTACAAGATGACTCAGAAAGAGGAAGATAAGCAAAAATACCTTGAAAAGCTAAGAGAAGATGGGAAAAGCTATCAGGAAAGTGATGAGGCAAACAGAGGAAAAGATAGCCAATACGGTAAAATTGGGGGAAAAGATATTTTTTAGATATGTAAGTGACAGGAGGAAGTGCCATAATAGCATTGTGAGGCTCAAGGCTGAGGGGGAAGAATATGTAGAAACTGATAACGTGGAGGGGCATAATCGAACGGGGATGACCATCTCTAAGGGCGCCCATCTCTAAGGAGGTCCCGGTGAAGGGGTGGGGAAACCTGTATTATCAAAACAAAATGGGCGTCCATCTTTCATTTCGATAATACGGTCGGGGACGCCCAAATCTCAACATTTAGGTCGACCTTAGAGATGGTCATCCCCGGTTTTCGGCGATAATAAAAACTGAGGATGCCCATCTCAAAAACGACCAAATCCAAGTAATTTGGTCATGGGATGAGCCAGCATTCATAGTGCACTGGTCCCCCTGACATGCCAGGACACGAACCGGGCACCCTAGGGGGCACTGCAGTGGACTAACTGATGCACTAACTGAATGGAAAAAGGCATGCAGTGGTCACTGACCACCTCCCACCCCCCTCAAAAAACAACTTTTGTCTTTTTTTTTTAGAGTATGGGTGAAGGATGTCCTTCGCTATGCTTCCGCGACAGCAGTTGAGGACGTCCTTCGCTATTTATTTATTTATTTGGATTTTGCTCACACCTTTTTCAGTAGTAGCTCAAGGTGAGTTACATTCAGGTACACTGGATAGTTCTATGCCTCCATCCCTGCAACAGCAGTTGAGGACGTCCTTTGATATGCCTATGTCCCTTCTGTGTATGAAAGAAAAGTGGGACTTGGGGGTGATTGTGTCTGATGAATTTAAGGTGGTCAAAAAGGTAGAAAAGTTGATGCTCAAAGCCAGAAGAATGCAGGAAAAAAGAGGTGACAGTGCCTTTGTCCAAGTCTCTGGTAAGGCTCCATTTAGAATACTGTGTGCAGTTCTGGAGACCGCACCTGCAGAAAGATATAAACAGGATGGAGTCAGTCCAGAGGGTGGCTACAAAATTGGTCAGCGGTTTCTGTCATAAAACCTACAGGGACAGGCTTATGAACCTCAACATGTATATGCTAGAAGAGAGGCAGGAGAGAGGGGATATGATAGAGATGTTTAAATACCTTAGTGGCATTAATGTACAGGAAGTGAGCCTTTTTCAAATGAAGGAAAACACTGGAATGAGAGGGCATATGATGAAGTTAAGAGGAAATAGGCTTAGGAGGAATCTGAGAAAATACTCTTTCATGAAAAGAGTGGTCAATGCATGGAATGGCCTTCTGGTGGAGGTCGTGGAGATGAGGACTTTGTCAGAATTTAAGAAAGCATGGGACAGACATATGGGATCTCTTAGGAAAAGGAGTTAGTGGTTACTGAGGATGGGCAGACTGGATGGGCCATTCAGCCCTTATCTGCCGTCATGTTTCTTTGTTTCTAATAGGACTGACCATAACATCTGAAGCTGTCATAGAGGCTGGTATATACTGTTTCTTTCACATCTTTGGGGGGTGGGAGGGGGTCATCGATCACTGGAGGAGTAAGGGGTTTTATGCCTTAATCCATCCAGTGGTCATTTTCATGTAGGACACCTTTTGGTCACTAAGTCATGATTGAAACGGGTCTAGCCAAAAACATTTTGGCCATAGACATTTTCATTTTGTTCTTTTATTGCAGAAAAACGCCTGTCTTTTGGTCCCACCCATGTCCCACCCAAAACACGCCCCCAACATGTCCCGTGAAATTTGGATGAACTGTGGAGCAAAATGTCTAAAATTGCCAGCTTATGACATTTTTGGACATTTTTCTCTTTTGAAAATGAGCCCCTATATCACCTGGGTGCTGATTTAAAAAAATAATATCTAATACTAAGGGGGCAATTCTAGAATAGGGAGCTACCATTTAGGTGTCCCCAATGCTGCGCGAGATGCACCTGGGTACCCTGATTCCATTATAGAATACTAGCGTAAAGCTGCACTGGTACTCCTAAATTTAAGTGTAACCATTCATACCAGTGAATATTCCGTCCTATACTAGGCCTGTAGTATGGCTCTGCCGGCCCTCAGTATTCCTTGCTTTGCTGTTAGTTTCTTCCTGCAGCTGCATATAAGCTACAGTGCTTTCTCAGTAAATGGAAAGTACATGTTACATGTCAAGCTGACACTTAGGAGGAACTGAGGCTATGCGGCCCATATATGGCAGATACACATGGATATAACCTTGGTGGTGATGAGAGACTGAGGACTCTGCAGACTCCAAGATGTTGCAATGGAAATATGTGTTCAGAGAGGAAAGACACCAGGTGTTTCATACTACTTATTTGTTAGCTGGTTTTCCACGCTGTGATCACGTGCTACTGATACCAATTGCCAATTGCCATGAAGTGTGCATGTGAACACAAGAGGAGAGGATCGTAGAATGGAGGAAATTGCCATTTTTGTATACATATAAAAATTATCAGAATATTACAGGAAAATCCATATATGATCACGTTAGTTTTGGAGAAATCACATAATTTAGGAGAAACGAAACTTACAATAGTATATATGTGATGGCTAGGAAAGGTTTGCTGAGCAGCAGTTTTATTATTCAGTCTGTGCATCTGGCTACTGGGTGACAACCTGCTCCAGAGAGAACAATTATTTTGTATTGGCTTAGTGAGATACCAATAAAGATTTTTACTGGTTACGCCTATATCTGATTGTCTGTCTTATTCCAGCCTCTAGGGCTGAAGTGTTTTCCCCTCATCAGGGGCAAGGGACAGGATTACACACCAGGCCAATGGCAGGCGCAAATGGGCATGCCTGTGAAATGCAATGCATGTAACAGTATTGTATAGAATGTCGGAGACATAGCTATGCCCCTCCCATGCTTGGCCCATTGTGTACGCCTCTTTGCAGTTACACACTATAGCATTTACATGCTAGCAGTGGCATAGCCATGGGTAGGCCTGGGTGGGCCTGGGCCCACCCACTTTGGACTCATGCCCACCCAAAATTCTACTGCCATTGTTATGATTGGGTGGGAATCACCAAACCCCACCTGCTGCAGAGGTCTTCCAGTGGCAAGAACAACTCCCTTTCCTACTTTCTCCAGCCGGCGGTACTGTGTATGTGCTGTCATCACACTGGCCTCTCCCACACGCATGCGTGAAAACCCAGTATGCATGAGGGGGGCAGGCAGCAGCAGTGTGTGTACAGTACTGGAGCAAGAAGGAGAGGGAGCTGTTCTTGCCACTGGAGGACCTCTGTAGCTAGTTGGGCTTGGGGATCTCTACTAGCTCAGGTATTTAATTTATTTTTGGTGCCAGGGGGAGCGGTTGTGTCCACCCAGTTTGCCTGGTGGTCCATCCAAAATTTGAGATCTGGCTATGCCTCTGCATGCTAGTTTATAGAATTGCATATAACAAACTTAGGGACCCTTTTACAAAGGCGCTCTGAAAAATGGCCTGCGGTAGTGTAGATGCGTGTTTTGGGTGCACTCAGAATCAGTTTTCAGCACACCTGTAAAAATGCCTTTTTAAACATTTTTGCCGAAAATGGATGTGCGGCAAAATGAAAATTGTTGCGCGTCCATTTTGGGTCTGAGATCTTACCACCAACCATGGATCTAGCAGTAAAGTCTCACATGGTAACTGGGTGGTAATGGTCTACGTGCATAAAATGCCAATTACTGCCCAATTACTGCCCGCTCACCAGAAAATAAAAATATTTTCCGGCGCACGTAGTGGACGAGCATCAAAAATGAAATTACCACAAGGGCCACACAGTAGCCGGGCGGTAACTCAAAACTGACGCATGTTGGGCGTGCGTAGGCGCCTACGTGGCTTAGTAAAATGGCCTCTTATACACGGAAGTGCTACTATTCTGAACACGTATGTGCACAAGGAGCATGTAACTGCACACACCTTGTTATAGATTTGCCTTTTAAATATTTTTGCTAGAGTTTTAGTTGTCTGCATTCCAGAAAATGTATATAACACATTTAAACATTTAGAACTAATATATCAGATGAAGGCAAAAGGACCAGATTTGACCATGTAATACTTGTTTATGTGGGTGTAGCCTTAGGCCAGTTTGTCACAGTTCCTGTAAAACATTTGCTCAATACACATCTTTTCTTTAATATTCACACAGCATGGAATGTGCCCAGGCTACAGCAGTGCTAAGAACACCTCTGGAACAGTGATTCCCTAATAGGTTTTAAATGTTTTTTGACAGAGCCCTATTACTTGAACATTGTAACTCTCAGCTACCCTGCTGCCAGTGCTGATGTCCAAAGAGAAATAATTCCTGCTTTGCCTATTTAAATGTTACACCACATTTGCATACCAAAAAGGTTAAGGTCTAGGACTGAGGCTGCAGTGGATAATATTTATAAAACTGAGTGCTGACATTTGATGCTAAGAGCCAAGGTGATCAGTTTGTCAGAAAGATGGATTGGTTGCAAGCTTCCTTTGAAAAGAAAATGACAACATGGTGATATCTGTCACTACCGTTGAACAATATATTTTTTCAGCCTTTACCTGTAAGTGGTTTGATATTGTAGGGGTTCTACCCATAGTACATGGGTGATTGTAAACAATTTATTGCATTCAGTGATCTTATTAGAATGAAAGCAAAAAGTAGTGAAAATTCTAGGTACAGAGCTGTAGTAAATGAGCTGGAGAAAAGGGGTTTCTTTGCAGATTTGGTATTTTTATTTATTTATTTGTATTTATGTTTCTTTTATTTCAAGTTTATAAATCAAAAACAAATCTTGATACAGAACTCCCCCCCCCCCCCCCCCACACAAATTTCTATGCAAAAATGCCAGTAAGAAAAAGCAAAAGAATATTAAATCACATATGGAGTCATTCTAGCTCCAGTAAAGCATATTAGACAGCATTCATACAAAAATACAAAACAATAAAGAACTCTCATCCTCATTTATCTCAAGCATTCAAATCATTCTACAGAGCTAAATTATTACTTTTTTATGATTTATTTGCCACATTTTTGAAGAAATTCACCCAAGGTGGTGTACAGCAAAAGTTGAATATAGGCCATAGACAATTACAGCAGTAAATATATTCAAACAACAATACATTGTATGGCATGGTATGCTAGAGCAGAGGAGTAGAATGACCAACAAGACACTTCCAAAAAACCAAGGAAACGGGTAGTAGAAAAATATTCTTTAATGGTAGATAAGACTCTTAACATGTTACAGCTTAACATAGAGGGGAATAATCGAACGGTGCCGGCGAAATACATGGCCGGTGATGTATTTTGGCGGCGCCGCAAACAGCTGGCCAGACCCGTATTTTTGAAAAAGGTGGCCGGCCATCTTTTGTTTCGAAAATACGGTTCCGGGCAGCCAAATGCCTTGGATTTGGCCGGGGTTTGAGATGGCCGGCATCGTTTTTTAGCGATAATGGAAAGTTATGTCAGCCATCTCAAACCCCGGCCAAATTCAAGACATTTGGCCATGGGAGGAGCCAGCATTTTTAGTGCACTGGCCCCCCTGATGTGCCAGGACACCAACCGGGCTCCCTAGGGGACACTGCAGTGGACTTCAGAAAAGCTCCCACGTGCATAGCTCCCTTACTTTGGGAGCTGAGCCCCCCAACCCCCCCCCAAAACCCACTACCCACAAATGTACTGCACCCACTAAAACTGCTCAAGGGACCTGCATACAGCCTCTAGGACTTATTGCTGCTGTATAACTTTGGCACACCAGTTGACACCTGAAGATTAATCTCTTTGAAAAAGTCCTTTATTTGAATAAGCACATTTACCCACAGTTAACTGCAGATCAGAGGTTGTGCCCCACTGGCAAAGAGTCCCCTGGTACTAAGATGAGCAGTAGGTCAGAACTGGCACAATGGTGTTCAATGCCCTCTTTCAGCACCCACCATTCAAGGTAAGAACTACGTTCTGTAATGTGGGTAACACAGGAAAGGGAAATAAAACTGGCTTACAAAAATGGCCACTACCGCAAAACAGGGCACACTCTGACCCAGTAAGCAGGGGGAAAGCACCAGGGGAGTAGAGCCTACCAACTACCAATACCTACACCCACCACAATGCATTGCTGATGTGACTCTGCAGTGCAAATAACAGAAAAGGTGTCACACTCACCCCAGAGCCACATCACAAGCAGAAAAAGGCTGTCGGAGGACAGAACACATTCTGCTACCATGGAGGTGGGTACGGCATTTCAGGCTGGCATACAGGCTGGAAACAAAGTGTTTAAAGTGGGGTATTTTTGGTGGGAGGGGGTTAGTGACCACTGGGGGAGTACGGGGAGGTCATCTCCGCTTCCTTCTGGTGGACATCTGGTGAGTTGGGGCACCTTTTTGAGGCTTGGTCGTGAAAATAAAAGGACCAAGTAAACCCAGCGAAATACTGCTTAACGCTGTTTTTTTTTCCATTATCGGCGAAAGCCGGCTATCTGTTAGCCACGCCCATACCCGCCCATGTCCCGCCTTCGCTTCGCCGACGACATGCCCCTTTGAACTTTCGCTGGCGAGGCGACGGGAAAGCAGCGATGCTGTCAAAAAAAGCAGCTTTCGATTATACCGATTTCGCCGCTTTTCCGAGATCGCCGGCCATCTCCTGATTTGTGTCAGGAAATGGCCGACGATCACTTTCAATTATGAGCTGGATGGTCTCCTAGATGGCTCTGTACTACCTTTTTATGTATGTTTTTTTTATAGTTTTTATGTACATATATATGTCTTTTTACATATTTCTATGGCTTTGTATTTATTTATTTTATTTTAATCTCCAGACTCCTGAGGGAGGCATTGTTTACCGAAACATGGTGCCGTATCAACACTTATCTACCATTAAAGAACATTTTTCTACTATCCGTCTCCTTGGCTTTTCGGAAGTGTCTTGTTGATCCCGCTACTCCCCTGCTGTTGCATCTTTCTTCTCGTAGCGGATCCAGTTTCTCCACTTTGGTGGTTGTTCATAGTATGCTAGAGGCCAGCTGAATTTCGTCCTTGTTTTAATTTCAGTCACAAACACCGGTGCATTTTTAGTTGAAACTGACACTGTCATGTGTGCGCATAGCACTCCTACCCACATTCTGCGCTCTCTGCCCCCATGAACAGCAGCGGGCCTGAATTTTTCCTCACTCCCTTCCCCCCTAACAGGGCATCACCCACCCTGGACCCACCTGTATGTCCCCCTGGACTTACCTTAGATTCCCTGGTGGTCTAGAGGCCAGTTGGGGCTGGAGCGAGCCCCCGCCACTCCTGCTCATGCTGTCTCCACTGTCAAAAGGGCTGCCACAACTTCCTGAAGTACTCTTAAGAATTAAACCACATAAATCTTTTGAATATGTTAGGATTATGATTTAAGATTTAGCTCATATCTTTTCAGTAGTAGATCTAGGCAGCTTCCTGACCCCATGGTGTTGGAAACCTCAATTTAAGAGCAATTAAATAATCAGATGATCTTTTTTTTTTAATATATAGGATACCCAAACTGCTTTCTCTCTTACTCCTGCACCAGAATCAATTAAAACAAATTCTTCTTCATGCAGTCACTATGCAGTTTGCTAATCTGCAGAAAATATTTAACAGGATGTTAAATATTTTTTGGTGCAGCTGTTATAATGAATTTTAGTATACCCAGTAGAATTTTCTTAAGAATATTGTTCTGCTCTTTTGTTATTCTCAGCCCTACATTCTTTTTCCAATTATGTAACAAATCCCCAAAAGCTTATTTCACAAGACTAGGTAATGAAGGGAGAAAACCTACAAGAGTAGAAGTGCTGGGATTTGTTATGAAAGTATTAATGTCCTTGACATGAATATGATATGAATTCCCCCCTCCCCCCAATTCCTTCTCCCCTTTTTCTCTTTTCCATTTCTCTTTTTGTTCTATGCTCTAGTTTTTAATTTCTTTTTGTAAACTGCATTGAAGCTTTTGCTAGGTCCTATGCGGTATATCAAGCATGTGAAATAAATAAATATATTCTTTGTATGCTAATTCATGCAAATTTTGGATTACTGTGGAATCATTTGAATGACTGTCAAAGGAGTACAACTATGGGATACAGTATGGATTGAATAATTATTTTCTACAATAGTTCAAACACAATGATCAGAAAGGAATGAACACTTTTAGGCTATGTACAGCATATGCTGTTTTCCTCATAGGTCATGTTACCTAATGACTTGAACACACAAGGTTTTCTTCTTTATTTTTGGATCCTTTACTTTGTGGACTGTATTAGGAGGTAGAAAGGGTTATCTGTGATTGGGCCTACTTCTATGTCGATATCAGGTGCCTGTTGACATATATATTTTGAATTTTGTTGTAAAAAAAAAACCTAAAAACAACCAAAATGCTCAGTCTTCCAATTTCCTAAGGTCTTCCTGCAATATTTCACAGTCCACTCATGTTTTAACAACATTGAATAGTTTTGTATCATCTGCAAATTTAATCACCTCACTCATCATTCCTATTTCCATATCACTTATAAATATGTTAAATAGCACCAGTCCCAATACAGATCCCTGCAACACTCCACTGTTCACCCTCCTCCATTGAGAGAAATGACCATTTAACCGTACCCTCTCTTTTTTTGTCCAATAACCAATTCCTAATGCACAGTAGAACCTTGCCTCCTATCCTATGACTCTTTAATTTTCTCAGGAGTCTCTCATGAGGAACTTTATCAAAAGCTTACTGAAAATCTAGAAACACTACTTCAACCGGCTTACCTTTATCCACATGTTTATTCACACTTTCAAAGAAATGAAGCAAATTTGTGAACATGTTTGTCTATGTGTTCCGCAACTTTTGCCCGGCACCGACATCAGGCTTATTGCTCTGTAATTTATCACCCCTAGAACCCTTTTTAACAATCGGCGTCACATTGGCCATCCTTCAATGCTTGAGTTCTTTGAGTACCCTTGCAGGCTTATTTTCAAAAGAGAAGGGCGCCCATCTTTCGACACAAATCAGGAGATGGGCATCCTTCTCTCAGGGTCGCCCAAATTGGCATAATTGAAAGCCGATTTTGGGCGTGCCCAACTGCTTCCCATTGCAGGGACAACCAAAGTTCCTGGGGGCGTGTCGGAGGCATAGCGAAGGTGGGACTGGGGCGTGCCTAACAGATGGGCGTCCTTGAGCGATAATGGAAAAAAGAAGGGCGTCCTTGACGAGCACTTGGGCGACTTTATGACCAAGCCTCAAAAAGGTGCGCGAACTGACCAGATGACCACCGGAGTGAATCGGGGATGACCTCCCCTGACTCCCCCAGTGGTGACTAACCCCCTCCCACCCTGAGAAAAACAACTTTAAAAACTTTTTTTGCCAGCCTGAAATGTCATACTCAGGTCCATCGCAGCAGTATGCAGGTCCCTGGGAGGGGAGGTATGTGTGTGTGTCAGTGGAGGCATAGCGAAGGCGTGGACTTCCTTCTTTCAAACATTTTGGATATCCTGAACTGCCCCCACCCCCCACCGGGATGGCCAAATTTCAAGGGTGAGGAGTGGCCCAGTGGTTAGAGCACAGGTTTTGCAATCCAGAAGTGGCTGGTTCAACTCCCACTAATGCTACTTGTAATCCAAAATCCAAATAAATAAAGGGGGTGTCAGAAGTATGGCAGGCATGAACATCCTTCTCACGGAAATATCCAGGCATGGACATCCTTCTCACAGAAACATCCACATTTTGGACATCCTCAAAGTACGTGGACATTTTCACCTGGACTTGTATTTTTCTAAGGTTGTAGATGGCAATTTATTTAAGGTTATAGACGGCTATTTTACACGCAGCTTGTCTGCATGTATGAAACCGTCTTTGGCATGCGCAGAGCAGCCACGCATAATGCTTGGCTGCTCTGCACTGACTTCCCCTCCTTAGTAAGGAAATTGTGTGCAAATGAACTAACAGGTAACAGCTCATTTGCATGCAATGTCCTTCATGCATGCCCGTTCCTTTCCGAATCGCTAAGGGATCAGTAAGGGAAGGGCTTCTTCCATTCAGTTAGTGCATCAGTTAGTCCACTGCAGTGCCCCCTAGGGTGCCTGGTTGGTGTCCTGGCATGTCAGGGGGACCAGTGCACTATGAATGCTGGCTCCTCCCATGACCAAATGAGTTGGATTTGGTCGTTTTTGAGATGGGCATCCTCAGATTCCATTATCGCTGAAACCGGGGACGACCATCTCTAAGGTCGACCATCTCTAAGGTCGACCTAAATGTTGAGATTTGGGTGTCCCCGACCATATTATCGAAACAAAAGATGGACGCCCATCTTGTTTCGATAATACGGGTTTCCCTGCCCCTTCACGGGGACGTCCTGCGAGGACGCCCTCAGGAAAACTTGGACACCCCGTTCGATTATGCCCCTCTTGGTGTATGCCATCTGGTTAGGTGATTTACTACTCTTTAATTTGTCAATTTGGCTCAGTACACCGAGATTTCTTTCAGTTCATCTGCATTATCACCTTTGAAAAACATTTCTAGTACAGGCAAATCTCTTACATCTTCTTCAGTAAAGATAGAAACAAAGAATTTATTCAGTTTCTCCACTATTTCCTTCTCCTCCCTGAGTGCCCCTGTTGCTTTCGTGATCTAACGGTCTCATGGATTCCCTCGCAGGCTTTCTGCTTCTGATGTACCTAAAAAAATTGTCACTGTCCTGCTTATAATCGAACGAGAAAAACGCCCAAGTTCCGACCTAAATCGGGAGATGGACGTTTATCTCACAAAAACGAATAAAGCGGTATAATCGAAAGCCGAACTTGGACGTTTTCAACTGCACTCCGTCGCGGATGCGGACAAAGTTGACGGGGGCATGTCGGAGGCGTGGTGAAGGCGGAAATGGGGCGTGGTTACCACCTGAACAGAGATGGGCGCCTTTCGCCGATAATGGAAAATAAGTATGCGTTTGTAGGTAGAATTTAGGGCACTTTTCCTGGACCCTGTTTTTTCACGAATAAGGCCCCAAAAAGTGCCCTAAATGACCAGATTACCACCAGAGGGAGTCGGGGATGACCTCCCCTGACTCCCCCAGTGGTCACTAACCCCCTCCCACCACAAAAAAATTATGTTTCACAACTTTTTATTTTCACCCTCAAATGTCATACCCTCCTCCCAGGCAGCAGTATGCAGGTCCCTGGAGCAGTTGTTAGGGGGTGCAGTGGACGTCAGGCAGGTGGACCCAGGTCCATCCCCCCTACCTGTTACAATTGTGCTGCTTAATGCTTAGTCGTCCAACCCCCCCAAACCCACTGTACCCACATGTAGGTGCCCCCCTTCACCCCTTAGGGCTATAGTAATGGTGTAGACTTGTGGGCAGTGGGTTTTGAGGGGGATTTGGGGGGCTCAACACACAAGGGAAGGGTACTATGCACCTGGGAGCTCTTTTACCTTTTTTTTTGTTTTTGTAAAAGTGCCCCCTAGGGTGCCCGGTTGGTGTCCTGGCATGTGAGGGGGACCAGTGCACTACGAATCCTGGCCCCTCCCACGAACAAATGCCTTGGATTTATTCATTTTTGAGCTGGGCGCTTTCATTTTCCATTATCGCTGAAAAACAAAAACGCCCAGCTCACACATTGTCGAATAAAACATGGACGTCTATTTTTTTGCGAAAATACGGTTCGGTCCGCCCCTTCACGGACCCGAACTCGGAGATAAACGCCCATGGAGATAGACGTTTTCGTTCGATTATGCCCCTCTGTGAGTGTTAGCCTCTGTGGCAAGTTTCTCTTCATAATCTCTTTTAGCCTTCTTTATTGATGCTTTGCATCTATCTTGCCAGTGCTTATGTTGATTCTTATTTTCTTCATTTGGATGCTTTTTCCTTTCTTTGAAAGACAAATCTTTTGACTGTAATAGCCTCTTTTACGTCACCTTTAACCATGCTGGCTGTCGTTTTCTCTTCTTGCCACCATTGCAAATATGTGGAATGCATCTGGACTGGGCTTCCAATATGGTATTTTTGAATAACATCCATGCCTGATTTAGGGTCCTAACCTTAGCAGCTGATCCTTTTAGTTTCTTTTAACCATTTTCCTCTTTTTATTATAGTCGCCCTTTCGAAACTTAAATGCAGCTACAGTAGATTTCCTTTGCAGGTTCATCCCAGTAGTAGCTCAAACTTGATCATGTTATGATCACCATTTCTCAGGGGACCCAACACCGCCACCTCTTGCAGTATACCCTGCATGCCACCAAGGACCAGATCCAAAATGGCTCCCCCTCTTTTTGGTTCCTGGACCAGTTGCTCCAAGAAGCAGTCATTTATTACATCTAGAAATTTTATCTCCCTGGCACTCCCTGATTTAATGTTTATCCAGTCAATATCAGGGTAATTGCAAGCCATTTGGTCATGGGAGGAGCCAGCATTTCTAGTGCAGTGGTCCCCCTGACATTCCAGGACAACAACCGGGCACCCTAGGGGGCACTGCAGTAGACTTCATAAATTGCTCCCAGGTATATAGCTCTCTTACCTTGTGTGCTGAGCCCCCCCCCTCAAACTCCACTACCCCCAACTGTACACCACTACCATAGCCCTTACGGGTGAAGGGGGGCACCTAGATATGGGTACAGTGGGTTTGTGGTGGGTTTTGGAGGGCTTGCTGTTTCCTCCACAAATGTAACAGGTAGGGGGGGATGGGCCTGGGTCTGCCTGCCTAAAGTGCACTGCACCAACTAAAACTGCCCTAGGGACTTGCATACTGCTGTGATAGATCTGAGTATGACATCTGAGGCTGGCATAGAGGCTGGCAATCAATATTTTTAAAGATATTTTTTGAGGGTGGGAGGGGGTTAGTGACCACTGGGGGAGTAAGGGAAGGTCATCCCCGATTCTCTCCGGTGGTCATCTGGTCATTTCTGGCACCTTTTTGTGCCTTGGTCATAAGAAAAACACGACCAGGTAAAGTTGTCTAAGTGTTCGTCAGGAACGTCCTTGTTCCTTTCGATTATGGGTCGAAGACGTCCTAGTGTTAGGCACACTTATGTCTCACCTTCACTACACCTCCGATAAGCCCCCTTGAACTTTGGCAGTCCCTGCAACGTCCAAAATCGGCTTTTGATTATACCGATTTGGACAACCCTGTGAGAAGGAAGCCCATCTTCCGATTTATGTTGAAAGATGGGCGTCCTTCTCTTTCGAAACTGAGCCCAATAGTGTGCGAGAAAGACCCGCACTTGGGATAACACTGGCCACCTTTTAGCTCTGCTTAGTAAAAAGGCCCCTAGATGTCCTATAAAATCTATGCTTTTTATCTGATTATACAGTCTTCTTGTCATGGATTCTCTGCCAACAAGGGTTTCAATTAGTGACAATTCTTATGGTGGATTTCAGTGATAGGGACACCTGTTCACAGGACTGTACTGAAACCAAGGACAGTTTATTTTTTAGCCTTTCAGATGGTAATGAATATTGGCTCTCCCTGAACCAGATTCAATAACAAAAAGTCTGAGGAGTTACAATGATAATAAAACAATTACACTCAAAAAGATACACAAGGCAACAGAGGGGTCCGATCCACTGAATCTGCTAATCTGAATAGGAATTTTAATTCTAAAAGTCATTTACCATTTTAAAAAATAAGTAAAGTCAATAGTCTTATTTCTTTTCAGCTTCCTCAGGTCAGATATTACCTTGATCTCTTGTCAACCCGTACATACACTTCACACTTGCTTTATGGCACATAAATGTGATGGCAAGCAACTATCCTAGTGTAAGGACACCAGAGAAAGAAATTAATGCTTAACTAATGCACTTGCCACTGAGGATGTTCAAACCTCTTGGAGCATTTTTGAAGATTGTACAATTTTATGGCCCTTTCAAAATATTGACAAGTTGAACTTAGTTGGTGAAGAAAGCCCTGTTAGGTGGTCGATACTGACCAAGTAAATAGCTCCAATTGAGTGCATAGTAATTGAATTTGTTTCTTTCATTTTATACTTGAACATTGCAGTTCTTTAATTTAATCTTTTGCTCCACAAGGACAGTAGATGGCAACCTGGCAGTTGTTTTCATCATTCTGCTCTTTTGTTATCAAGTAAGCTATCTGCAACAATTCTGTTTAAATAGCACACAATATACACTCAATATAAATAATTAAATAATGTGAAGGGATAGGATCTCATAATTCAATTCAAAGCCATCAATACAGCCATATAAATTTCTGGCATAGGATAGTTATTTAACCTACAGCAAGCACAGAGCATATCAAATATATTTTTAGTTATTGAATTCAGTTTTTGGTATACAATATAATTCATAAGAATATAAGCGCTGCCATACTGGGACAGAAAGAAGGTCCATCAAGCCCAGTATCTTGTTTCCAGTAGTGGCCAATCCAGGTCACAAGTACCTAGTAAGATCCCAGAATAGTAAAACAGACTTTTTGCTGCTTATCCTAGAAATAAGCAGTGGACTTTCTCTCGTCCGTCATAATAATGGCTTATGGACTTTTCTTTAAGAAAGTATTCAAACCTTTTTAAAACTCTGCTAAGCTAACTGCTTTTACTACATTCTCTGGCAACAAATTCCAGGGTTTAATTACACATTGAGTGAAGAAATATTTTCTCCAGTTTGTTTTAAATGTACTACTTAGTAACTTCATTGTGTGTCCCCTAGTCCTAATATTTTTGGAAAAAGTAAACAAGCAATTCATATCTACCTGTTCCACTCCACTCAATGGTTTATAGACCTCTATCATATTTTCTGTCATTCATCTCTTCTCCAATCTGAACAGACCTAGCTGCAGTAGCCTTTCCTCATAGGGAAGTCATGCCATCCCCTTTTTTTATTGTCCTTCTCTGTACCTTTTCTAATTCTGAAACATCTTTTTTTAGGATGTGGTGCACAGAATTGCAGACAGCATTTGAGGTACAGTTGCATCATGGAGCAATACAATGGCATTATAACATTCTCATTTTTGTTTTCCATTTCTTTCCTAATAATTCCTAACATTCTATTTGCTTTCTTAACCACCGCTGCACACTGAGCAGAGGGTTTCAGCGTATTACCAACAATGACTCCTAGATCCTTTTCCTGGGCAGTGACTCCTAATCTGGAACTCTGTATCACGTAGCTATAGTTGGGTTCCTCTTTCCCACATGTATCACTTTGCACTTGCTCACATTAAGCGTCATCTGCCATTTGGATATCCAGTCACATAAGGTCCTCTTGCAATTTTTCACAGTCCTCTTGAATAACTTTGTGTTGTCAGCAAATTTAATTACTTCACTAGTTATTCCCAACTCTAGAGCTTTTATTAATATGTTAAAAAGCAGTAGTCCCAGCACACACCCCTGGGGAACCCCACTATCTACCCTTCTCCATTGAGAATACAGACCATTTAACCCTACTCTCTATTTTCTATCTTTTAACCAGTTTTTAATCCATTACCTACTATATTTTTGGGTCTGTTCATAAATTGCTGTGGCATTTTTTTTTTACTTTGGTGTCATATCCTCAACCTCTCTCTCTCCACCGCAACTGTCCCTGACACCTTCAAGCATGCTGTAGTCACACCTCTCCTCAAAAAACCATCACTTGACCCTACCTGTCCCTCCAACTACTGTCCAATTTCCCTCCTACCATTCCTCTCCAAGATAGTTCATAGCCGTTGCCTTGATTTTCTCTCTTCTCATGCCATCCTCATTCCGCTTCAATCTGGCTTTCGCCCCCTACACTCGACAGAAACGGCACTATCTAAAGTCTGCAATGACCTGTTCCTTGCCAAATCCAAAGGCCACTACTCCATCCTTATCCTCCTCGACCTATCCGCTGCTTTTGATACCGTCAATCACAATTTACTTCTTGCCACACTGTCCTCATTTGGGTTCCAGGGCTCTGTCCTCTCCTGGTTCTCCTCTTATCTCTCCCACCGTACCTTCAGAGTACATTCTCATGGTTCTTCCTCCACCCCCATCCTGCTCTCTGTTGGAGTTCCTCAGGGATCCGTCCTTGGACCCCTCCTTTTTTCAATGTACACCTCTTCCCTAGGCTCCCTGATCTCATCTCATGGTTTCCAATATCATCTTTATGCCGACGACACCCAGCTTTATCTCTCCACGCCAGACATCACCGCCGAAACCCAGGCCAAGGTATCACCCTGCTTATCTGACATTGCTGCCTGGATGTCCAACTGCCACCTGAAACTGAACATGGCGAAGACCGAGCTTATTGTCTTCCCACCCAAACCCACTTCTCCTCTCCCTCCACTCTCTATCTCAGTTGATAACACCCTCATCCTCCCCGTCTCATCTGCCTGCAACCTCGGAGTCATCTTCGACTCCTCCTTCTCCTTTTCTGCGCATATCCAGCAAATAGCCAAGACCTGTCGCTTCTTCCTCTATAACATTAGCAAAATCCGCCCTTTCCTCTCTGAGCACACCACCCAAACTCTTATCCACTCTCTCATTACCTCTCGCCTTGACTACTGCAACCTACTTCTCACTGGCCTCCCACTTAGCCATCTATCCCCCCTTCAGTCCATTCAGAACTCTGCTGCACGTCTTATCTTCCGCCTGAACCGATTCATTCATATCACCCCTCTCCTCAAGTCACTTCACTGGCTTCCAATCAGGTACTGCATACAGTTCAAGCTTCTCCTACTAACCTACAAATCCACTCGATTTGCAGCCCCTCCCTACCTCTCTACCCTCATCTCCCCTTACGTTCCTACCCGTAACCTCCGCTCTCAAGACAAATCCCTCCTTGCAGTACCCTTCTCCACCACCTCCAACTCCAGATTCCGCCCTTTCTGCCTCGCTTCACCCCATGCTTGGAATAAACTCCCTGAGCCTATTCGCCAGGCCCCCTCCCTGCCCATCTTCAAATCCTTACTCAAATCCCACCTCTTCAATGTCGCCTTCGACACCTAACCACCATACCTCTATTCAGGAAATCTACACTGCCCCAACTTGACATCTCGTCCTTTAGATTGTAAGCTCCTTTAAGCAGGGACTGTCCTTATTTGCTAACCTGTACACCTCTGCGTAACCCTAGTAGCGCTCTAGAAATGTTAAGTAGTAGTAGTAGTAGTAGTGGTTAGCATTTTCAGTTGATAATACGCTACTGTACTTTCCTGGGATTTGCCCAGCTTCTTGATGTCTTTAAACCACATAGAACTCAGATGGGACTTTGCGGGGTAGAAGTATCCCATGACTTTCTAGAAGTATCCCATGACTTTCTAATTTCCTCAGTAGAGAGGTGTGGTAGCCGTGTTAATTTCCTCAGGAGTCTTTCATTAGGTACTTTGCCAAATGCCTTTTGAAAATCCAGATACTCATTATTGACAGGCTTACATTTATCTACATGTTTATTCACTCCTTCAAAGAAATATTGTAGATTGGTGAGACAAGATTTCTCTTGACTAAATCCATGTTGGTTTTGTCTCATTAATGCATTCTTATGTATTTGTTCTGTAATTGTGTTCTTTATAATAGTCTCTACCATTTTGCCTGACACCAATGTCAGACTCACCAGTCTATAATTTCCTAGAATCCTTTTTAAAAATTGGCCTTACATTGGCCATCACCCAATCTTCCGGTACCATGCTTGATTTTAAAGATAAATTACATACTACTAACAATAGCTTTGCAAGTTAATTACTCTAGGATGTATGCTGTTTGGTCCAGGAGATTTGCTACTCTTCAGTTTGTCAAATTGCAACATTACATATTCCAGGTTTACAGAGATTTGTTTCAGTTTCTCTGGCTGATCAGCACTGAATTCCATTTCTGACACTGGTATATCTCCCCTTGTGACAACCAAAGCAAAGAATTCATTTATTCTCTCTAGTACGGCCTTGTCTTCCCTGAATGCCCCTTTTATCCCTCAGTCATCTAGTGGTTCAACTGATTCTTTTACTGGATTATTGCTTCTAATTTACCTAGAAAGGGATTTACTATATGTTTTTGCCTCCAATTATATCTTTTTCTCAAAGTCTCTTGTTGCTTTCCTTATCAGTGCTTTGCATTTGACTTACTATTCTTTATGCTATTTTCTATTATTTTCAGTTGGATCCTTTTTCTATTTTCTGAAGGATTTTCTTTTAGCTCTAATAGCTCCTTTCGCTTCACTTTTTAACCATGCTGGCTGTTGTTTGGCCTTCCTTCCTCCTTTTTTAATTCATGGAATATATCTGGTCTGGGCTTCCAGGATTGTATTTGAATAGCATCCATGCCTGATGTAATTTTTGACCTTTGCAACTGTTCCTCTTTTTTTTCCTTTTTACCATTCTTCTCATTTCATCATATTCTTCTTTTTGAAAGTTACATGCTAGTGTATTGGATTTCCTGTGTGTACTTACATCAGAGATTATATCAACTATGATCATGTTATGATCACTGTTATCAAGTGGCCCCAGAACCATTACATCCTGCACCAGATCATGCGCTTCACTAAGGACCAAGTCTATGAATTGTTTCCGCTCTTGTTGGCTCTTGAACTAGCTGCTCCATAAAGCAGTCCTTGAGTTCATCAATGAACTTTATCTCCCTAGCATGCTGTGGTGTTACATTTACCTCATCAATGTTGGGGTAAGTGAAATCACCCATTATTATTGTGTTCTCCAGCTCATTAGTTTCCCTAATTTCTGATAACATTTCTGCATCTGTCTGTTGAACCTGGCCAGGTGGATAGAAGTCCCAAAAAACAACAAGGCAAACGATCTGCAAAATCCAATATGGAAAAAGAAGCCAGTAGATCAACATAACATCCGAAAGATTTTATTGAAGATACCGTATGTAAACAAATTGCCCGACACAGGCCGTGTTTCGCCCACCAAGGGCTGCGTGGATGGAAGTACACTCCGATCACTGTCCTTTTCCTCTTTACACATGGAATTTCTATCCATAGGGATTCCAAGATGTGTTTTGTGTCCTGCAGAATTTTTAGTCTATTCAATTCAAGGCCCTCCTTAACATATAATGCTACCCCTCCATCAATACGCCCCACCCTATTACCTCAATATAATTTGTACTCTGGTATGACAGTGTCCTATTGGTTATCTTCCTTCCACCAGGTCTCAGAGATGCCTACTATATCTATGTTTTTCATTTAGTACCATACATTCTAACCCTCCCATCATTTCTGAGGCTTCTGGCATTTGCCTACAGACATTTCAAACAATGTTTGTTGTTCCTATATACAACTTACTCAGAAATTGACAGTGATAATTTTCATTCTTGAAAATCTGTCTGCTCTTTATTTAAACAACAAAAGAAATAAAGGATCTGAATACCATATGTCAAAATTTGTAGAACAATTCTAAATGCAAATTATTGTAAACATAATTTAATTGAGCCAGTAGCTTAGCACAGGTATGTCGTCAAGATAATCATCAAGGTATCCAGAAGAAGCCTTTGCGAAACAGGTCCCCGTCGAGACCTTTGCCTACCACAAGAGACTGGTGCTACATAAAAAATGATTAGAAAATGCCTATAGAGATGATCTTCTACAGATTTTGACCCTGTAGAACTGAAAAATCTGCCTATAGCGAAGTTATTTTGCTGTGCAACGTAAGCTAAGTATCAGATTCAAAATTGACTACTCCCCAGAAAAAGTCAATTTTTTAGACACCACGGTCTCAATCAGTGATGGCTGTATACAAACATCTATATACAAGAAACCCACAGACAGATGCAGCTACCTCCACAACTCCAGCTTCCATCCTTCACATACAAAAAGATCCATCATTTACAGCCAAGCCACAAGATACCACCGTATCTGCTCTGACCCAGGGGACAGAGACAGACACCTTAAAAGCCTGAGTGCATCCTTCAAACAGAAAGGCTACAACCCCAAAATAATCTCCAAGAATATTGCCTCCTCCCTCAAAACACCCAGGGAGAATCTGCTACAGTACAAGGAGAAAAAATCCACAGACAGAATTCCCCTTGTAGTGACATACAATCCAGAGCTGGAAAAACTGAGGAAAATCATAAGAGATCTACAACCTATACTCCAGGAGGATGAATTACTGAAAGAGATATTCCCATCCCCACCAGTACTGGCCTTCCGACAACCACCCAACTTAAAACACAAGCTAATCAGAAGTAAACTTCCATCACAGACTGAAAAGGAACAGAAGGGCACACGTCCCTGTAATTTATCCAGTTGCAAACTATGCCAAAATATTTCACAGGACCCCACAGTTACCCACAAAGGAAAGATATTCAACATAAAGGGATCTTTCACTTGCTCATCTTCCAATGTGGTATATATCATTCAGTGTAAAAAATGTAACGAAGGATGCTATATTGGAGAAACAGGCCAGATGCTTAAGACAAGATTCAATTTACATAGACATCACATGAACAATACAGCCAGTAGGGCCCCCACCCCGGTGGGAAAGCACTTCACAAAACCAGGACACTGTACCAGTGATTTCACAGTGAGAATACTGAAAGGTAACTTTAAAACCATACAAGAACGTAAGACCTTTGAAGTCAGAATGATTGAATATTTTAACACCCAACAGAAAGGACTTAACAAGGACCTGGGGTTCCTAGCCCATTATAAACCATAAAGCTGTATGTCTCTGTTGATCACCCCACTCCTCACCTATCCACACCCATCCTGTTAGAATATCAATGATATGCTTTGATGTCCCCCATGCATACCTCCGACCCACCCCCATCCTCCCACCCTGTCAGACTGTCATAGTAATGCTTGAATGTTTTCACTTATATACACTGTCAGCTAGCACATTTGCTTATTTCCGATCTGACGAAGAAGGGCAACCTTCGAAAGCTAATCAAGAAATGTATTAAGTTATGTCCAATAAAAAAGGTATCATCATATTTTCTTTTCCATGTTTTATTTTGTTTGATTTCTATTGATACTCTGGTACATAAAATAATCCATGGCCTAGCTCCGGGTTACATGACTGATCTGATCGACCTACCAATTAGAAACACATCCGAATCAGCAAGAATGTACCTAAACCTTCACTTCTCCAGATGCAAGGGACTGAAATATAAATTAACATACGTGTCCAGTTTCTCCTACATATGCACACAGCTCTGGAACTCTTTACCAAAAGACCTGAAATTCACGAACAATCTCCCAAACTTCCGAAAAAAACTAAAACCCACCTTTTCAGAAAGACATACCTCATAGAACCAACATAAACAACGAAAAATGAAAAAAAATACCCTAACTAGGAAACGAACAATTCTCAATACCTTGCTACACAATCCCACCCCTTGCGTTCGGCTTGGGGTGGTCCACTTAAATATACCATACATTCTGTATCTGTTCACCCGGAGGTAGACACCTCTCCGGAACTATGTAAGCCACATTGAGCCTACAAATAGGTGGGAAAATGTGGAATACGTATGTAACAAACAAATAAATAAATAAATATCAAACACTGTGGATAAATAAATAAATAAGTTACACATGTAAGTTTAAGTCCTGCCTAAGCTCTCCCCATGTGTACACCCTCTTGTAAATATGCGCTATGGGGTCCTTTTACTCTAGCTTAATGAGGTCCTTTTACTATAAGGTTGCTATGTGGCAAACCGGAACTACCGCCAGCCCAATGCAGCCACTGGCGGTTGTTCCGCCTCGAGCGCATGCCATTTCCAGTGGTAATCGGGTAGCATCGCATGCTGCCTGGTTTTCGCTGGGTTACTGCTGGAGCTCTTACCACCACCTCAATGGGTGGCAGTAAGTGCTCCCCCCCAGCCCACATGGTCACACGATAAATGCAATTTTACCGCATGGCCCTGTCAATTTTCAGCCTTTTTTACCTGCTACAGTAAAAAGGGCCCTGGCATGCGGGAAAAACAGCTGCCGCAGCTACTGCAAGGCCCTTTTTACTGCAGCTTGGTAAAAGGTCCCCAATGTACACTAATGGAATTAGCGCATGCTAAATACTAAGAAGCCCATAGGTATAAAATAGACTTCTTAGCATGTAGCACATGCAAATTTCATTAGCACATGCTAAGCTGTAGTAAAAGGGCCCCTATGTAAGTTAAGTGCGTATTTACATAATAGTGCTTAGGTGGAATTTTGGCAGTTACACATATGCACACACACACACACACACACACACACACAGACATATATATAAAAAAATGTTCCAGGCCATGTGGAGGCTTCGGCGCATCAGATACCTCCTTCCCAGAGACTTGTTTCGTACCCTTGTCCACTGGCTTGTCCTATCCCATCTGGATTATTGTAGTGGTATTTATGTGGGTTGCCAGGCCTCCTTATTGAAAACGTTCCAAACGGCTCAGAACACTGCGGCGAGGCTCATCCTTAGAGAAAGGCGTTTTGCACACGCCGAACCCCTGCGCTTTAAACTTCATTGGCTGCCTGTACAGGAGTGTATTGCTTTTAAGATCTGCTCCCTAACACATAAAGAGGGGCATAATGGAACAGAAACGCCTATCTCCATGGGCGTTAATCTCCGAGAACGGGTCCGTGAAGGGGCGGGGTGGATCGTATTTTTTAAAAGAAAAAGACGCCCATGTTTTATTCGTCAAGGTGTGAGCTGGGCGATTTTGCTTTTCAGCGATAATGGAAAATGAAATCGCCCAGCTCAAAAACGAATAAATCCAAGGCATTTGTTCGTGGGAGGGGCCAGGATTCATAGTGCACTGGTCCCCCTCACATGGCAGGACACCAACCGGGCACCCTAGGGGGCACTTTTACAAAAAACAAATAAAAGGTAAAAGAGCTCCCAGGTGCATAGCACCCTTCCCTTGGGTGTTGAGCCCCCCAAATCCCCCTCAAAACCCACTGCCCACAAGTCTACATCATTACTATAGCCCTAAGAGGTGAAGGGGGGCACCTACATGTGGGTACAGTGGGTTTGGGGAGGGTTGGACGACTAATAGCATTAAGCAGCACAATTGTAACAGGTAGGGGGGGGGATGGGCCTGGGTCCACCTGCCTGACGTCCACTGCACCCCCTAACAACTGCTCCAGGGACCTGCATACTGCTGCTTGGGAGGAGGGTATGACATTTGAGGGTGAAAGTAAAAAGTTGTGAAACATCATTTGTTGTGGTGGGAGGGGGTTAGTGACCACTGGGGGAGTCAGGGGAGGTCATCCCCGACTCCCTCTGGGGGTCATCTGGTAATTTAGGGCACTTTTGGGGGCCTTATTCGTAAAAAAACAGGGTCCAGGAAAAGTGTTCTAAATTCTAGCTCAAAACTGTTCCATTATCGGCGAAGGGCGCCCATCTCTGTTCGCCCGATAACCACGCCCCAGTTCCTCCTTCGACACGCCTTCGACACGCCCCCGTCCACTTTGTCCGCATCCGCGACGGAGTGCAGTTGAAAGCGACCCAAATTCGGCTTTTGATTATACCGCGTTATTCGTTTTTGTGAGATAAACGCCCATCTCCCGATTTAGGTCGGAACTTGGGCGTTATTCTCGTTCGATTATAAGCAGGATGATCATCTATGGGGCTGCCCCGGATTACATGCTCCCCTTGATCGACCTTCCGCCTAGAAATGCCAACCCTGCTGCTTGGTCCTATCTCCACCTCCATTTTCCGAATTGTAAGGGTGTCAAGTACAAGAAAATCTTCGCTTCGTCCTTCCGTTATTGGAGTCCCAAACACTGGAACACGTTACCTCGTCACCTTAAAGCTCAAATGGACCATGCCCTTTTTAAGAAGTTGTTAAAGACATTCCTCTTTGCTAAGACTTACCCCTCAACTTACCATGTTGATTGATGCATCCCTTGTCCCTTACCCTGCCTAGTTCACGCTGTTAGTTTCTCCCCTCCTATTTGCTTCTTTTATGCTTGCCTAAGCTTTTAACTTTGTACTCTTATTTAATTCTCTGTAAGCCACATTGCGCCTGCATGTGTGGGAAAATGTGGGATATAAGTAACAAATAAAAAAATAAAAAAATAAATAAATAAATATATATATATATATATATATATATATATATATATATATATATATATACCATTATTCTAAACATTTACACACGTAATTAGTGTGTAAATATTAGCACCTATGTTATAAATTACCACAAGTGCTGGCATGGAGGGGCATAATCGAATGTCACTGGTGAAATAGATCGCTGGCGATCTATTTTGGTGGCGGCGCAACAGCTGGCCGGAACCGTATTACCTAAAAAAATGTCCAGCCATCTTTTTTTTCGATAATACGGTTTAGCCCGGCCAAATGCCAGAGTTCGCCGGGTTTGAGATCGCTGGTTTTGTTTTTCATCAGAAAACTACCTATTTATTTTTTCATTCTAACAATCTTACCCCCCTGTTTACAAAACCGCGCTAATGGATGCCTCTTGGCAATGCCGATGCAGCCCATTCAAAGTGAATGGATTGTGTCAGCATTACCACACCAACAGCTGCTAATGTAGCTTTGTAAACAGGGGGTTAATTAAGGGGTCCTTTAACTAAGTTGCGGTAAAAGGGGGCCTATGCCATCGTCAGCACATGTTTTTGATGCGCACCGAGGCCCCCGTTTACCGCCGCGGGTAAAAGGCTGTCTTTTGTTCTGGAAATGAAATGACCATGCAGTAAGTGAACCACTTTCTGCGCGGCCATTTCGGGGGGGGGGGGGGAGGGAGCACTTACTGCTACCCATTGAGGTGGTGGTAAGGGCTCCCATGCTAACCTGGTGGTACCCGGTCAGCAATTACTGCCAGGTAAGCACCGGAGCTACAAAAATAGAAAATATTTTGTAGCACTGGAAATGGCACACACTGGGGATTTATTTTATTTATTTATTTTTGTTACATTTGTACCCCATGCTTTCCCACTCATGGCAGGCTCAATGTGGCTTACATATACAGGTACTTATTTGTACCTGGGGCAATGGAGGGTTAAGTGACTTGCCCAGAGTCATAAGGAGCTGCCTGAAGTGGGAATTGAACTCAGTTCCCCAGGACCAGACTCCACCACCCTAACCACTAGGCCACTCCTCCACTGGGAACTACTGCCAGACTCCTGTGATAGCCCACTGGTAGTTCCGGATTGGCATGTGGCAAGTCTGTTGCCGCGTGCCAACCCTTTAGTAAAAAGGCCCCTGAGTGATGACACAGGTTTGCAAGTAAAAGGTTTGCATTGAAGTCTGTGAACCAAATTTTAATTTTTTATTTTCTTTCCACAGGTTTGATATACCGCCAATTGCATTGTGGTGCTTCTAAGCACTAACACACATATCTTATTTTTGTAAACTGTATTATTCATTGGCTGTTCAGCTTCCCAATTTATCTTCTGCAGACCTGGAAGTTCTATTTTCAGGTTAATCATCAAACTCATTTACAGAATACCAAAGGAAGTGGTTGAGGGACAAGCACGCTAATAAATCTAGCTAGCTAGCTGCAGTAATTGAATCACAGAAAATTACTGCTCAAAGAGTATGATAGCTGATATGATTTCCAATTATACAAAGGCATTGTACAGTTACAAGAAAACAATGCCCGCCCTACACAGTATAGTTTCCAAACTCCCCATGGCAAGAATTAATTCCCATCCTATATGATTTAAAACTTTTGGGTCAATATTCAGCAGCAGTGGCAAGCATTTTTAAACAGCAGCCTCAGTATATAAATAATTATATAGTTGGTATTGCTATACAAATAGGCTGTGGTGTTGAATACACTTAAGCAAACCAACAGTAGAGGTGATCCAGGGGTCAAGTTTCGGCTTTGCCTTCATCAGAGGTCACCACAAATAGGTCATGTTGTTGAATACACTTAAGCAAACCAACAGCAGAGGTGATCCAGGGGTCAAGTTTCGGCTTTGCCTTCATCAGAGTTCACCACAAATAGGTCGTTTGTTGAATACACTTAAGCAAACCAACAGCAGAGGTAATCCAAGGGTCAAGTTTTGGCTCTGCCAAGTTTCAGCTTTGCCTTCATCAGGGGTCACCACCAAAGTCTTCTGATCATAATCAAAAGATGTCCAATAAAACAACTCCTTATACTGCGTGGCATAATGTTGCTTCACAACAAACAGTAGCTAAATGTATAGGTGATATTCAGGCACTATGGGGGAATTGTATAAGTGAGTGCCTCTTTTGTAAATGTAAGACACACCGATACCTTGTTACACTAAGATTCTAAAACAGAATCTGGGTGCCCTGATGCTGCCACAGTAACAGCCTGTTTTATAATGGCATCTGGGCACCCAGGTTCTGTTCTAGAATCTTAGTGTAACAAGGTATGGGTGTGTCTTACATTTATGCACCTGCAGTTACATCAGCCACAGCAAAATTGTGGTCATGTAAATGTGGCAGGAATGTATGTAAACTGGTACCAGACGAGTTCCCAACCACCAATTCCCTCCGAGACAATTCCTACCTAGGACAATTCTCACTTAATGGGGACAATTCCCACTAAGGACTCCCCCCCCCCCCCCCCACCCTGGTCATTTCCCACCCTCCCTAGCCTTTTTTTTTAGTGACCATAGCTTCTTTCTTGTATTGAGTCCCATAAGTCCTGGCAAATTTTTATAAATCATAATCAGTGTGTCATTTTAAGGGGCTGAATTAGGTTGAAACCTAGTTTGGGGGTGTGTAGGGGGCATTGCCCCCCCCCCCCCACACACACATGAAGTGCAGTGTGTATTTATTTACTTATTTATGACATTTAGATTCAAGATTAAACATGAATTAGATTGAAACCTAGTTTGGGGGGATGTGGGAGGCATAGGTAGAGTAATAATTTGTTATAAATTATAATCAGTGTGTCATTTTGAGTGGCTGAATTATGTTTAAACCTAGTTTGGGGGGTGTGGGGGGCCCCCACATGAACTGCAGTTTATAGTTATCTATTTATTTATTTATTTAGGATGTTTAGATCTTGGATTAAATATGAATTAGGTTGAAACCTAGTTTGGGGGTGTGGGGGGCAATGCTCCCCCCAAATGCGCTGCAGTTTCTATTTATCTATTTATTTACCTATTTATGACATTTAGATCCCAGATTTAAAATGAATTAGGTTGAAACCTAGTTTGGGTTTGTGTGGGGGCATTGCCCCTCAATCACAAACTGCATGTCTGGAAGGGGAAAGAGAGGTGTAAAAGATAATGTTGTGGGGGAGGGGTTTGAGGGGTACTGGCCCCCTCAAATGATTTGGAAGAGGAAAGGGAGGGAGATTACTTGTCCTAGTGTGTGTTGTATTTTTGGGGTTATGGGTGGGAATTGTTCTCCCAGGTGTGATGGGAACTGGCTCAATGGGAATTGTCCTAGGTGGGAATTGTCCAGGCGGGAATTGGTGGGTGAGAACTGTCCGGTGGGAACTATCCAGGTGGGAACTGACCTAGGACCGAACCCAAACCATAGTTACCTGATGCAAGGTTCTACATTAGGAGTCACCGCTCAGGAAAAGGATCTAGGTGTCATCATTGATGATACGTTGACATCCTCTGCTCAATGTGCAGTGGCGGCTAAGAAAGCTCATAGAATGTTAGGAATTATTAGGAAAGGAATGGAAAACAAAAATGAGAATGTTCCATGGTGCGACTGCACCTTGTATACTGTGTGCAGTTCTGGTCACCGCACCTCAAAAAAGATATAGTGAAATTAGAAAAGGTACAGAGAAGGGCGACGAAAATTATAAAGGGGATGGGATGACTTCCCTATAAGGAAAGGCTAAAGTGGCTAGAGCCCTTCAGCTTGGAGAACAGATGGATGAGGGGAGATATGATAGAGGTATACAAAATACTGAGTGGAGCAGATCAGGTGTAGATGTGAATTGCTTGCTTATTCTTTTCAAAAATACTAGGACTAGGGGGCACACAAAGAAGGTTCTAAGTAGTAAATTTAAACCAAATTGGAGAAAATATTTCTTCACTCAACGTAATTAAACTCTGGAATTTGTTGCCAGAGAATGTGGTAACAGCAGTTAGCTTAGCAGGGTTTAAAAACAGTTTGGATAATTTCCTAAAAGTCCATAAGCCATTATTAAGATGGACTTGGGAAAATCCATTGCATATTCTAGGATAAGCAGCATAAAATATATTTTACTGTTCTGGGATCTTGCCAGGTACTTGTGACCTAGATTGGCTACTATTGGAAACAGGATATTGGGCTTGATAGACCTTTGGTCTGACCCAATATGGCAATGCTTATGTTCTTAGAATTGCATGTGGAAAGGCATTTTCAATATGACGTCTAAGTCCATCTTTGGACGTTTTGCTAAAAATGTCCAAAATTCAAGTGGGGAATATAGCCATTTTCAAAACAGAAAAATGTCAATCTTTTTTTTCAAAAATGTCTTTTTGCTAGATGTTTTTGTGCTCTGTATGGTTATCTTTTTGGTCCATTTTTGAAAAAAAAAAAAAAAAAAAGTCCAAGTGAAAAATGCACAAAATCAAGCCATTGGGATTTAGAAGTCAGCATTCTTAGTAGACTGGCTATGCAGACATCCCAGGAGAGCAATGGGGCACCCTAGGGGCACTGCTGTGAACTTTAAATAAATGCTTCCAGGTATACATCTCACCGTTGCTCCCTTTATCTTGTCTGATAAGCCCCTCAAAACCCACCCAACACCCACTACACCCAACTACACACCACTACAATAGCCCTTATGGCTGAAGGGGGCACCTACATGTGGGTACAGTGGGTACATATTCTAAGTTGGAATATATCTAACTGTGTGAATTGCTTTATTGACTGTAGAGTGTGTGCTTGTCACAGCTGCAACTATACCCACACTCCGGAACACTCCTCGGTCTTGCGTCTTCCCACTCACAATGTGCTTGTGAAGGCTGGCTCTGTAATGCGTACGCATGCACACCTGTCTTGAATTTAAAGGCCCTGAGGTGGGAATCAGGAGCGGATGCTTCGTTCTGACGTTAGGAGGCATGGGCTTCATAAGGGCGCTGAGGCCTCTCCTCCCTTGCCTTGCAACAGGTCTCGAGCCTGGAACTGTTTCAAAGCTCTGCCTTGCCTGACTCCAACCTTGCCTAACCAGTTCTAACCCTGCTTGCCTGTCTCCAGTTCCAGCCTTGTCTGCCTGTCTCCAGTTCCAGACCTGTTTGCCTGTGTCCAGTTTCAGCCCTGCTTGCCTGCCTCCAGTTCCAACCCTGTTTGCCTGCTTCCAGTTCCAGCCCTGCTTGTCTTTCTCCAGTTCCAGCCTTGCCTGCCTGCTTCTAGTTCCATCCCTGTTTGCCTGTCTCCAGTTCCAGCCCTGCTTGTCTGTCTCCAGTTCTAGCCTTGCCTGCCTGTCTCTAGTTCCAGCCCTGCCTGCCTCTAGTTCTAGCTGTTTGCCTGTCTCCAGTTCCAGCCCTGCTTGCCTGTCTCCAGTTGCAGCCCTGCTTGTCTGTCTCTAGTTCCAGCCCTGCTTGCCTGCCTCCAGTTCCAGCCCTGCTTGCCTGCCTCCAGTTCCAGCTCTGCTTGCCTGTCTCCAATTCCAATCTTGTCTGCCTGTCCTCAGCCTGAGCCTGCCTTGCCTTCTCCTGTGCCTAGCCCGGGTAGTTCACCTGTCTCTAGCCATTATCCGGCGGTGGCCCAAGGGCTCACTTTCCCTGAGTCCATGACAGTGCTGATAGGGTGATAAAGGTTCCAGCCAGCCTTCTAGCTCTGCTAGTCCTGGCTCTGCCCTCAAAGTAGTCCAACAAATATATTTGTGAAGCTCACTGATGCTCACTCAGGAACAAAAGGTTACATTTGAGCAGTTTGTTTTTTCTAGCAAAAAAGGTGCCGGTATTCAAATGCTAGGCCACCCTTCAGGACTGGGTTGATCACTGAGGGACCCACCCCTTAATAGCCAGGCCCCCTGCAACCAGTCACAGAATCTATGACAAGGCAGAACTGGTGTGTAGAGCCTGAGCTCTATCATTAAAATTTGGGTTCCATGGGTCAGTGGCATAGCAAGGGGGGGCGGGAGGGGCGGTCCGCTCCGGGTGTCAGCTCAGGGGGGGTGCTCCCTGCCAGCTCCCCCCTGGGCAAAAAGACACCCCCCCCCCCCCGACCAGCTCCTGCACCCTACCTTTAAAAAGAATATCGGGAGGCGAGGCGCAGCGCCTCGCGCCTGCCTTGCACGTAAAGGAAATGTGGACTGTCGGGTCTTCCCTCGCTCTATCTGTCCCGCCCTTGCGGAAATAGGAAGTTGCGTCAGCGGAGGGCGGGACAGATAGAGTGAGGGAAGACCCAACGATCCACATTTCTTTTACGTGCAGGGCAGGTGCGAGGCGCTGCGCCTCGCCTCCTGATATTCTTTTTAAAGGTAGGGTGCGGGAGCTGGTTGGGGAGGTGGGAAGGGGGTGTCATCGTGCTGCACCCGGGGGGGGGGGGGTGCAACGGCGAACCGCCCGGCCCTGGGTGGCAGCGCCCCCTGCTACGCCACTGCCATGGGTCAATTTTAGGCCTGCACCATATTTTCAAAGCACTTAGCCTTCCAAAGTTCCATAGGTTTCTATGGAACTTTGGAAGGCTAAGTGCTTTGAAAATATGCAATGGAAAAGGTGCTTGTACTCAGTACCCCCAAGTACCCCCTCAAAAAAATCCCTGCATTTGAGTCACCAATAAAAAAAAGTAGATCTTATATGCTACAGTAGAGAAGAAACAGATATAAAATCCCCACTAATGTGACCACAGAAGTACGAGCTAACCTTTTAAGCCTTTTGTGCTCAGCTTTTAAGTCTCTGCGCACTTCTCTGCTAATAGCCTCATTCCCATTGATTTAAATATGCTGTGCACTTGTGTCTTTTAACACAGGGCTTTGTGCACACATTTTTCTTTTGCTTCTGTGTACCCAGAAAATTGAGTTCTAAAGCCTCAGGTGCCCTGCATTACCCTGTGGGAAGTCTTTTGCACTTTATTGCATCAGCCTCTGATAGAGATTATTTGTATAACCAGAATCAATAGAAATCAAACAAAATAAAACATGGAAAAGAAAATAAAATGATACCTTTTTTTATTGGACATAACTTAATACATTTCTTGATTAGCTTTCGAAGGTTGCCCTTCTTCGTCAGATCGGAAATAAGCAAATTTATAACCAGAATGAAAGAAGACCCCTACTTACTCAGACAAAAGCAAAGGATGGTTAGCTTAAATGGTGAAGTGATAAGAACTGTTTCAGGTATGTCAATCAGGATGAAGATATGGGATTTTCAGAGGAGACAAGAAGGAATTTGTGGAGGGTAATGAAACAAGAGCCGAGATCTTAAACAAACAGTTCAGTGCTGAGTGAAGAAGGAATTTTGAAAAGAACCTTTTATAGATAGCAGGGTACCTTTGTTTGTAGTGTAGTTGCCATACCATTTCCAGGTGTTGAAGACCTCTTTGAAATTTAAAAATAGGCAGGATGAGAGATAGTGAAGGATAGTGGAAGAGGCAATTTTAAAATCTACCTGTTTGTATCTCTGGTCTCTGGCTAGCCTCTCTGGCCTCTGCAGGAGCTGCCTGAAGGGTAAAGAATCTTAATGTAAAAATGCCAGTTTGAATGGTGAATAATTTTGATTTATGTTATGAGGAAAGCGTTGCTTACAGAGCTTAACTAATTTTCTGGTTCCCAGGTATTAAAGGCCTTTTTGAAGTGCAAATCTAGGCAGGGTGTTTGAGATCCAGAAGAATAGTAAAAATGGGTAAACTTAAGAGAGTTTTTACTGCTCTGCTGCTTTTCTCTTTCTGCTTCCTGCTACTGTTTTCCCAGTCCCTGCTACTTCTACAGCTTCTGTGGCCAGTGCTTTCCATCATGCAATGAATGCAAAGAAGACACAGCCAATCAGAGGAGAAGATGGTCTGTTGGGAAGCATGGAGAAAAAAGAACTTCACATGGGCGTCAGAGAGATACTGAGAACTAAAGTGAATAGACTTCTAGGTGCAGATTCAAGAAAACACCAAACTTTAGGTGCTGGAATGATGTATACAGCGCCAAAAAATTCAGTACTGAAAAAAATACATTTAGAGCTATTCTATAAGTTTGGTGCAGTTTATAGAATAGTGCTTACGCCTGGGAACTGCGAGTACATTTAATGGAATTTTGGTGCAAATGCTTGTGCCTAAATTAGGCACGGATCCCAACTTATTCAGTAATTACACACATAACCGACAGGAATGCCCCCAATCCGCCCATGACCCTCCCATTTCTATGCCCCGTTTTTAGACTTGTTCCTAAATTTACATGCATACATTTTAATTAATTTATCTTCCCTTTTATATTACAATCTCTCATGTTCTGTGATCTGAGCTGGATCTATATTTACATCTAACCCTCTTCCTGGACAACAAAAGAAAAAGTCTGCAGCAACTTGCCTCAACTGGACCATCCAAGGATATCAGAACCAGAAACTACAAAGTGAATAACTACAATCTATTAGTTGAAGTTTTATTTAACTATTTCTAAAATTCTGAATCTGTTACATTCTGTTAAAACTAAAGTCCACCATCAACCTCCTCTGCATTGTGTCCACAGAAATTCACATAGAATTGCAAAGTACAGTCATTTGTTTCTCTATTACTCGAAGCCTTCGATCTCCCAGGCCTGGTCTGAATTTACAACTTTAAAAAAAAAGGTCTGCTCTCAGATTGCCATCTGTTAAGATTACTTATCCATAGAGTGGACTGTAGTGCCACCCAGTGAAATCTGCCTAAGGAACTTCTGTTACAAGGAATGTGTCTTGGCCCGGGAGACAAAGAGAGCTCAGGGATCCCAGTAATGTGTGGGAGAGGAAACTATAATCCCCACCAACCAAAGAGAAGACAAAACTGCAAGAGGTCAAACAACTACATAACAGTACTTAAATGATCACCTCATTGACACACCAAAGCTACCCCCAGCACTCCCAGACCACCTTTGGGAACTATATGACTGGTGAATGCCAGATCAGCTGCAAAGAAATCCTCAGTGATCCATGATGTCATCCATGAACAGCATCTTGACATCTTAGAAATAAGTGAAACCTAGCTAGATGAAAGCAGGGGTTTACCACTGGTGGAACTATGTCTAACAGGTTTCAACATCCAACATTAACCAAGACCAGGAAGATGGTGAGGAAGGGTAGCAGTCTTGACTTGGGACACAAACTGCGCAGAATCGCCATCCCCCAGCTACATAAATCAGAATCTCTTTTAATCCAGCTAAAAGAGGGGAAATCTGGCTTCTCATGGTATACCGATCACCTCGTAACAACTCATTATCCATGCAAAAACTCCTTGATCAGATTACTCAATTGACCCTCAATTATTCTAGGATGGTGATCATGGGAGATTTCAATCTGCATATTGAAACCCCAGATACCACCACAGCTGTCTTCCTGGACACAATGATAGCACTAGGATTCACACAGGTGATCAATTCACCAACCCATGAAAAGGGTCACATAGAGGCATAGGCGTAGTTTGACTGTTTTATTTGGGGGGGCAAAGGATGGGGCGGAGCATATTAGCATATTCATTTGCATATATACATATGCAAATGAATATGCTAATATGGAGGAAGGAATTGAAATTTACAGGCAAAATATCACAGATGCACATTTCAAAAAGCTGACATATTTCAATTAATATATTCTGAATAAAATACTTTTTCTACCTTTGTTGATCATTTAGTTTTTCTATTCGCTTTGGTCCCAGTGTCTTCTGTTTTATGCAGTGTCTTCTTTCCAGTAGGCTTCCCTCTGCTCCCCACCCTCCCAGTCCCATCCATCTCCTGCTCCTTCCCTCTGCTCCCCACCCCTCCCAGTCCCATCCATCTCCTGCTCCTTCCCTCTGCTCACCTCCTTTCCCAGTCCAATCCAATTCCTGGTCCTTCCCTCTGCTCCCCACCCACCCCTCCCAGTCCCATCCATCTCTTACTCCTCCCTCTGCTCCCCACCCCTCCCAGTTCCATCCATCTTCCCTCTGCTCCCCACCCCACCCAGTCCCATCCATCTCCTGCTCCTTCCCTCTGCTCACCTCCTTTCCCAGTCCAATCCAATTCCTGGTCCTTCCCTCTGCTCCCCACCCACCCCTCCCAGTCCCATCCATCTCTTACTCCTCCCTCTGCTCCCCACCCCTCCCAGTCCCATCCATCTTCCCTCTGCTCCCCACCCCTCCCAGTCCCATCCATCTCCTGCTCCTTCCCTCTGCTCTCCACCCTCCCAGTCCCATCCATCTTCCCTCTGCTGCCCCCCCACCGCGAGGTCCAGGATCGTGACTCCGTTTACCCCTCTCTTCCTCCCTCCCTCCGGCGCAGGCAGCAGTTTTCTTCAATCTTTCTGTGCTCCTGGCAGCGGTAGCGACATATACATGCTGCCTTCGGTCTGCCCCGGAAGCCTTCTCTTCAAGTTCCTGTTCCCACCTATGCGGGAACAGGAACTTGAAGAGAAGGCTTCGGGGCAGAGCTGAAGGCAGCGTGTACGTCGCTACCGCTGCCAGGAACAAGAAAGGCTTAGAGAAGATTGCTGCTGCCTGCACCAGAGGGAGGTATGAAGAGAGGGGGTAGATAGCTCGCCTCCGTCCGCTTCGCTGCTTCCCTGCCCTCTCTGTCTGCGTCCCGCCTTCCTCTGATGTCATTTCCTTTCGGGTGGGACGCAGAGAGGGCAGGGAAGCAGCAAAGTGGGCGGAGACGAGCGCGTGCCTGCCTGTTTTTTTTTTTTAACTTCTAGCGCCAGTCCACGTTGTCGTCGTTTGGGGGGGCATTGCTCCCCCTCACCCCCCCAGTCTACGCCCATGCATAGAGGGGCATAATCAAACGGGGCGCCCAAGTTTTCCTGGGGCCGTCCTCGCAGGACGGCCCCGTGAAGGGGCGAGGAAACCCGAACTATTGAAACAAGATGGGCGGCCATCTTTCGTTTCGATAATACGGTCGGGGACGCCCAAATCTCAACATTTAGGTCGACCTTAGAGATGGTCACCCTTAGGTCATCCTTACAGATGGTCGTCTCCGGTTTTTGGCGATAATGGAAACCGAGGATGCCTATCTCAGAAACGACCAAATCCAAGCCCTTTGGACGTGGGAGGAGCCAGCATTCGTAGTGCACTGGTCCCCCTGACATGCCAGGACAGCAACCGGGCACCCTAGGGGGCACTGCAGTGGACTTCAGAAATTGCTCCCAGGTGCATAGCTCCCTTACCTTGGGTGCTGAGCCTCCCAACCCCCCCAAAACCCACTCCCCACAACTGTACACCACTACCATAGCCCTAAAGGGTGAAGGGGGGCACCTACATGTGGGTACAGTGGGTTTCTGGTGGGTTTTGAAGGGCTCACATTTACCACCACAAGTGTAACAGGTAGGGGGGGATGGGCCTGGGTCTGTCTGCCTGAAGTGCACTGCACCCACTAAAACTGCTCCAGGGACCTGCATACTGCTGTGATGGAGCTGGGTATGGCATTTGAGGCTGGCATAGAGGCTGGCAAAAAATGTTTTTAAAGTTTTCTTTGTAGGGTGGGAGGGGGTTGGTGACCACTGGGGGAGTAAGGGGAGGTCATCTCCGATTCCCTCCGGTGGTCATCTGGTCAGTTCGGGCACCTTTTTGAGGCTTGGTTGCAAGAAAAAATGGACCAAGTAAAGTCGGCTAAGTGCTCGTCAGGGTCGCCCTTCTTTTTTTCCATTATTGGCCGAGGATGCCCATTTGTTAAGCACACCCAAGTCCCGCCTTCGCTACGCTGCTGACACGCCCAGTGAACTTTGGTCATCCCCACAATGGAAAGCAGTTGAGGGTGCCCAAAATCGGCTTTCGATTATGCTGATTTGGGCGATCCTGAGAGAAGGACGCCCATCTCCCGATTTGTGTCAGAAGATGGGCGCCCTTCTCTTTCGAAAATAAGCCTGTTAGTAGATGTGGCATTCTACTAAAGGTTTGATATCCCAGAATACTGGGATAGCAGTATTGAGATAACTCCCCTATCATGGACAGACCACTTTCTAATTAAGTTTTCTCTAAGTGACCACCTGGAAAAAATGGCACCTCCCAGAGTTTGGAAGGAGATAAGAGAGAAGACAAAGCTGACTGCTGAGAATTTCCTAGAAGCGTTGGGCTATCCACTCATGGATAAATAGACAACTACAGTGTCAAAACAGGTTGATATTTGGAATACACACTAGCTATGACCTTAGAGAAAATGGCACCACTAAAAAGGTCTTATGCCCTGATCACAAATGCTCATCTTGGTTTTCTCCAGAACTTCAGACCCTTAAGCACAAAGGACGGAAACTAGAAAGGAGATGGCATAAATCTCAGCTGGATGAGGACAGGCTAAATTGTAGGAATCACATGACAAAGTACCACCAAGCCTTAACAGCAGCCAAAAAACAATATTTCTCTGAATGCATCAAGCAGGCTGCCAATTCAATCAAGCACCTGTTCAGCATAGTAAACAGTCCACTGAAAACTCCACAACAGAACCAGCCTGCCCAGTCACAACTGAACTACAATGATTTTGCTGCATACTTTGTCAACAAAATTAAAAGTCTCCGCTAGGATTTACAGGCAGTCCCACCCAGTCTCCAATCAGTGAATCTAGAATGCACACGCCTCCTGACACAGACATATGGGAATCTTTTAACCCAATAACAGAGGAGGGCCTTGAGAAAATCCTAAGAAACCTTCAACCAACTACCTGCTCCCTCGACCCCACTACCTGCTCCCTCGACCCCTGCTTATCAAAGATAGTCCAGCAGGCGAGCAGGGGCCACATAGAACGCACCACAAAAATAATGGACTCCTCTCTTTCTAATGGGCAACTACCAACAGCATTAAAAAGGGCAGAGGTGCACCCTTTGCTAAAGAAGAACAACCTTGACCAGGACAAACTTGAAAATTACCGGCCAGTATCCAACATCCCATTTTTAGGGAAACTTATAGAACAAAGAGTCTGTGATCAACACAATGATTGGCTAGAAGAGAGAAACTGGCTAGAGCCATGTCAATCTGGATTCAGACCCGGTTATAGAAACTAGATGATCTTCATAGAAACCAAGATAGGGAATTTGCCTTGGTGTTAGAACTGCTAGATTTCGCAGCACCTTTTGACACTGTGGATCATGATATTATGCTAGCACGACTGGCAGAAATAGGTATCAGTAGAACAGTACTTGCCTGGTTCAGATCATATCTATCAGACAGGCAACAGTCCACGGTATTCGGCAGCACCTCATCACCATCATGGGCATTGACCTGTGGGGTAGCACAAGGATCAATACTGTCAGCTATTCTATTCAATATCTAACTCAAGCCACTAGCCAGGCTGATTTGGTCAATGGACACTCAGTTCTACATCTGTGCAGATGACGTGCAGCTACTCATATCCATTAAACCTGATATCTACAGCCCTGAATAAACTACTACCTGTCTAACATCAATTCAAGAATGTGATAAAAACAAGAATCTTTGCCTGAACCTAAGTAAAACTGAACTTCTCTGGGTTCCTAACACAAGTGGGGACATACCTGACATCAGAATCTCTTTTGGTGAAATATGAATTCCCCCTCAACTCACAAGTCAGGAACCTTGGAATACAGCTTGATTCAACACTTACTCTGATCCCCCAAATCCAAGCAACCTTCAAGAGCAGCTTCTATCATTTGCAACAACTATGCTGCCTGCATCCTTACATTGAGAAGGCAAGCCTTGTCTCAGTTATGCATGCCATGATAACATCAAGATTGGATTATTGTAATGCACTCTACATTGGTCTAACTACAAAAGGTTTGCACTAGCTCTAATTGATTCAGAATGCTGCAGCAAGACTAATAAAAGGTTGTAAGTGTCGTGACCACATCATACCATTTTTGCATAAACTTCACTAGCTACCAGTACAATACAGAGCCACATTTAACACCTTTTTTTGACTTTCAAGGCCCTTAAATGAAATGGCCCAGAATACTTGAAGAACAGAATCTCCCTCTATACACCTTCAAGGTCACTAAGGTCATCCCAAGGAGTTTCCCTAACCACACCCTTTCCAAAGGACATCACACGATGTGATACCCGCAAGCAAGCCTTCTCTGAAGTAGCCCCCATGCTCTGGAATGCACTACCTGAAAGGCTTCGCTTAACACAAGACTATCTCAACTTCAGGAAGCAGGTGAAAGCTTGGCTCTTCAACCAGGCCTTTAATGGAAGAAGTAAATGACATCAGCTGCACATATTATAGCAGACATATTTATCCACTCTTACCCAAGCCAAGATAATGTTCAAGCACCTTTCTGATCTAATTTGCAAATCTCTTTAGTCCCTTATTTTCTTACTCGTTACTCTATCTTATCTATCTATACATTCCATCTGTGCTTACATCCTATGCTGTCTATTAAAATGTTTTATTGTATATTGTGTTGGTATTATAATGTACAGTAGCACAATATGCTATACCTTGTACTGATGTTTGAATATTTATACTGCTGTAATTTTCTATTGTTTATGCTTGACTTATTCTTGCTGTACACTGCCTTGAGTGAATTCTTTCAAAAAGGTGGTAAATAAATCCTTAATAAGTAAATGAAATAATTAGTGCCAATAATTGCTTGTTAAAAGCCAATTATCAATAATAATTGACTTATTATTCAATTAAATTGCACGTGGAAATTGGGCACGTGCCCACATTTACGTGCACAAATTTAGCACTTTTTATAGAATTAGGCCGTGTGAATTTTATAACAGCAGTTCTGTGAGTCTGCAGTTTCACGCCTAACTGTAGGCACCAGCACTTACACCATACCAAAGGTTGGTGTAAGTGGCAGGGGCATAGCCAGACTTCAGCGGGAGGAGGGTCCAGAGCCCGAGGTGAGGGGGCACATTTTAGCCACCCCCGGTGCTGCCGACCCCCCCCCCTCCACCATTTTGACCCCCTCCGCTACCGCCACCTCCACCACCTTTGACCCCCCCCTTGCCGACGACCCTCTCAACCTCCCTCCCACTGCCAACCCTCCCCCGCCGCCGCCGTCGGCTACCTTTGCTGGTGGGGAACCCCAACCCCCGCCAGCCGAGGTCCTCTTCTTCCGGCGCAAGGCTTCGTTCTGTTTTTGTGAGTCTGACATCCTGCATAAGAGGGTTGTCGACAGGGGGGTCCAGGGCCAAATCTACAGGGGCCCAGGCTCCCATGGCCCCATGTAGCTACGCCACTGGTAAGTGGTCACACCTAACTCCTAGTATTCTATGACCTGCGCACCTAACTCCTAGGCACACCGCTGACCTACCCATGCCTCTCTCACATCTACGCTCCCCTAGAAGTTGCACTTGATGGAAACTGAGTACACAACTTCTAGAACAGCGACTAAGGCCTGTTTTCAGAATTAATAAGGTGCAAAAAGGTGCCCTACGTGGCCAGATGACCACTGGAGAGAATCAGCGATGACCCACTTACTCCCCCAGTGGTCACTGACCCCCTCCCACCCCAAAAAAATGTTAATAAAAATAGTATTCACCAGCCTCTATGACAGCCTCAGATGTGATAGCCAGGTCCATTAGAGCAGCATGTAGGTCCTCAGAGTAGCGTAGTGGTGGGCGTGTGGGCCATACACAGATAACACCCTTTTAGGTTGTTATTGGGGAACCTGACACAGTATAGATTACTAAAAGATCGGGCCTCTTTCCAAATTTCAGCATAAGACAGTGTAGTGTCAGAAGCAAATGCTCCCTCATATCTCCAAATCCAAGTTCACAACACCCAAAGAATAACAGAACTAACTCCACGACCAAGTATTATTTAAAAATTGAGTGTTCACTTACAATAGCAGCAAAGATAATGTGCAAAGAAGGCAAGGACAAAGACACGGGAGGTCTTATCATAGAAACAGCTAAGAGTAAATTCAGTGTATCCTAGACAGAGTTCTAATCCTCAGATGATCAGTCAGATGCAACTCAGGTCTGCTCCTCGGATGGAGTGTCAACACAGCAGCCCTTGTAACAGATATGAGCTCCTTTTTATACAATAACCACAAGTGCAGCTGGGTTAATGACATGCTTTCTGGCTTTGTTGGTGATGCACATATAACTTATTATTGTTATCCCCATTGCTGTGACTTCAAAGGCCGTGACATGGTCTCACTAGCACCACATTGAAGGGGTCACCTTGACGAGGAGCCGAGGTGTTATAAACAATGTGCACTTTTGCCAGCCACAGCATTTTTCCAGCTACATGGGAGACTCCAAGAGTCCTTAGCTGGTCTAGCCATAAGTCAGTGCTGATGACAATGTTGTTATTCCGATACACTGGTGTCCTTGGCAGCATTCTTGTGTCTGTATGCAATGCTGAGGCTCATGAAACAACAGGTTTTGCCATGAAAGACAGAATAAGCTTGAGTCTGCATTTTAGAAGCCAGGTTAATAATGCTGGATAGTGCCATGTATCATAATCCCATATACTTTTGTTACTTAGGAACATATAGTGCTGTATAAAGTGCTTGTTTTGCTCCTACAGGTACAGTGCACTATAGACAGGTGGACCCAGGTCCATACCTACCCCTACCTATTACACTTGTGGTAGAAACTGTGAGCCCTCCAAAACTCACCAGAAATCCACTTTATCCACATATAGATGCCCCTTTTACCCCTAAGGGTTATTGTATTAGTGTACAGTTGGGGGTAGTGGGTTTGGAGGACTCATCAGACAAGATAAGGGAGCAACGATGAGATGTGTACCTGGGAGAATCTATACGAAGTCCACAGCAGTCCCCCCTAGGGTGCCCCATTGCTCTACTGAGATGTCTGGGGAACCAGTCTGCTGAAAAAAGCTGGCCCCTCCTACATCCCAATGGCTTGATTTTCTCTGTTTTTCACTTGCATTTTTTTTTTTTCGAAAATGGCCAGAAAAAATTAAAGGCACAGAGCACAAAATCTTTTAATGGTATTTTTGAAAAAAAAAAAAAAAAGACATTTTGCAGTTTCGAAAATGATCATGAGTTACATTTAGGTACACTGGGTATTTCTCTGTGTACCTGTGCTGCAAAATAAAGGAAAACAACAGAGAGTCTCAACAGTGGAAAGCAATAAAGCTCAGTAAATGAATTCCTGTGAAGAGTGACAGCACAATGGAATGTTTCAGCTACAGCTGAGTGCTACTAACAAGTAAGCCTGAGCCAATGAAGACCTATCACCATGGTAGAACTTTCTTTATAGAATATGCCCCACATAGGGGCCCTCCAGGCACCTAAATATAAGAACATTATTAGAGAATTACCACCATAATGACTTTGCTGCTCTTTGGTAAAAAGCTGTATAGAATATTTTATTTATTTTTATTTTAGAACATTTATACCCCGCCTTTTGCCACGTAAAGCAGCCCCAAAGCGGCTTACAATGAACTAAAGAAAAACAATTACAATGACAGAAGAGGGCATAAGGGAAGGGAAGACAAATACAATACTTAAGCAGATAGACTACAGTTAGGGGAAAGGAAGCAAAATGAAGAGAAGGGAAGGGAAGGAGGAAGAAGTCCAGAGTTGAATCAGATCTTGACTCGCCGAATCACAAGAAATCGGAACTTGCGACCAAGAGGAATCAGGGCCCCGTCAGCAAGCAACACTCTGCAGGCACGAAGCAGCCACAAAGGAGGAGACCAGCACCCAGCATCGCCGTCGACGACCATCCCAGGCCAGCAGCTGCGCCGAGAAGGCCACACGATATAGATAATCCCGTCGTGGCAGGGAGCCGTTGTCCAACTTCTCCTATCAAGCGAAGAAAGAGCAGTGCAGGAACGGCCGAAAAGCATGTCAGCTGATGGCGCACTGAAGAAGAGTTGTTACTGGTCAGGCAGAAGAAAGAGGCGAACGGCCCGGGAGATCGTCCTGCAGAGCTGGAAAAGCAGGAGCGCCAGACAGCAGCAAACACGGCCTCGGCAACTTAAGCCGGTGCGCAGGGAACACCGGAGGCCAGCGGAGGACCACAGCTGATTGGACCATAGTGCAAGCGAGACCCAGGACGTAAGCAGGACTGTCCTTATATGTTAAATTGTACAGCGCTGCGTAACCCTAGTAGCGCTTTAGAAATGTTAAGTAGTAGTAGTAGTAGTAGTAGTAGTAAGCGGACCCGACGGCAACACCCCAGAAGGACAGGGGAAAGCCGCTCCTCGCACTCCGGCATCCGCAACCACACCAGCAAAGCAGACAGGCCAAAAGATGAATCACAGGCTCCGCAGCAACTGATGGAACCAACGCGAACAAAATCGGGCCAGTTTAGTAGCAAACAACGGGCGAGCTCTGAGACGGTATCAGGAGCCAACGGTTTCCAAACCCGTTTGTCGGCGGCCATTTTAGAATAGACAGATTGTCCCAAAGCAAAACAGAATGGCGTGGCTGAGGAGTCTGAGATTTACAGGCCAAAACCCAGTCCTCCCTGCCAGCAATGGCCTACCATTGAGAGACTGCTTTTTGCACATGGCCTCGTTTTTCATCTACTAACGTACGCAAATGAGGTTCCACAGTTCATCTCTGCACTTGACACCAAATCCCTCTCATATGAACATAAGAGTAGCCATACTGGGTCAGACCAATGGTCCATTTAGCCCAGTATCTTGTTTCCAACAGTGGCCAAGCCAGATCACAAGTACCTGGCAGAAACCCAAATAGTGACAACATTCCATGTTATAAGTCCCAGGGCAAGCATTTAAAATATGTTAAAAAGAACCGGTCCCAGTACTGATCCCTGTGGCACTCCACTGTTCATCCTCCTCCATTGAGAGAAATGACCATTTAACCCTACCGTCTGTTTTCTGTCCAATAACCAATTCCTAATCCACACCAGAACCTTGCCTCCTATCCCATGACTAATTTTCTTAGGAGTATCTATGAGGAACTTTATCAAAAGCTTTCTGAAAATCAAGATACACTACATTGACCGGGTCACCTTTATCTACATGTTTATTCATACTACTACTACTACTTGGCATTTCTAAAGCGCTACTAGGGTTACGCAGCGCTGTACAATTTAACATAGAAGGACAGTCCCTGCTCAAAAGAGCTTACAATCTAAAGGACAAATGTACAGTCAGTCAAATAGGGGCAGTCTAGATTTCCTGAAAGGTATAAAGGTTAGGTGCCGAAAGCAACATTGAAGAGGTGGGATTTGAGCAAGGATTTGAAGATGGGTAGGGAGGGGGCTTGGCGTAAGTAGTAGTATTCATGCCTTCAAAGAAAAGAAGCAAATTGGTGAAGCAAAACTTCCCTCATGGGTCGCCCCTAGGTCTCTACCTTCCCAGCCTCTTATTGAAGTTTTTACCTTAGAAGTTTTGGTTTTGTTCCATTATGGCTGTAAAACAACCAAGAGTTAGGCACACACTTAGCCTACCCTTTGAAACATCCCAACACACCCCCTTGTAATTTGGACACACCGTAGATGAAATGCATAGATAAACGTCTGCAAAACAGGTTTTGAATATACCAATTTGGACATTTATGACACTTTTTGGACATTTTTCCTCTTTTTCGAAAATAAGCCCCATAGAGGGGCATAATTGAACGAAAACGTCTATCTCCATGGGCGTTTCTCTCCGAGAACGGGTCTGTGAAGGGGCGGACCGAACCGTATTTTCGTAAAAAATAGACGTCCATGTTTTATTCGACAATTTGTGAGCTGGGCGTTTTTGTTTTTCAGTGATAATGGAAAATGAAAGTGCCCAGCTCAAAAACGAATAAATCCAAGGCATTTGTTCGTGGGAGGGGCCAGGATTCGTAGTGCACTGGTCCCCCTCACATGCCAGGACACCAACCGGGCACCCTGGGGGGCACTTTTAGAAAAAAAAAAGGTAAAAGAGCTCCCAGGTGCATAGCACCCTTCCCTTGTGTGTTGAGCCCCCCAAATCCCCCTCAAAACCCACTGCCCACAAGTCTACACCATTACTATAGCCCTAAGGGGTGAAGGGGGGCACCTACATGTGGGTACAGTGGGTTTGGGGGAGTTGGACGACTAAGCATTAAGCAGCACAATTGTAACAGGTAGGGGGGGGTGGGCCTGGGTCCACCTGCCTGAAGTCCACTGCACCCCCTAACAACTGCTCCAGGGACCTGCATACTGCTGCCAGGGAGGTGGGTATGACATTTGAGGGTGAAAATAAAAAGTTGTGAAACATCATTTTTTTGAGGTGGGAGGGGGTTAGTGACCACTGGGGGAGTCAGGGGAGGTCATCCCCGATTCCCTCTGGTGGTAATCTGGTCATTTAGGGCACTTTTTGGGGCCTTGTTCGTGAAAAAACAGGGTCCAGGAAAAGTGCCCTAAATTCTAGCTACAAACGCATACTTTTTTCCATTATCGGCGAAAGGCGCCCATCTCTCCTCGGCCGATAACCACGCCCCAGTTTCACCTTCGCCACGTCTCCGACACGCCCCCGTCAACTTTGTACGCTTCCGCGATGGAGTGCAGTTGAAAACGTCCAAAATCGGCTTTCCATTATACCGATTCATTTGTTTTTGTGAGATAAACGTCTATCTCCCGATTTGGGTCGAAATCTAGGCGTTTTTCTCTTTCAATTATAAGGTGGATAGTAACCTATGGAATTTTGTAAGTCTAAATGCTTTGAAAATGAGCCCACTAGTCTCTTTCAATGAGAAATATCATAAATCAGGCTCTACAAGTAAGTTGGTATTTTCAGAATGCAAAGAATGTACAAGCTGGTAAACGTGTAAGGATGACTTCAAATAATAAGAATAAATAGATGTCTTTATGAACTTTTTAAACATGCACCCTATTATAAAACTAGTCCCCCCCCCTCCCCATATGTCCATGCATGTGTTTTATAATATATGAGCAATCAAATATATTAGTACCACATAAATATACTTCAACAATAAACACCAATAATCTGTAATATGATAAATAAGTAAATAAATTATTAAGTAAAAAATGTGCTCAGTTCACCAATGTAATCACCTACCAACAAAGTGAAGTGAATATCAGTCTTGGAACCATCATAGCACATTTTAAAATGTTCCATGTGTGCTACTCCTGAGTCCTCAAACTAGAACACAGTTCAAATATTCATATGAAAGCAGTCAACCAAAAAATGACTGTAGTGCACTTATCTGGTTCCAGATAGGTGAATAATGGTCCAATAAACATGATTTGAACATGGTGTAGAAAACTCATCAAATCCACAAACGCAAATTTCCTCAACTCAGATCTCGGTTTCGCTGTAAGCTTCATCAGGAAGAAAAAAATGGGGGAAAACTCAACAGGATTATTCTCAAAAAATTGTTCACAGCTTCAGCCGTCAGACCATAACATAAACAGAGAACAGAGAAGCTTGGCAAAGATCTGGTTGTAGATAAGTTGAGAATGAAAGAGGAGGTGCTGCTGCTGGGAGATTTCAACCAGTCAGATGAAGATTGGAAAGTCCCATCTGCAGAATCAGAAAGAAGTAGAAAGATTGTGGGTGCCTTTCAAAGTGTTCTGCTCAAACAAATGGTAATGGGACCCATGAGGGAAGGAACGACGATGCTGGATCTGGTGCTCAAAAATAGAGAAAGTGTGCCTAATGCCCAAGTGGGTGCCCATCTGGACAGTAGTGATCATCAAACTGTTTGGTTTGATGTAACAGCTAAAGCAGAGTGCATTCACACAAAAAGTCCTGGATTTCTAAGTCAAATGGTGACGTACCCGAAGAAAGAGCTGATGTGTTGGGAAAACATAAGAGAAGTGAAAAGACAGTGGTCCAAGCTGAAAGGACCTATAAAAATGGCAACAGATCTTTATGTAAGGAAAGTAAATAAAAGCAAGAGAAAAAGGAAAACAATGTGGTTCCCCAAACAAGTGGATAAGAAAATAAAGGCAAAAGGGGTGGCATTCCTGAAATACAGTTGCATGCTATTCTGAGATGCGCATGTAAATACATTGGCTAACGAGCCAAAGTGGGTGCTAACAATCAATTATTGGCATCAATTTAGATTTATGAGCACATCTTGCTAAGCACTAGTCTATATAGATCCATGTGCAAATTTTTTAGCGTGCAACTCAAATGGGAGCATGGCCATGAGAACGGCATGGGTGGGTCAGGGGCATTCACTAATGATATGCACAGTATTATAGAATTCAGGGGATCTGCGCATAACTTGTGTGCCAGGATTTACAGTTGGTTTCAGTTGGCGTAAATCCTTGTGCTCAACATTTGGTATGGATCCCAGCACTATAGTGGAGGAGTGGCCTAGTGGTTAGAGCACTAGTCTTGTAATCCAGAGGTAGCCAGTTCAAATCCCACTGCTGCTCCTTGTGATCTTGGGCAAGTCACTTAATCCTCCATTGCTTCAGGTATAAACTTAGATTGTAAGCCCTCCTGGGACAGAGAAATAGCCAGAGTACCTGAATGTAACTCACTTTGAGCTACTACTGAAAAAGATGTGAACAAAATCTAAATAAATAATAGCTATTCTTTAAAGAACACCCAATACCAATCAGCCTGTATAGAAAACTGCTCCAGGTGGGCACCATTTACTAAATCTAGTCCAAAATGGGTAAAAGAGTATATAAAAAATAGTCAGGTAAGGTCATGTAGGATATTTCTTGTCACCTCTTAATGCTTAGTTAACTTGTGATGTGTCATTTTGTTTCTTTTCCTTTCTGTCACCTGTGAGTTTGATGTCACAGCTGTTCTCTGAAGCAAAACAAATGAACTGCAAACTTTCTGATTTTCTGAAGTATTTCAACAGAAACCATTTGTCTGTGTTTGTTCAGGGAGGCATACAGAGTAATCTCTTTGGCCTGATGAACTACAAAAGCATTGTTAGTTGTGAGCCATCTATTCTCCTGACAAGCGATGCTAATTGTCTCATATATCTCCGGTTGGCAAGATTGGCACTGCTCTGGATAACTTTAATTGCAGACTGGGCTGTCGCTGGTAACAGCTGCTCTATCACTTAAACAGTAATGCATTTCAATGTCTCTGATGTCTCTGAAATGGATGAGTAGATGCAGCGTAAATCCTGGAAAATATTTGTTACAGCAGTCAAATTCTGCTACAAGTAGTCCTCTTTATAGCAAGCAGATTCATTAGCTCCTCTTTGCCCATCTGCTTTACAACGAGAGCCACCGTGGTGTGAATATTCATTAAGCTGTGGCAAAATAGCTGACTATCTTTATCTGAAGTTTTAGCTACAGCTGAAAACTGGACTAAATCTGCTAGTTACAGAAGGACATTGTGACATATAAATAGAAAGGATATATGTTTTGCACAAGTCATCAGTACATTTAGTTGTACCACCATATATCAGCCTTTGAGTATTTGTGATGAAGTGCTAAATTTACACCTAGGCCTCGAAGAACATAAGCGTTGCCATACTGGGACAGTCCAAAGGTCCATCAAGCCCAGTATCCTGTTTTCAATAGTGGCCAATTCAGATCACAAGTACCTGGCAAGATCCCAGAACAGTAAAACAGATTTTATGCTGCTTATTCTATAAATACCTAGAGGTTCTCCCGTGGTTTAAATGTTGCCGTTACCAAAGATAAGTGCTGCTTTCAAGTTTACTCTAAGCTGTTAAAGTCTAGTTAAGATATATCTTTTTAAAATTATAAGAAACTATATGAAAAAGTTAAAAAATGTTAAAAAAACAAAAATCAAAAAACTTCTAGAAAATAACTGGGTTGATCTATGAGGATTTGCGGCCTCAGCCATTTTGTTGGATGAACATTGAATAATATGTTCGTATGGTGAGAGCAGCATTAATATCTGAGGATCCCCAAAAGAAAAAAGATAGCACATCAAAGTGATATTGTAGAGTGTGAGACTACTTTAAAGTGTGAGATTATTGCCACTGTGAGAGACTGGTAATTGTTAAATAACCATTAAAGAAATTGAAATAGATTTATCAGGAGAATATACAGTTGATTGGGACAAAATATATGTGATATTATCCTAGAAATAAGCAGTGGAGTTTCCCAAGTCCATCTTAATAATGGTTTATGGACTTTTCTTTTAGGAAAGTGTCCAAACCTTTTTTAAACCCTGCTAAACTAACTGCTTTTACAACATTCTATGACAATGAACTCCAGAGTTTAATTACACATTGAGTTAAGAAATATTTTCTACGGTTTGTTTTGAATTTATCATTTAGTAGCTTCATTGCATGCCCTCTAGTCCTAGTATTTTTGGAAACAGTAAACAAGTTATTTACCTCTACTAGTTTCACTCCACTCAGTATTTTATAGATATCTATCATATTTCCCCTCAACTGTCTCTTCTCCAAATTGAAGACCCTAGCTGCTTTAGCCTTTCCTCATAGGGAAGTCATCCTAACACCTGTATCATTTTCATCCCCCTTCTCTGTACCTTTTCTATATCCGCTATATCTTTTTTGAGATACGATGACCAGAATTACATATTGTATTTGAGGTGAGGTTGTATCATGGAGTGATACAAAGCCATTATAACATTCTCATTTTTGTTTTCCATTCCTTTCCTAAAAATTCCTAACATTGTTTCAATGTATCATCAATGATAACACCTAGATCCTTTTCCTGGGCAGTGATTCCTAATGTGGAACCTTGTACCACATAGCTATAGTTCGGGTTCCTCTTTTCCACATGCATCACTTTGCACTTGCTCACATTAAACATCATCTGCCATTTGGATACTGTAAACACTTCCCCCGCCGCTTGGCTGTGCTTCGACTTTCCCAGTCCTAGGCCCAACTCCACACCAGGTTTACTAGGTAACTCTGGATGCTTAGCAGTTCAAACAATATCAAACCAGTCAGAAATGTCCTGTATTTAATTAGGAACAGTCTCGTCCCAGGGGCTATATGCCTTCCCGGGCTTAGTACATAGCTTCAGCACTCTTGAAGTTTCAACACAGCAACAAACAGAAAAACAAGCTCTTTTCCAACAGGTATTAACCCAGCCCTGAGTCCCACAGTCCAAATCCTTCCCTCTCTGGGTTCAAGTCTACTAATCCTTGGGCAAAAGTTCCAGCACTTTCCCCAGCAAAAAGGTTCCCAAAGTCCATTCACCAAAAAGCCTCAAAGTTATTTCACCCCAAAAGGTTCTGCTGCACGCTTCCCACTCACCCTAGCAAACCCTCACCTCAGAGCAACCTGAGGAAAGGGGACCCCCTCCCATTCATACCAGCCATTAACTCCTGGTATCCTCCCCAAGGGTCATGCTTGAGCCCAGGGCCAGGTGGAAGCTACTTCCCTAGGGAACCCACTTAGATACTTCTCTGGGCTTTTCTCTCAATGAATTGAATTAACCGATTCATCAAGGTTGCTAACAGGCCCTGAGATTGCCCCTTTTCCACCCGGGCTAAGGCAGAAATATCCTTGGGCTCTACCTGCATTCCTTCACCAACCTCTTTGGCCTCAGTAATCACCTCCTCAGGCCAGGGGCGTATCTGAGGTTTGGCGGTAGGGGGGGCAGGGGCTAGAGTGAGGCGGCACATTATAGCCCCCCCTACCGCCGTCAACCCCCCCACCGCCGTCAACCCCCCCACCGCCGTCAACCCCCCCCTACCGCCGTTAACACTCCCTCCCTCCCCCGCCTACCGCCGTCACTTACCCCGAGGTCCGCTTCCTCCGGCTTTTTAAAATATTGCTTCAGCTGGCGGGGGACCCCAACCCCCCGCCAGCCCGGCCGCGATCTTTAACTTTTTCATCCTCGTCGTGCAGCGCGCTGTGAAAGCTGCATGCATCTTTAGTTCCAGTTGGATGGAGTCTGACGTCGCAGCACGTTGACGTTACAACGTGCTGCGACGTCACACTCCATCCAACTGGAACTAAAGATGCATGCAGCTTTCACAGCGCGCTGCACGACGAGGATGAAAAAGTTAAAGATTGCGGCTGGGCTGGCGGGGGGTTGGGGTCCCCCGCCAGCTGAAGCAATATTTTAAAAAGCCGGAGGAAGCGGACCTCGGGGTAGGTGACGGCGGTAGGCGAGGGAGGGAGGGTTAACGGCGGTAGAGGGGTCCGGGGCAAAATCTGCGGGGGCCCAGGCCCCTGTGGCCCCACGCAGATATGCCCCTGCCTCAGGCATCCATTCCATAGGCTCTATCTGTCTCTCCCCTCTCCCCAGTTGCTCCCAAGCCTCCTCCTCCTCCTCCTCCCTGGGAACCTGAGAGTTGTAGTCCGGTTCACCTTCTCTAAGTGGCCTCCTCTGGGAGTCAGGGGCATTGCAGCACTGGTTAGCTTTTCTAGAGGGTTCAGGTGATCCTTCCCGAGGATGCTGGGTTGGTAGTCCCTCCATTGTTCCCACCCACGCCGGTCTTTCCAGTGCCCCGGTCTGGAGTTCCGGCTTCTGGATCTACCTAACTCTTCACAAGTGTCACAATACCCAGTCTCCCAGTCTCATAAGGTCATCTTGCAATTTTTCACAATCCTTTTGTGATTTAACAACTTTGAATAACTTTGTGTCATCAGCAAATTTAATTACCTTACTAGATACTCCCATCTCAAGATCATTTATAAATATGTTAAAAAGCAGTGGTCCCAGCACAGACCCCTGGGGAACCCCACTATCTACCCTTCTCCATTGAGAATACTGATCATTTAACCCTACTCTGTTTTCTATATTTTAACCAGTTTTTAATCCACAATAGGACACTACCTCCTATCCCATGACTTTCTAATTTTCTCAGCATTCTTTCATGAGGTACTTTGTCAAATGGCTTTTGAAAATCCATGCATATAATATTGACTGGCTCAACTTTATCCACATTTTTATTCACCCCTTCAAAGAAATGTAGTACATTGGTGAGGTAAAATTTCCCTTGACAAAATCCATGTTGACTTTCAGGCTCATTTTTGAAAGAGAAGGACGCCCATGTTTCGACACAAATCGGAAGATGGGCGTTCTTCTCCCATGGTCGTCCAAATCGGTATAATCGAAAGCCGATTTTGGACATCCCCAATGCTTTCCATCGCAGGGACGGCCAAAGTTCAAGGGGACGTGTCGGAGGCGGGACTTGGGCGTGCCTAACACATGGACGTCCTCGACCCATAATGGAAAAAAAAGGGCGTCCCTGATGAACACTTGGACGACTTTACCTGGTCCTGTTTTTCTTACAACCAAGGCACAAAAAGGTGCCCGAAATGACCAGATGACCACCGGAGAGAATTGGAGATGACCTCCCCTTACTCCCCCAGTGGTCACTAACCCCCTCCTATCCTCAAAAAATATCTTTAAAAATATTTTTTGCTAGCCTCAGATGCCACACTCAGGTCCATCACAGCAATATGCAGGTACCTGGAGCAGTTTTAGTGGGTGCAGTGCTCTTCAGGCAGGCAGGCAGGCAGACCCAGGCCCATCTCCCTCCATACCTGTTACGTCTGTGGAGGAAACAGTGAGCCCTCCAAAACCCACCAGAAACCCACTGTACCCACATCTAGGTGCCCCCTTCACCCATAAGGACTATGGCAGTAACGTACAGTTGTGGGTAGTGGGTTTTAGGGGGGGGTTGGGGGCTCAGCAGACAAGGTAAGGGAGCTATGTTCCTGGGAGCATTTTATGAAGTCCACTGCAGTGCCCCCTAGGGTGCCCAGTTGGTGTCCTGGCATGTCAGGGGGATCAATGCACTAGAAATGCTGGCTCCTGCCATGACCAAAGGGTTTGCATTTGGTCGTTTCTGAGAGGGGCGTCCTTGGTTTCCATTATCACAGAAAATCAGAAGCGACCAAGTCTAGGGATGACCATCTGTAAGGACGACCAAAATTTCAAGATTTGGGCGTCCCCGACTGTATTATCAAAATGAAAGATGGGCGTCCATCTTGTTTCGATAATTTGGATTTCCCCGCCCCTCCATTGGGACGTTTTGTGAGGACATAATCAACAAAACTTGGGCGTCCCTTTCGATTATACCCCTCTTTGTCTCATTAATCCATGCATATGTATATGCTCTGTAATGTTGTTCTTTATAATAGTCTCCATTTTGCCTGGCACTGATATCAAGCTCATTGGTCTATAATTTCCTGTATCACCTCTGGAACCTTTTAAAAAAATTTACATTACATTGGCGTTACATTGGCCACTCTCCAATCTTCCGGAACCATACTTAATTTTAAAGATAGTTTACATATTACTAACAATAGCTTTGCAAGTTCATTTTTCAATTCTATCAGTATTCTGGGATGTATACCATCTGGTTCAGGTGATTTCATACTCTTCAATTTGTTAAATTGCTCCATTATGTCTTCCAGGTTTACAGAGATTTGTTTTAGTTTCTCCGACTCATCAGCATTGAATACCATTTCTGGCACTGGTATCTCTGCCATTTTGAGTCTGTGCATTTGCCAGTTTCCCCTGAGGATGCCGTGTCAGTGAAACAGGGATCTCCTGTTTGGAATTTCTACTGTTTTTCCCGCCTTCAGATGAGTATTTTGAGAGTTGCTTTTTATAGCTGCATTATTGCATTTATCATTAATATGCTGGATTGTATTGCTGACAACGTTCATTGACTGGAACTTTTTTTTGCCTATTCATGTGGTATCTTGTTGTTTGCAATCTTTTGTAATTATTATTATTGTGGAGGTTTTTTTTGACCAATGATTGAAGGGGAGCTTTTCATTACTATCAGCTGTGGCTGATAGTAAGCCCTGTTATTTCTGAGGTCTTTTTTTCTCCATATTATTTTGGGATTGCAAGGCAATAGAAGGTACCTTGAATAGAGTAGAGGTGATTTTTTTCTTTGAGTACTTGGTAATTAAAATCACCCATTATTTTGTTCCATTCTCCTGGAGAGAACCTACCTCTTGAAGAAAAGTGTGCAAGTGCTCAGTGAAGAAGAAGAGAAGGCGGGGAGACAAAATTGTACTATGCGCCCGCGGGGATAAGAACCACCTAATGGACTGCCCTGAGGGATGGTCCCCCTTACACTACATGTAAAGATGTGTGGCATTATTTGAAACTCTGTTTCAAATGGGATTTTTTCAGTATATTTCTGATGTAGAGGATGTTCTACACACATTCAGGGTATAAATTATTGAAAACCTGAAAACAGTAGCAGGCAATATATTTGAAAAGTGAAGAATATTTGAGCCCCTAGAAACTGTCCAAGCTTTGCACTGTAAGACTTTACATCCCAGGCTCCACATAGCGTGTTTAGATTAAATTTTGGAGAATGTACAATATATCTCTCACTTTATCCCCTTTTACAAGTATGTCTAAATTACATTTCACTCCCTGTGGTGACATGACCCTGGATTGTTACAGATATATAACCTTGGAAAAAAATACATTTGCTGTAGCTGTAGGTTTATTGTCAGAAAGGAAGAAAAAAATTTTATGATGAAAGATGCTTTTCACAGCTGAATGGCAGAAAAAGATGCAGACATTGAGGATGCAGGTACTTTCAGCGCTGATGGATTCATCAATTGCTGCTGACTGGAATGCAGAAATAATGCTTGGCTGCTAATTGATGAATGTGAACCAAATGGCAGCATTGTACTATCATGCGAATGAATGAAAGTTAAAAAGGACTTTGGAAGAGCAGCCATAGTTTTTTAGTACTGTGAAAATCTTTGGCTATGAAAAGCAAAAATTCACATATATTTTTCATAACATTCATTGCAGTTTCTATGGTTTCCCAAGGTAATCAATAGAAATAAAACAAAATAAAACATGGAAAAGAAAATAAGATGATACCTTTTTTATTGGACATAACTTAATACATTTCTTGATTAGCTTTCGAAGGTTGCCCTTCTTTGTCAGGTCGGAAATAAGCAAATGTTGGTAGACAACAGTATATATAAGTGAAACATCAAAGCATTTCAGTGACAGTCTAACAGGATGAGGGTGGGTTAGGTGAGAGACAGGAAGAGTCGGGTGGATGAGGGACAGGGAGATATGCATGGAGATAGGAGGGTGACAAAGCAGTACAATTTTATGGTTTATAATGGGCTAGAAAACTGAAATGCTTTGATGTTTCACTTATATATACTGTCATCTACCAACATTTGCTTATTTCTGATCTGACGAAGAAGGGCAACCTTCGAAAGCTAATAAGAAATGTACTATGTTATGTCCAATAAAAAAAGGTATCATCTTATTTTCTTTTCCATGTTTTATTTTGTTTTATTTCTATTGATTACCATTAAAAGTGAACTAACACGGCTACCACACCTCTCTACTCAATATGGTTTCCCAAGATATTTGCTTTTCACCTAAGCTTTTTACCCCACAGTCCTCCTTTTACCAGCCTTTTCTACTTGACTGTTCTGCAGTCATAAGTCATAGGTGGATGTCTACTAAAGTGTGTTAGTAAATGGGTGCCTGAAAAATCCATGTGGAAAAAATACACCTAGGCGTATTCTCTAAAGTACATTAAATTTTATAAAATAGGCACACGCTGAAGCCCCTTTTATCACAGCCGGTAAAAGGTTGTTTTTTTAAAAGAAATGGCCGTGCGGCAAGTGAAGCACTTGCCACTTGGCTATATCACAGGGGAACACTTAGTGCCAATTGGGCACGTGCTACCCTCATATTAGCCCTCCGACGCCTTTGTAAAAGGGCCCCAATATGTTGTATTACTCTGAGTATCAACATTTTATGGTCACTGTTGTATCATCTGAATATCATGTGAGATTAATCTGATACCTCCTATTGGTCACATAAGTTTGAAATGACAAATCAGACACACAATTCTGGATAGAATTTCAAATTTAGATATGGGGCATCTCTAGCTAAAAATGCTACTGGGCCTTTGTAAAAGACCCCCATAATGAATACTTTAGACTGGTAACTAAAAAAAATGAGGGAGGTGAGAATATAAATGGTAGACTCTACTTTTTAAATATGTAGTTCTTAATAAGTGTTTTATGTTACATGGTTTACACCACTGCAATCTTCTAGGCTAAGTGGTATATGAAGTTTTAATAAACTAAACTAAACTTTCTACAATGTCCTTTAGTGCACAAAGTTTTACACACATTTTTGGTGCCATAATTGTATACATATTGAGGTTCATATTCAAAAGATTCATATGGTTAAAATCAGCTTTTTAACCATGTAAAGCTACTCCAATCATAAAATATGCACTTGTGATAGAGTGTACAGGAAGATACCAGTCCTCCTTAAGCACACTCTCTCACAGGGTCACCTTATAAGGTTTAGGACTGGGAAGCTCAACCAGGAGGGCATATTTTCAGCCATGGCAAATAAAAGCCCAGAGCTGTGGAAATAGAGAGAGGCCCAGAGTAGGAAGAAGCAGACCTCCAGAGTGTTCGCAAAGGACATATATTTAAAAGACCAGAGGGAAAACTGTGGAAAAGCCTTTACTTTGCAAACAATGTACACTGTGATTCTTTTGTGACCTAGTAGGAACCGGACCTTCTCTTTTGCTTGCCACATTTGTATGAGAAGCTTTGTCTGTATAAATAGCAAACCCAAATTTATCTTTCTTACTTACTTGGTGTGTTCTTGAATATAGACCTTGTTATTATAAATTTTCTATTGCTTTACAGCTGGTGTAGAAATGATCCTAGGTTATTTTTTAAAAATTACATACTACCCATCTACCATTCTGGGTTATTTACAAGCAACATAAGTAAAATGCAATCAATAACAATACAACCAAAACTATGCAAAACCTAAAGCATGATAAAAATCTTAACACAGCCAATGCAACCATTTTAGCTATATAAAAAATGTTCCTATAGAGAATAAGAGGTGTTAAATTATAATATGAAAGTAAATATATACAAAATTAATTTACTATTTTACATGACTATATATTATTTAGCTTAATTTATTTGCTTCAACTTCTCATTTCTTCTTCTGGGATAGCCCTTATGTGTCCTGCCACCATTTATTGGTCCATTTTAATAATACATCTTCAAAGTGACATTTATGTAGACATACCCATCAAGGGATGACTGATAAATTTGTTCATTTTAAATTAATGTCATTCTTTATGCTAGGGCCTAGGCATTGTGATAAAGGGGAACTTCCAGTGCTCTCCCTCTTGTGCGTACGGTTGTAAAGGGAGTTGGGTTTTACATAAGCTTTTTGTCCTAGGTGCAAAGAGAAGTATTTCATCAAACAAATGCTTCCAATAAAATAAAGATGACTTCAATAGATAATACAAAGTACAAGCAGGAAATGACTGTGAGTTAAATATTTACATCCTAATGTTAATATTCCTTTAACACTAACCCCCTCTTTCTATAACTTAGTTCCTACATTTATGCCAGGAAAAGTAGCAACATGTTTCAGCAGCTGGACACAATCAGTCTTTATAATAGGAACAACTCACACACCTATAAATAATAAAATCAATCAAACATGTGCATAACAAAATCTATCAAAACTATAATAAAAACATAATAAGCAAATGAATAACATGAAATACAATTTTGTACAACAAGTAGACACATGCACATTAAGGGCTAGATTCAATAAATGGCACTCAAAAAATAGATTAGCATTGTGTGTCTATTTTGGTGCCCAAATTTGGGCAACAGGACTTATTCTTACTGAAATCAGGCGTAAGTCCTGGTGCACATCCCCTGTATTCTATAACACTGCTCACAAATTTTAGGAATGCCTCTGACCCACCCATACACTTCCCATGGCTACACTGCCTTTTGAGTTGCAAGCGATGGGATTTGGGAGCACATTGTTATAGAATAGTGTGTAACAAGATGAATGTGCAAATCCAAATTGGTGATAATTAATGCCAATTAGCACCCAATTATTGGCACTAATTGGGTGTTTATCTTGGATCAGTGCCCAAATAGTGCCCAGTTTTAGGTGCCATCCCCTGGATTTTATACAGCGTGCCTAGAGTTATGTGCTAAAATCCAACCATATTCTATAACAGCTTGCGTAAATTGGCTTAACAAGTCAATCAGCATTGTTCATAGCACATTGGAAGCAATAACGAGCCCTAGTGGACAATATTAAAAATTTACATGCAAATCGCTAAGGACCCTGTTTACTAAGCTACGCTTTAGGCACGCTAGTGTTTTAGCGCATGCTAAAAACTAGCATGTGCTAATGCTAGAGAGACACATAGGAATATATGGAAGTCTTTAGCATTAGTGCATGCTAAAAACATTAGCGCACCTTAGTAAACAGGGCCCTAAGTGTATTCTGCAATGCACTGCAGCTAAATTTTAATGCATGCAGGCAAAAAGGGGCATGTTATAGGCTGGGAAATGGGTGTTTCATGGGCATTCCAAAATTTATGGGTACTGTTATAGAATATGGGGGGATTGTATATATGGTGCCTAAAAAATCCATGTGGAAAACATTTCCACCTAAGCGTATTCTATAAGCAGCACCCAGATTTAGGCACTGTATATCAAATATGTTTAGTTGACACCCTAGCGCTTAAATCTATATCCCTCCATTTACACAAATGAAAACAAGGTGTAAATGGAGGCATATAGATTTCCCAGCATGTACATTTAGGAGCAGAGGACCATATTCTATAACAGTACATGTAAATTTTGGAATACCCATAAAATGCCCTATAACCACACCCCTTTTTGCCTGCAAGCAATAAAATTTAGGCGGTGTGCATTACAGAATACACTCAGTGGCCCTTTTACTAAGGTGCACTGAAAAATGGCCTGCGCTGGTGTAGGCGCATGTATTGCGTTAGCCCTCCCACAGCTTTGTGAAAGGGCCCCTTAACTTTCACTTCTGACAGAGTGTCTGTTTCACTTCATAAAGCTTCTTCAGGGGACTATACTGATGCGTGATCTGCAAATAATTCAAAATTATATTTAATAAGATTCCTTAATTTCAACTTAACTCTCAAACCACAGTCATGGAACACCCGCTGTTAGCTTGCAAACTCCCGTCTTCAAGATGGTCTTTGAGGCCTCTGAGGCCTTTTCCTCCATATATGATGAATAGCTTTCAACTTATTGATTGGGTGCCACTTTCATTGTAAGTTGATTATATTGGTTTGCACTACAAATTCTTGTTGTGAAGTATATTTTGGTCACTTTTGGGGAACTTACCATGATTGGAGGAATAAGAATTTTGCAACAAATACTTTACAGAATGGGAAATAAGTTCAGGATAGCTGAGCAAAGAGGGAACCTGAACATATTTTAATGTGCATGGGGGTGAATATTAATACTTGCTACCCCTTGGTGTCATCCTTGTTGAGATTTAAATAAAGCTCCAAACATTTAGTGTCACACAACACAAATTATACATTGAACAGCTGTCATACGCTATAATGAAGTTATATTATGACTGAATGAAGCAGGGAGCATGACTGATGACCCATGAGAGCTGAGCCTGAAAGGTTATTACGATCTTGCTAACAGAGCCTGTGGCATATTCAAGAGTAATAGATGTCTGTACTGTATGTATCTTGGTGTTTTTATCCTTACAGACAAAGAGCTTGTGGTGCACTTGCAGATCTGACCTGATCTTTGCATATGTGAAAAGCCAAAATTTGTAAACTTATCAGTTGATTAGTATACTAAACTAGTGTCTCTGTTTTATACCTGTAGAGCCCTTTGGCCAAAAATGTCTATAGGTATATTGTATTATTGCAGGTATTATCTAGGTAAGCAATTTTATAGAATTTGGGGGTGAATGAAAAAATATTTTCTCCTATTGGTTTTAGATGTAACTTCATGGGAAGTCTCCTAGTTTTTGTACTTTCTGAAAGGGCAAACAATCGATTTATGTTTACCATTCTACTCCACTCAGGATTAGAGACCTCTGATATATCTCCTCTCAGCTGTCTTGCCTCCAAGCTGAAGAGTTCTGATCTCTTCAGCCTTTCCTCAGAGGAAAGTCCTTTCCCCCTTTATCATTTTGGTTACCGTCACTTAGTAAAAGGACCCCAAATTATTTTGTGATCTTTCAGAAAATTAAACTCTGTCACCCCCACAAAACAAATCAAAATATTGGAACCATTAAGCAGCATTTCATAAAAACTGCTGTATATACCTTACCCCTTTATGAACATACGGAAAGGAAAAGCCTCTTTCTCCCACGTCGCTAATGTCTTATTGCACTAGGCCATTACATTTTCTATGTCACAGATATACCAAAGCTTAGAGGTCCATTTATACACTGGAGCAGATCAATTTTAAATATGTTAAAAAGCACAGTCTCTGTACAGATTCCTAGCTACTCCACTATTCACCTTCCTCCACTGAGAGAACTGGTCATTTAACCCTACCCTCTGTGTTCTATCTTTCAATCAGTTCCCAATCCGCAATAGGACATTGTCTCCTATCCAATAACATGTTAATTTCCTCAGAAGTCTCTCATAAGAGACTTTTTCAAACACTTTCTGAAAACCCAGACACTCTATATTATTTATTTATTTATTTATGATTACATTTGTACCCCACGCTTTCCCACACAATGCAGGCTCAATGCGGCTTACATAGTAATTTGAAATACAAAGTAATATAATAGAAATTTCAAAACATTATAAGTTGAACATGATAGTGTGATAAGCTGATCTTGATAATGTATGATTAGTATAAGAGAGGGTAGACATGATAGGATAGTATAATTTGGGAGTAAAGGGGTAAGGAGGGATAAAATAAAGGGGAGATGGAGAAGAGAAGGATGGGATGAGTAGAGGGGGAATGGGGAGGTGGGGTAAGTAAAACCAATGATGGGGTCGTTTTCTAATTCAGAACAGAATTGGGAGTGGACGTTGGTAAGATTAAGTTGGGACATTAGGATAGGCTTGTTTAACTGGCTCACTTTTATCCGTGTTTATTCAAACTGTAAGTACATAAGTATTGCCATACTGGGACAGACCAAGGGTCCATCAAGCCCAGCATCCTGTTTCCAACAGTGGCCAATCCAGGTCACAAGTACCTGGCAAGGTTCCAAAAAAGTACAAAACATTTTATGCTGCTTATCTCAGAAATAAGGGCAGCTAAGGCCACTTTTTGCCGCCAAACAAACTTGTAGCAGATCAGTGTGGCAAGACTTTCTTTGGCTAAATCCATGTTGGCTTTAATTTAACAATTTATAACCTGCTGTATAGTTCAAAATGGCTCACAATTCTAAAAAATAAGGGATCCTTATACTAAGAGGTGGCAAAAAGTGGCCATAGCTGCCCTTATGTGAGTCTTTCACATGCACTAAGGCCATTTTTACCAATTTTCTATTTTTTGTATCAATGGCCATGTGCTAATGGTGCCATTAACATGCAGCCATTTAAAAAAAAAAAAATTACCATGTGAGCACTTACTGCCATCCATTTTGTAGGCAGCAAGGACTCATGCAGTATTCCTGTGCTAACCAGGTAACACTGGCTAATGTAGATGCACTAACTGTTTAGTACAGGAATGGCCACTTTCTGTCCCTCTGACATGCCCCCTGAAAAAATTATTGTGACCTGCTCAGAGCCTCTCTTTTGCCATGACCTGCCCCCATGTAAACAGGAGGTTGCATCACAAAGACTGGTTGGGGCAGAAGAGAGGCTCTGAGCAGGCTGCAGGGAGCGTCCAATTGCTGCCGGTGCTGGGGATCTCCTAGAAGATGCAGTTTAACTGGTAAACCGGGGAGAGGGGAGGGAGGAGAGTGAAAGAGACAGGAAAAAATGTTGGATCACCTAGAGGGAGGCACTGGGATTTTCTCTCTGACCCCTTGGGCACTGCCAGTTGCCTGCGACGAAAATGATAGTGGGGATGGGACGACTTTCCTATGAAGAGAGGCTGAGAAGGCTAGGGCTTTTCAGCTTGGAGAAGAGACGGCTGAGGGGAGATATGATAGAAGTGTATAAAATAATGAGTGGAATGGATCGGGTGGAGGTGAAGCGACTGTTCACGCTATCCAAAAATACTAGGACTAGAGGGCATGAGTTGAAGCTACAGTGTGGTAAATTTAAAACGAATCGGAGAAAATTTTTCTTCACCCAACGTGTAATTAGACTCTGGAATTCATTGCCGGAGAACGTGGTACGGGCGGTTAGCTTGACGGAGTTTAAAAAGGGGTTAGATAGATTCCTAAAGGACAAGTCCATAGACCGCTATTAAATGGACTGGAAAAATTCCTCATTTTTAGGTACAACTTGTCTGGAATGTTTTTACGTTTGGGGAGCGTGCCAGGTGCCCTTGACCTGGATTGGCCACTGTCGGTGACAGGATGCTGGGCTAGATGGACCTTTGGTCTTTCCCAGTATGGCACTACTTATGTACTTATGTACTTATGTACTTAGTCCACCCCTTCATTTAGAGTTACCATATGTCCTCTTTTAAGAGAACATGCTTTCCTTTTGGACATCTTCAGATATGTCCTCCAGTCTTTTTTAATTTTTAGTAAAATATCATCTTTTTCTTTTATGTGCCTATGACCAACACACCTATCCACATAATGAGAGAAACCAGCTCTGGCCTATTAGTCAGTCTGGTCACATAGGAGTGCTAAATTCAGAGAAAGGCATTGCTGATCTCCTCTCCATTTCCCTGTTAGTTGAATCTGTCAAAGGAATTTTGTTTGTGCAGCAAACTTTAAACATATGTCATGCAAAGACTTTCACACGTATCTCAGAAGCCAGCCAAAGTTGCTGAGAGATATCCGCTTTTCTGATAAGCACACTTGAGCACAGACGCAGTCACACTTAAATACGGAAGTTTTTGAAAAGTAGATTATCTACTGCTGTACGCTATGGTACTGGCATGATAAGGTTCTGAATGTGTTTTTGCAAAAGGTTTTTCATATTGCTTTGTAGCAGAGGAATTGTTTGTAAAAGTGATATAATTTTAGTTTGCCGTAATATCAGCGTTCTAGAGAATTTTGCAGGATTTGATATGTGTCCATCTAGCCCAGTATCCTGTTTTTCAAACAGTGGCCAAGCCAGGTCACAAGTACCTGACAGAAACCCAATTAGCAGCAGCATTCCATGCTACCAATCCTGGGGCAAACAGTTGCTTCCCCATGTCAGTCTCAATAGCACACTGTGGACTTTTCCTCCAGGAACTTGTCCAAACCTTTTTAAACCCAGATATGCTAACCGCTGTTACCACATCCTCCGGCAAAGAGTTCCAGAGCTTAATTATTCATTGAGTGAAAAAATATTTCCTCCCATTGGGTTTAAAAGTATTTCCATGTAACTTCCTCAAGTATCCCCTAGTCTTTGTACCTTTGGAACTAGTAAAAAATTGATTTACTTCTACTTGCTCTACATCACTCATTCATATCTCCCCTCAACCATCTCTTTTCCAAGCTGAAGAGCCCCAACCTCTTTAGCTTTTCCTCATATGAGAGGAGTTCCATCCCCTTTATCATTTTGGTTGCTCTTCTTTGAACCTTTTCTAATTCTGCTATATGTTTTTTGAGATACGGCGACCAGAACTGAATGCAATATTCAAGGTGCGGTCGCACCATGGAGAGATACAAAGGCATTATAGTATTTTTGGTATTATTCACGATCCCTTTCCTAATAATTCCTAGCATCCTATTTGCTTTTTTGTCTGCCCCCACACACTGAGCAGAAGATTTCAGCATATTATCTACAACGATACCTAGATCTTTCTCTTGAGTGCAGACCCCCAAGTTGGACCCTAGCATCAGGTAACTATGTCCAGATTATTTTTTCCAATGTGCATCACCTTGCATTTGTCCACATTAAATTTCATCTGCCATTTGGATACCCAGTCTTCCAATTTCCTAAGGTCTTCCTGCAATATTTCACAGTCTGCACGTGTTTTAACAACCTTGAACAGTTTTCTATCATCTGCAAAATTAATCACCTCACTCGTTGTTCTGATTTCCATATCATTTGTAAATATGTTAAATAGCATCAGTCTCAATATAGATCCCTATGGCACTCCACTGTTCACCCTCCTCCATTGAGAGAAATGACCATTTAACCCTACCCTCTGTTTTCTGTCCAATAACCAATTCCTAATCCACACCAGAACCTTGCCTGCTATCCCATGACTCTTTTTCTCTGAAAAATCTAGATGTGCTACATCAACTGGCTCACCTTTATCCACATGTTTATTCACGCTTTCAAAGAAATGAAGCAAATTGGTGAGGCAAGTCTTCCCTTGGCTGAATCCATGCTGACTCTGTCCCATTAAACCATGTTTGTCTCTGTGTTCTGTATTTTTATACTTTATAATAGTTTTTACTATTTTGCCCGGCACCGACGTCAGGCTTACCGGTCTGTATTTTCCCAGATCACCCCTAGAACCCTTTTTAAAAATTGGTGTCACATTGGCCACCCTCCAATCTTCAGGTACTATGGACGATTTTAATGACAGGTCACATATTACTAACAGCAGATCATCAATTTCATGCTTGAGTTCTTTGAGTACTCTTGGATGTATGCCATCCAGTCCAGGTGATTTACCACTCTTTAATTTATCAGTTTGGCTCAGTACATCTTCCAGGTTCACTGAGATTTCTTTCAGTTCCTCCGCATCATCATCCTTGAAAACCATTTACGGTACAGATGTGTATGTGGTTTAGTGTTGGTAAGTGCTTGAAATAATTGAGTTTAAAGTATGTAAAGTGTCACCCATGATGCAGAAATCCATTTTTAGGTGCATGTGTGTTACGTCTGTGGCCGTGACCACCCTCAGACTTACCCTGTTTCTGGGAGTCAGTGGCTGTGCTGGCTTCTGCTTGTCTCTGTGTCTGTCTCTGTCTTAGTTTCTCTCTGGCTCTGTGTGCTGATTGCCCTACTGAACCTCACCTGTGTGGGCTATGCCTTTTCCAAGATGGCTGCCGCTGACTCCTCTATGCCAGTATCCAAGATGGCTCCCGCTGGGCTGACTTCTCTGTGTGTCAAGCCTCTGTTTGGATGCAAGGTGATTGCTGCAGTGTGCCTCTGGTGTGGAAGGGCTTTATTAATCACTTAGAGACTACAGCCCGGCCCTTTGCGTTTCATTTAGGGCCCTGGTGTATAGAGTGCTCTGTACACTGTTTCAGTGTTTGCTCTGTGTGAGTTTCTATGTTTGACTAGATAGCTTAGGCACCGTGTGGCTTGTTAGCCTGTGTATAGCTTTGCTAGTGCTCTGTGTTTGTTTAGACTAGCCAGCTTAGGCACCGTGTGGCTTGTTAGCCTGTGTATAGCTTTGCTAGTGCTCTGTGTTTGTTTCCAGTGCATGACTTGTTAGCTTGGGCACAGCTTTGTTGTTAACTGGTGTATAGCTTTCAAGTCTCCTGAGTGTGCTCTGTGTATGTTTCTTGTGTATGACTGGTTTGCCTGGGTATAGCGTTTCTATTAGCCTAGGTACAGTTTACTAGTCATTGTGTTTAAACCTGCCGACTGCCAGAACCCGGACAGTCCCTGCCTGTCGGCCTTGCCTGCGCCTAGGTGCCAGGGGGCACTCCTGGATCTTCATTCCTGCTGTTCCTGCTTGCAAGTTCCAGTTCCGGGTTTTCCTGTAAGTCCTACCGGCTGCCAGAACCAGAGGGCTCAACCCTCGGGGAAAGGTGGTGAAGCCTAGGTCCAGTGTGTTCCAGTCCAGCGGGTTTCACTCCTGTATGTTCCAGTCCTGTGGGGCCCTCCAGTGTGTTCCAGTCCAGCGGGCTCCACCCCAGTGCGCACCCGTCCGGTGCGTTCCAGTTCCATGTATTCCTGTGTAGAACTCCAGTCCGGGGTTCCGGTCCAGTTTTGTCTCATCTCTACCTTGGAGGTGATCTTGCCTGCCACTGCCGCTCCACGGTAGTGGCCCATGGGCTCACGAACCCAGTGCTCCCGGGGAAGAAGCCTGACAGTATGCCAAGGTCCTCGAGCACGCGACAATGTGAAGGCATTACTTATCAATAAGTGTAGCTAGCAGCCCTTCCTCAGGCTTCAGTCCCTCCTTCACCATTCTAAATATATACCCCAAATGCACTGCAATAAAATCACTCATTGGCCTTGAATCTCACTCATTGGGGTGGAAAATCTAACTCTTTGGATGGGTCACCTTTGATAGCTCTGTAAATGCTGGTTCCCCTTGTTCACAGCTCATTATTCTAATCAGAAGACCACTTCTTGCTGTGACTTTTTGGACATTGTTTGGTTCAAGAAGAGATAGCATTTTTTAGTCCTTAGTATTTCATGTTGCACAGAATGTGGGTGTAGAAAACTTTTGCAGGTGACGTCAGTAAATAGATTTGGATTTTTGATTATTCATCTTTCCAAACTTGAGTTCAAGGAGAGTTAGAAATTAGATAATCAGCAAGGCCAAGCAAGAATTCATGATTGGTCTGTCATTGTCATAGTTTAATATTGTCTCTACTAGACTGCATTTCATGTATGATATATTATCTGTTTAGAAATATTATGATAGTTGGACTAAACTATTTAAATAAAACATGTAAAGGGTAAATTTACAACAGAGCGCTATGTGTAAATAAGAAAAATTCTATATATGGCACTGAATGTTAGGTTAAAAAGTGTTCTAATCGCTGCAAGCTGCCAAAACAAGGCAGAAATGACAGATCCACATAAAAATACTCACCCATTTATAGAATAGCATATAAGTGTTTCCGTGTGGATTTGCATAGGGGGTGTGGCCACATGAGGGGCATGAGTGGCCCAGGGGTGTTCCCTTAAAATGTGCACAGTGTTATTGAATTCGGGGGATTTGTGCCCAACTTGCACATTGAGATTTACACCTGGTTTCAGTTGGTGTAATTCCTTGTGCACAAAGTTGAGCATGAATCCTGACACTATGTGCTATTCTATAAAGGGCGCCAATCCTGAAACATCTGTTATAGAATACCATTCAGCATCAATTTTTTTGTGTGCTGAATTTTCAGCGCCATTTATAGAATTCTCCCCCAAATGTCCAATAACCAACAGTAGTGCTTGCACAAATTTACACCTACTCCAAAAAGACATACATGCATATATCATAAGGCTGCCTGAATTACAATCCAAGAACAACTATGCACAGATTGCACAAAAGTAGGTGCTACTTTATAATACCATGTAAAGCAAGCTTTACAAGTTGAAAGTACAACATAGTAGATGACGGCAGAAAAAGACCTGCACGGTCCATCTAGTCTGCCCAAGAAATGTGCCATTTTTTTGTGTACACCTTACCTTGATTTGTACCTGTCTTTTTCAGGGCACAGACCGTACAAGTCTGCCAAGCACTATCCCCACCTCCCACCATCAGCTCTGGCACAGACCGTATAAGTCTGCCCAGCACTATCCCCGCCTCCCAACCACCAGCCCCGCCTCCCACTACCGGCTCTGTTATCCAATCTCGGCTAAGCTCCTGAGGATCCATTTCTTCTGAACAGGATTCCTTTATGTTTATCCCACGCATGTTTGAATTCCGTTACCGTTTTCATCTCCACCACCTCCCGCAGGAGGGCATTCCAAGCATCCACTACTCTCTCCTTGAAAAAATACTTCCTGACATTTTTCTTGAGTCTGCCCCCCTTCAATCTCATTTCATGTCCTCTCGTTCTACCACCTTCATATCTCCGGAAAAGGTTTGTTTGCGGATTAATACCTTTCAAATATTTGAACATCTGTATCATATCACCCCTGTTTCTCCTTTCCTCCAGGGTATACATGTTCAGGTCAGCAAGTCTCTCCTCGTACGTCTTGTAACGCAAATCCCATACCATTCTCGTAGCTTTTCTTTGCACCGCTTCGATTCTTTTTACATCCTTAGCAAGATACGGCCTCCAAAACTGAACACAATACTCCAGATGGAGCCTCACCAACGACTTATACAGGGGCATCAACACTCCCTTTCTTCTGCTGGTCACACCTCTCTCTATACAGCCCAACAACCTTCTAGGTACAGCCACCGCCTTGTCACACTGTTTCGTCGCCTTCAAATCCTCAGATACTATCACCCCAAGATCCCTCTCCCCCTCAGTATATATCAGACTCTCACCGCCTAACACATACGTCTCTCGTGGGTTTCTACTCCCTAGGTGCATCACTTTGCATTTCTTTGCATTGAATTTTAATTGCCAAACCTTAGACCATTCTTCTAGCTTCTTCAGATCCTTTTTCATGTTTTCCACTCCCTCCTGGGTGTCCACTCTGTTACAGATCTTAGTATCATCCGCAAATAGGCAAACTTTACCTTCTAACCCTTCGGCAAGGTCACTCACAAATATATTGAACAGAATCGGCCCCAGCACCGATCCCTGAGGCACTCCCCTACTCACCTTTCCCTCCTCCGAGCGAACTCCATTCACCACCACCCTCTGGCTTCTGTCCGTCAACCAGTTCCTAATCCAGTTCACCACTTCGGGTCCTATCTTCAGCCCATCCAGTTTATTTAAAAGCCTCCTGTGGGGAACCATGTCAAAAGCTTTGCTGAAATCTAAGTAGATTACGTCTATAGCTCATCCCTGATTCAGTTCTCCTGTCACCCAATCAAAGAACTCAATGAGATTCGTTTGGCACGATTTCCCTTTGGTAAAACCATGTTGTCTCGGATATTGCAACTTATTGGCTTCCAGGAAATTCACTATCCTTTCCCTTCAGCATCGCTTCCATTACTTTTCCAATAACCGAAGTGAGGCTTACCGGCCTGTAGTTTCCAGCTTCTTCCTTATCACCACTTTTGTGAAGAGGGACCACCTCCGCCATTCTCCAATCCCTCGGAACCTCTCCTGTCTCCAAGGATTTATTAAACAAATCTTTAAGAGGACCCGCCAGAACCTCTCTGAGCTCCCTCAATATCCGGGGTGGATCCCGTCCAGTCCCATGGCTTTGTCCACCTTTAGCTTTACAAGTTGTTCATACACACTCTCTTCTATAAATGATGCTGTATCCGCTCCATTTTCATTTGTACTTTTTGCAGTCCATCGCGGTCCTGCTCCAGGATTTTCTTCTGTGAAAACAGAACAAAAGTATCTATTTAGCAAATTTGTTTTTCTTTATCACTATCTACATAGTGGTTTGCAGTATCTTTTAGTCTCACAATTCCCTTTCTAGTCATTCTCCTTTCACTAATATACCTGAAGAAATATTTGTCACCCCTCCTTACATTTCTAGCCATTTGTTCTTCCGCTTGTGCTTTCGCCAGACGTCTCTCTCTTTTGGCTTCTTTCAGTTTCATCCTGTATTCCTCCCCGTGTTCCTGTTCTTGAGTTTTTGTGTATTTCTGGAACACCAACTCTTTAGCCTTTATTTTCTCAGCCACTTGTTTGGAGAACCATATCGGTTTCCTTTTTCTCTTGCTTTTATTCACTTTCCTTACATAAAGGTTCGTGGCCATATTTATAGCTTCTTTCAGCCTTGACCACTGTCCTTCCACTTCTTGTACTTCCTCCCAGCCCATCATCTCCTTCCTCAGGTATTCCCCCATTTTAGTAAAGTCAGCACGCTTGAAATCCAGGACTTTGAGTTTTGAGTGGCCGCCCTCCACTACAGCCGTTATATCAAACCAAACCGTTTGATGGTCACTGTTGCCCAGGTGGGCACCCACTCGGATATTTGACACACTATCTCCATTTGTGAGCACCAGATCCAGCGTTGCTCCCTCCCTCATGGGTTCCGTCACCATTTGTCTGACCAAAACACTTTGGAAAGCATCTACGATCTCTCTACTTCTCTCCGATTCCACCGACGGAAACATGAAATTGCTTATATGATAACAGTCTCACATAACCAAATATAGTTTAATTTGTTTGGGTATTTGCTAGACCCTTGGGCATAGGCGGTCGGTGGCCCAACTGTCTGGGGAGGCTAAAGGGGGCGGGGTTAGGGGTGGGGCCAGGGGTGGGGCTTAAATCCATAATTGTCTGATCACACACAGAAAAAAACAAAAAAATAAATGTCACAATTAATACCTTTTATTAAATTTAGTTATTAGCTATGTATCATATGTCAAAGAATAAAGTGGTTGCTCAAAGCATATACTAACCACAATCGCTCAACTGCAAAACACTATGCACAACTTTGTGCAAAAACACACTCTGAACCTTACTGTACCATAAATATTACACTGGGCAGAACCTAATACACCAATATACCACCCATACGGAAAATGCAGACCGTCAACAATATTGAAACAAGGGATCATAATATCACAATTCTCATGTAGAGCCACAAAACATCCTAATTCATGTTTAATGTGGGATAAAATGTCATAAATAAGTAAATCAACTTTTAATGTTGAACACCTAATTCTTATAGTGGACATATTCCAAACACTATAATGAAAATAAAATGATCTTTTCTACCTTTGTTGTCTGGTGACTTTGTTTTTCTGATTGTGCTGGCCCAGTATCCGATTCTGCTGCTATCTGTCCTCTTAACTCCGTTTCCAGGGCTTCCTTTCCATTTATTTGTTTACTTTCCGCCTTTCTTCTTCATTTCTTGTCCTACATCCATAAGTAAAAGCTGGGTCCTCCGCAAACTTGACTGTCCAGTGGATCCAGCTTTTGCCTATTTTCTTCATCCATATGCAGTTTTTCTACTCTCTTCCTTTTCTGTTATCTCATCTCCTTCCTCACTCCTCCCTCCCCCTCCATGTCCAGCAACCCTCCTCTCCCCTTCCCTCCATCCAGCAACTCTCCTCTCCTCTCCCCTGCCCTCTCCTCTCCCCTTCTTCCACCATGTCCAACAACCCTCCTCTCCCATTCCCTCCATCCAGCAACCCTCCTCTCCCCTGCCCTCTCCTCTCCCCTTCTTCCACCATGTCCAGCAACCCTCCTCTCCCCTGCCCTCTCCTCTCCCCTTCTTCCACCATGTCCAGCAACCCTCCTCTCCCCTTCCCTTCATCCAGCAACCCTCCTCTTCCCTGCCCTCTCCTCTCCCCTTCTTCCACCATGTCCAGCAACCCTCATCTCCCCTTCCCTCCATCCAGCAACCCTCCTCTCCCCTTCTTCTACCATGTCCAGCAACCCTCCTCTCCCCTTCCCTTCATCCAGCAACCCTCCTCTCCCCTGCCCTCTCCTCTCCCCTTCTTCCACCATGTCCAGTAACCCTCCTCTCCCCTTCCCTCCATCCAGCAACCCTCCTCTCCCCTTCTTCCACCATGTCCAGCAACCCTCCTCTCCCCTTCCCTTCATCCAGCAACCCTCCTCTCCCCTGCCCTCTCCTCTTCCCTTCTTCCACCATGTCCAGCAACCTCCTCTCCCCTTCCCTCCATCCAGCAACCCTCCTCTCCCCTTCTTCCACCATGTGCAGCAACCCTCCTCTCCTCTCCCGTCTGCCCTGTTTCCTTCCGGCCCCCCCGCCGTACCTTTAAATATTATAGTTTTACTGGAGTCGCGGGCAGCCGGCATTGAAGACATCGGCAGGCTTACGCCGGTTCCAGCAGCCTTCCCTTCCCTCATTGCAAGTCGGATGATGGCTCCGCCCTCGTAGAAACAGGAAATATGTCAGAAGAGGGCGGAGCCATCATCCGACTTGCAACGAGGGAAGGGAAGGCTGCTGGAACCGGCGTAAGCCTGCCGATGTCTTCAATGCCGGCTGCCCGCGACTCCAGCAAAACTATAATATTTAAAGGTACGGCGGGGCGGGGCAGTGGCGGGCTGGGGAGGCTTAGCCTCCCCAAGCCTCTTATACGGGGTGCCTATGCCCTTGGGGCCCAATATTCAAAACGATTTAAATGTTCAGGAGAGGTTCCTGGTCGTCTGTCCGTGGATCTTTGTGAATTTTCAGCAGACTTGACCAGATAGTGCTGCTGAAAATACCCAGTTAGCGGCTAAGCTGAAACCACCTACTTTGGGGTATTCTGAGAGTGGAGTCGGCACTTAACCAGTTAAAGGTAACTATAAATAGGACTGACATTTATGCAGTCCTGGCTTTATGTGGTTCCTTAAAACCAGTTGAGTACCGAATATTGCACTTAACTGGCTATAGATTGGCTGGCTCCATATACCCAGAAATTCAATTCTGGAGCCTGGATGTGATCTGCCATTGAATTTCCGGGTATAAAGCCAGCAGCAGTGAGCAAAATGCTGATCAATGCCGGCAGAATATTGGGCCCTTGGTCTTCAATCCCCATCCTTGAGGGCTGACAACAGGCCAGATTTTCAGGATGCACCTAATGAGTATACATGAGAAAGATTTGCATACACTGGAAGTAGTAGGCATACAAATCTCTCTGATGAATATTTATTAGCGATGTCTTGAAAAGCTGACTTGGTTGCTCTCGAAGACTGGGAGTGAAGACCAAGGTACTAATCTACCTTTGATGGTTACAGCAAAGGAGATTACAATCAAATAAAACCATAATAATATAATTAAATAACCAATAAAACATTTATCAAATTATAGTCAGAAAGAGAAAGAATATAGTAGTAAAGTCAGAGAATAAGAGGGATTGAGCTATCTGCTGCCCCCTGGAGGCTGTGTATTATTCTTTCCATCAAAGATTTGTTAAAAATAAAGGTCTTAAGATTTTGGCCTGTGGTAGATAGACAGTGAATTACACAGGGCTGGGAGCCACATAAAAAAGCAGTCTTGTGTGTAGTCTCAAATCATATATGCAAAGTTAATGGAACAGTAAGCTGGAGCTCATATTGAGAACATAACAGATGGAGCAACACATAGGGAATCAAAAAACTAGATAAATATTCAGGCATTCCTGAATGTAAGGTTCTATGTGTAAATAAGAGAATTTTAAATATGATCCTAAATGAAACAGGCAGTTAGTGAAAGGCAGCCAATAAAGGAGAAACGTGATTGAATTTCTGAGAATTAGGCAATAACCTAACTGCAGCATTTTGAATATTTTGCAATCTCTTAACAGAAGGAAGTTTAAGTTCAATATAAATTGAATTAAAATAATCAATATTATAATTGAGGTAAAATAAGATGCAATAAGACATAGAACCATCCAGGTAGAGCAAACTTGCTCCTTGGGACTATCAGTTGTGCACTTTACATGTAAGTGATTAGTTTGCACATTAATTTCTGCATGTTACATTTTGGGTCATCACCTGTGAATCCAGTGAGCTCCAGAGTCCATTAGGTGATATCACCAATTAGTGCCCCAACTTCATTTCAGCAAACCTCGAGGTACAGCCAACTGATTCCTGTGGGACTAACAATTGTGAGCTTTACAACATACCTACTGTAAGTGAAATGATTAGTTTGGACATCAATTTCTATATATTGCATGGCAGGTCTGGTGAGCAGTGTCTTCTTGTTTGACGAAGGTGCTGCTTAAAGAAAAATATTAAATATAAACATACTATTCTGGATGGGGATGATAAATATCCAAGGTAGGTCCCTTAAAAATAAGTTAGAACTAGTCTAGTCATTGACAGAAGACTGGATATTTTATGCATTACTGAATCTTGGGTAACCATCAATGATTTAGTAATTGTGAATCAACTTTGCCCCTCAGGTATAGATATAAATTTCAATCTCAAGTGAAGGGTCATGGGAAAGGAGTTTTAATTAATTTCAAATACTTTATATATGTAAGGTTGGAATGAACCTTTCTTATTTTAGAAAGGATAGAGTATATATTGTATGTATCATCCTCCTGACCTTACTGAAGTGGGAGTGGATGAATTGAAGGAGTATTTTTTTGTAACTTTTTGAAGATATATGTGCTTGGTTTTAAAAGATTTTAATATACATAATGACTGTGGCATTAATTCGGTGGGAGTAGGTGACTGAGGTAGTATGGATTAGCGACGGTCTACAGGACCTCACAAATTATGGCCCACACAGTTTGCAGGTAAAAGTCTAACCACTTTATTTATGTACACAAAGGAAAATAGTCATCCCTATTTTCTCATAGGCTTGGTACTTCTAGTAAAGTCTCTTCAAGCACAGTCACATTTTCAGAAGAATGTACCTGATATGACTTCACAATTCACTATGTAATAGCTTCTCAAGCATAATCACAGTTCCAACAGCCAAGAGATAATTGGCCTACCTTGACTGATTTGAATGACCTCTCACATAATCCCTGGAGGCATTGACTTGAAGGTTTCTTCACAACACCGGGTGTAAGCATCTAAGCTAGGGCAGGGCCAGCATTAGGGGCTGGCAAACAGGGCAATTGCTCTGGGCCCCCATACCATAGGGGTACCCAAACCTATCTCAAGCTAAAGGAGGCATAAGATGAAGGTCAGTTTTTGGGAACCCTCCTCGGTTTCTGCCCTGCGCCCTTGAATGTATAATACCAGCTCTGAGCTAGGGCCATTCCTTTTCTTTGGAACTCCCTTTAGGTACTGCAGCCAAGCTAGAGTAACTCAGGGCCTCTCTGTTCTGTTCTGTCAGAGGGCTTTAAACTTCCTTCTGCCTACATGAGCTCTGTCATCCTGACTGGATAGGCTAACATACCTATTTTTAAGGTGGCTCCTCTTCAGTGAGGGAGCGTTCTTAAGGAAACCCAGCTTTATAAAACCCATTCCTTCATAGTGACATTTTAGATCACATGCAAGAATTTGGGGCCATCTCCTTGTTCTTATGGGTGATTCACATTTGAAAGTACATACTCTGGATCTAGATTTTATTCAGGGAAATTGAAACCAAATTGGTGACCTCTTGTAACAACATCTACGTTATGGTCTGATCTCTATTTGGTCTCCTCAGCTGCACAATAGCAAAAATAGAACCCGTGGTAAGTGTGAATTTAATAGAGAAAGGAAGGTTACTCTATTTTTTTTATTTTTATATTTCTATCCCACCTTTACCTAAAGTGAGTAACAAAAAAACATACATAGTGGAGTGCCTCAGGGATCGGTGCTGGGGACGATTCTGTTCAATATATTTGTGAGTGACATTGCTGAAGGGTTAGAAGGTAAAGTTTGCCTTTTTGCAGACGATACTAAGATTTGCAACAGAGTGGACACCAGGGAGGGAGTGGAAAACATGAAAAAGGATCTGCAGAAGCTACAAGAATGGTCTAAGGTTTGGCAATTAAAATTCAATGTGAAGAAATACAAAGTGATGCACTTAGGGAGTAGAAATCCATGGGAGACGTATGTGTTAGGCAGGGAGAGTCTGATAGGTACGGACGGGGAGAGGGATCTTGGGGTGCTAGTATCTGAGGATCGGAAGGCGACGAAACAGTGTGACAAGGCGGTGGCTGTAGCGAGAAGGTTGCTAGGCTGTATAGAGAGAGGTGTGACCAGCAAAAGAAAAGAGGTTTTAATGCCCCTGTATAAGTCGTTGGTGAGGTACCACCTTGAGTATTGTGTTCAGTTTTGGAGGCTGTACCTTGCTAAGGATGTAAAAAGAATTGAAGCGGTGCAAAGAAAAGCTACAAAAATGGTATGGGATTTGCGTTACAAGATGTATGAGGAGAGACTTGCTGACCTGAACATGTATACCCTGGAGGAAAGGAGAAACAGGGGTGATATGATACAGATGTTCAAATATTTGAAAGGTATTAATCCGCAAACGAACCTTTTCCGTAGATGGGAAGGCGGTAGAACTAGAGGACATGATATGAGATTGAAGGGGGGCAGACTCAAGAAAAATGTCAGGAAGTATTTTTTCACGGAGAGCGTGGTAGATACTTGGAATGCCCTCCCGCGGGAGGTGGTGGAGATGAAAACAGTAGCGGAATTCAAGCATGCGTGGGATAAACATAAAGGAATCCTGTTCAGAAGGAATGGATCCTCAGAAGCTTAGCTGAGATTGGGAGGTGGGGCTAGTGTTTGGGAGGCGGGGCTAGTGCTGGGCAACACTTCTATGGTCTGTGCCCTGAAAATGGCAGATACAAATCAAGGTAAGGTATACACAAGAAGTAGCACATATGAGTTTATCTTGTTGGGCAGACTAGATGGACCGTGCAGGTCTTTTTCTGCCGTCATCTACTATGTCACTATGTTAAATATAATAAAAACCAACAGAATATAGCAAACAACAATCTTCATATAACCAACACATTTCATAAACAACAAGATAAAACATATCAGTCACCTCATTAAACTTAATTCCTCTAGAAAGACTTTTTAAATGGAGTGGTTCTTTGGGTATCGCTTGAACTGTTGAAAATTTTCACACAATATTAGATGGCCTGGCAGACCATCACATAGCAGAGGACCAGCTACCGAAAATGTTTGCATTCTTGCCTCAACATAATGATATGTCAAAGGTAAAGGTAGATAAAGCTGCTTTGATTTCTCAGATCTCAAAGGTTGACCTGGACAATACAGTTTTAAAACCTTACCAAAATACAGAAACATAGAAACATTTCGGCAGATAAAGGCCATATGACCCATCCAGTCTGCCCATCCTCTGTAACCCCAGGACGGTTCCATATACACGCTCATGTCTTAAAAAAAGAACCTTGAACATTACCCAAAACATAATGAGCAACCAACAAATTTTTTTTAAACACCAAAGTAATATGTTCTGATCTGGACACTCCTTGATATTGGAAAACTTTAGGCAATTATGGGTGCAAGATAAAAATATGGTTCTCAAAATGTGCTCCACAGGGGAACACATTGCAAACTGAGGTAACTTTTTGGCGGAATTAAATCAAGTGCTCTACAGGTCAGTCCAGTCAGTCAGTCAGCTTTTGACTGACTGACTGACTAACTGACTGAATGATTGACTGGCTTTTACTGACTTTGACTGACTGACTGACTGAGTAGTGCATAAGGTTCTCTTTTAGCAGCTAGAAGCATTTATTATGGGGATGGTCTTACAATGGTTTACCTCTTACTTATCTGTTAGACAATTTTTTAAAATATGAATATGGAGAAACAATCGGATTGGATTTTCATCCACAAGGATCAGTTTTATTGCCACCTTTTAAAATTTGTATGTGTGTCCTTTATGTGAAGTGCTCTTGGAGGCTGAGCTAGAGTTTAGGCTTCATGCTGATGTCATTTGCCTTGTGAAGCTGATCTTTCTGCTGCAATGATAGTGAGTGCTTTGTGGAAGGTCATAGGTTTTTTTAAAACTGTCATGAATTAAACGTTGGAAGAGGGAGGTTGTGGATCTAGTGCTTACGAATGGGGACAGTGTTACTGATGTTATAGGGAAGAAAGAAGATTTAAGGAAGACCAGAACAACAAAGAACCCTGAAGTGGAGAAGTCTGTTGTAAAATAGTGCAACTGGTCTCCAAGAAGATAGAAGGTATAGTATTTGGCAATGTTGATTGAAAATCCTTCCTAATCTCATGGCTTTTAGCAGAAAAATATAGCAAAAGTCCCAGCTGAAGGCAATGACAAGAAAGAAGGCGAAGATCTGTGCGACAAAGAAGAAAACATTTTGAAGTTGTCTTAGAATGATTATTGCTAGATTGAGTAATCTTAGAATAACACATCTCGATGGATTATACACTCTTTTGGCAATCATAGTTATGTTCTTTACAAAGGGAATCATTGTAGTCAGACTTAGTCTTATACCAAATTATTTCAGCAAATTGTACTTACTGATTAAGCTGCATAAACAAAAGAGAACAGCCCCAAAAATCCAAAGAACCAGAGGTCACTTGAACAGTTTATTCAATTTATAAATTGTGTCTTACGTTGCTACATTTCACTTCAACGGCCTGCATCAGGGAGTCATATAACTTCTATGCAGCAAATTTAAAAAAAAAATGTAAACTTATATAAGAAAATTAGCACATCCATCTTTGTTTGTGTGTGCTTGCTGCTTAAGTAGACAAAGACCTAGATGATACAAGAGATTGTTGTGCTATGAATGGTGCCACCCCACCATCCGTGGTGCCACCTTATCCAGTGCAGCAGCCAAGGTGGTATTCCAAGATCTAATTTGATTAATCGAGGAAAGAGAAGAGAAATCAGAAGGCAATGAAGAGAGCCTAGTCATCAGTGAATCCAAATTAATGTTAGATATGTTCCTATATAGTCTATAAGAACTATGAGAGAGTAAAAAAGTCTTGTAAGCAGTATGGGCTTGAAAAAAATCAAATCTAAGGTATGTACCATGGAATGAGTAGGGGAATAAACATGTAAGAACCCTAAATTAGGGAACAAACAGAGGCAGGGGATCTGTGATGCAAATACAGCACAACAAACAGCAAACCACCAAATTCAGGAGTAGAAACAAGGAATTTAATTTCACCAAATAGGTTTGGTCAGAGGTAAAACTAGAGGGGAAAGATTTAAAATACGCTTCCCTCCATAGGCGGTCGGTGGCCCAACTGTTTGGGGAGGCTAAAGAGGGTGGGGTTAGGGGCAGGACCAGGGGCAGATCTTACATCCATAATTGTCTGACAACACAGAAAAAAAAGAAGTAAAGATAAAATAGTCACAATTAATACCTTTTATTAAATTTAGATATTAGATATGTATCATATGTCAAAGAATAAAGTGGTTGCTCAAAGCATATACTAACCACAATCGCTCAACTGCAAAACACTATGCACAAATTTGTGCAAAAACACACTCAGAACCTTACTGTGCCATAAATATTACACTGGGCAGACCTAATACACCAATACACCACCCACATAGAAAATGCAGACCGTCAACAATATGAAACAGGGGATCATAATATCACAATTCTCATGTAGAGCCACAAAACACCCTTTTAGGGTGGATAGTGTTCACAATGAGCTCCTTTTATTAACGACCATATGTAGATCCTTCAAGAGGTAATGTGTCATGATTTAGGCTCTACACCCATTCTGATGTTTTGGTGCCACCTCAGTAAGGCCAACATACAATCTCTCCACTGCAAAACACTATACACAAACTTGTGCAAAAACACACTCATAACCTTACCAAACCATAACAGCACTAATTCCAAGGACAGGACGAGCTACAACCTTATGCGTGGAAAGGCAGCACTATAATTACACTGGGCTCTAAAACACCAGTACACCAATATCAGTGAAACAAAAAACAAAACAAAAAGGGCTGCAAATACTACACGCTAGCAGAATACTGCATCTTGATCACACATGAAAAACACATGACACAACAGATATGAAGCCAAAATACTGAACTGGAAAGTTACCTTAAGAAGTCAGACTCAGCATGCAGCAATACTAGAAAAATTGAAACTTACATGCAAAATATCACAGATGCACATTTCCAAAAGCCGACATGTTCCAATTAATAAATTCTGAATTAAAAAAATGTTTTCTACCTTTGCTGTCTGAGCATTTAGTTTTTCTAAGCTTTGGTCCCAGTGTCTTCTGTTTTATGCAGTGTCTTCTTTCCATTTTATATTTTTTCTCTCAACATGTCCACCATCCTTCTGTGTCCTTATGCGTCCTGTCTGCCATCTGTAGCCCTGTCCCTATCCTTTCTCCAGTTTCAACATCTGCCCTCAATGTGTTCCAATCCAGCCCTTAAATTCAGCAATTTCCCCTCCATCCATGTCCAGGAACTCTCCATTCTCTCCTGCCCTCTCCTCCATCCACCCATATCCTGCAAATTTCCTCGCTCCCCTGTCCCCATTCATCCGTCCATGTCCAGCAATTCTCCTCTCCTCTGCCCTCCCCTCCATCCATCCATGTCCAGCAACTCTCCATTATCCCCTGCCCTCTCCTCCATCCATCCATATCCAGCAAATTTCCTCTCTCCCCTGCCCCCTCCATCCATCCATCCATGTCCAGCAATTCTCCTCTCTCCCCTGCCCTCTCCTCCATCCACTCATATCCATGGCTTGAGGTGGCTTTCTCGACTCCCATGTCCCTGGGGACTGCACTCATGCACTCACCTCTCAGGGGCGCCTTTAAGACTTCTGCTCACAGGTAGACATGTCAGTATTGAGAGCTGCTTTAGTCAGAAGCTAAAACAGAGATTTCAGATCTGATAGGGTGCTGCCTGCTCAGAAATTGGCTGTTTCAGCACTATTGAAGCAGCAATTGAGGCACATGGTAGGAACAGAGAGACAGGGAGCCGGCTCAGTCCCTCCTTATACAAAACTGGAGCATTCGCTTGCAGATACAGACTCAGAGGTGTAGGATTTCACACGACTTTATCCACAGCTATAAACTGTTTCTTGTGGTTATTCTGACCTGATGCTGACATATGGCTCTAAAAGTGCATCACAGAATTTTACAAGGCTAGAAAATGCAGAAGCCATGTTGGTTAGCAACATTCTCGGCACTCCACAGCTTTCAAGTTTCTTTGAAAGGTACTGCACTACTCACTTTTGTAAGAATGGCTTAGCTTTCCATGATCCTACTTGTAGCTTCTTGCATGCCTAGCTAAGCTTCATGGCACATTTTTTTTTTGTTTTGCATACTAGCACTTAAATTCGTGCAGCTACAGACTGCTTTTTCTCATGTGCTCTTAATGATCTCGTGCAGCTGCGAGGGAAAACGTCACTTCCACCCAGTGCCCACTGATGCTCCGGAAGAAAGGGGGGCAGCAAAGCCAATCAGCTGTCACATCAAAAAGTGCTACAGTAAAATCTGAGAGTACCGCTGCAATTGCTTGGAAGCAGTGACCGCTTTTGTTTATGGCAGAGCTGCTTTGCTTACGTCTGACAAGCATTCTACAACCGGCTTGCAAAATTCATGAACATTTAACAACCGGCTCTAGCGAGCTGGTGCAATTCGGATTGTCTGTGGGGGTAGCAGCCAGGGGAAGGTCACGGTTGGGCTGGGGAGGCTTAGCCTCCCCAAGCCTCTTATATGGGGCACCTATGCTTCCCTCTAGGACTAGCAACCAAGCAAAATGTGGCCACGTCAGGCACAAGTATTCATTTGGTGAAATTAAAGTCCGTCTCCCCAATATTCAGTTAGCTGCTGCCACCAGCGCTGACCCTGGATATTCAATGCCGGACTGTATCCGGCAACCGGAATTGAATATCCAGTTTCAGTTTTGTCCACAGCAACTTAACCGTCTAAGCAAATATTCAGCACTAGCAGATAAGATAATAGTGGTTAAAGACAGGCCTGAAATTTAAGCAGCCTTTCTTAACTGCTCAACTTAGCTGGTTTAGCACTGAATATTTGTGCTTAGCTGGCTAGCCAGCTCATTTTCGAAAGTGATCGCTGGCCATTTTCCGACATAAATCGGGAGATGGACGGCGATCTCTGAAAAGCGGCCAAATCGGTATAATCGAAAGCCGCTTTTTTGGCAACATCGCCGCTTTCCCCGTCGTAGCGCCGGCCAAAGTTCAAAGGGGCGTGTTGGCGGCAATGCGAAGGCAGGACATGGGCGGGCATGGGCGTGGCTACCAGATGGCCAGCTTTCGGCGATAATGGAAAAAAAAACGGCGATAAGCAGTATATCACCGGGTTTACTTGGTCGTTTTATGTTCACGACTAAGCCTCTAAAAGGTGCCCCAAATGACCAGATGACCACTTGAGGGAATGGGGGATGACCTCCCCATACTCCCCTAGTGGTCACCAACCCCCTCCCATACTAAACAAATAAAACTAAAAACCTTTTTTGCCAGCCTGTATGCCAGCCTCAAATGCCGTACCCACCTCCATGACAGCAGAATGTGTTGTATCTTCCGACATCCCTTCCCTGGTTGCGATGTGGCTCTTGGGTGAGTGTGACACCTTTTCTGTTAGGTGCCCTGCAGAGTCACATCAGCAATGCATTGTGGTGGGTGTAGGGTACTGGGCTCTACTCCCATGGTGCTTCCCCCCCCTGCTAACTGGGTTCAGCGTGTGCCCTGTTTTGTTTCCTGTAGTCCATGAGGTAGTGGCCATTTTTGTAAGCCAGTTTTAGATCCTTTCATGTGTCACCCACGTTAGAGAACGTTATTACCTTGAATGTGGCTGAAAGAGGGCATTGTACACCATTCTGCTAGCTCTGACCTACTGCTAATCTCAGTACCAGGGAGACTGTTTGCCATTGGGGCACAACCTCTGATCTGCAGTTAACTGTGAGTAAACGTGCTTATTCAAATAAAGGACTTTTTCAAAGAGATTAGTCTTCAGGTGTCAACTGGTCTGCCAAGGTTATACAGCAGCAACAAGTCCTAGAGGCCTGCGTGTATGCAGGTCCCTGGAGCACTTTTAGTGGGTACCGCAGTGCACTTAAGGCTGGCGGACCCAGGCCCATCCCCCCACCTGTAACACTTGTGCTGGTAAATGGGAGCCCTCCAAAACCCACTGTACCCACATGTAGGTGCCCCCCTTCACCCCTAAGAGCTTTGGTAGTGTTGTACATTTGTGGGTAGTGGCTTTTTGGGGGGGGGGTTGGGGGGCTCAGCACCCAAAATAAGGGAGCTATGCATGTGGGAAGTTTTTCTGAAGTCCACCACTGACCCCTAGGGTGCCCAGCTGGTGTCCTGGCATGTCAGGGGGACCAGTGCGCTACAAATGCTGGCACCTCCCATGACCAAATGCCTTGGATTTCGCCGGGTTGGAGATGGCCAGCATTTTTTCCATTATCGCTGAAAAACAAACCCGGCCATCTCCAATCCAGCGAACTCCAATGCATTTGGCCGGGCTAAACTGTATTATTGAAAAAAAAAAAGATGGCCGGCCATCTTTTTCAATAATACGGTTCCGGCCAGCAGTAGCGCCGCCGGCGACATTCGATTATGCCCCTCCACGTCACAAAATGAAGCTGGTTAGTGGCTGGCTGCTAACCTACAACTACTACTACTTATCATTTCGGTAGTGCTACTAGACGTACGCAGCCCTGTACACTTGAACATGAAGAGACAGTCCCTGCTCGACAGAGCTTACAATCTAATTAGGACAGGCAAAACAGGACAAACAAAAGATAAGGGAATATTGAAGTGAGGATGATAAAATAAGGGTTCTGAACAAGTGAATAAGGGTTAGGAGTTAAAAGCAGCATCAAAAAGGTGGGCTTTTAGCTTAGATTTGAAGATGGCCAGAGATGGAGCTTTGATGTACCAGCTCAGGAAGTGTATTCCAGGCATATTTTTTTTTTTAATTACATTTGTACCCTGCACTTTACCATTCATGGCAGGCTCAATGTGACAGGCAATGGAGGGTTAAGTGATTTGCCCAGAGTCACAAGGAGCTGCCTGTGCCAGGAATTGAACTCAGTTCCCCAGGCCCAAAGTCCACCACCCTAACCACTAGGCCACTCCTCCACTCATATGGTGCAGCAAGATAAAAGGAAAGGATTCTGGAGTTAGCGGTGGAGGAGAAGGGTGCAGATAAGAGAGATTTACCCAGTGAACGGAGTTCCCAGGGAGGAATGTAGGGACAGATGAGAGTGGAGAGGTACTGAGGAGCTGCAGAGTGAATGCACTTATAAGTCAATAAGAGGAGTTTGAACTGTATGCGGAAACGGAAAGGAAGCCAGTGAAGTGACTTGAGGAGAGGGCTAATATGAGCATAACGACACTGGCAGAATATTAGTCGTGCAGCAGAAGTTTGAACAGATTGAAGAGGAGAGAGATGGCTAAGTGGGAGACCTGTGAGAAGCAAGTTGCAATAGTCTAAGCGAGAGGTGATAAGAGTGTGGATGAGGGTTCTGGTAGTGCGCTCAGAAAGGACAGGGCAAACTTTGGTGATATTATAGAGAAAGAAATGACAGGTTTTAGCAGTCTGCTGAATATGTGCAGAGAAGGAGAGAGAGGAGTCGAAGATGACCCCAAGGTTATGAGCTGGGGTTCTATAAGGTTCTATATATAAGTTGGGGTTCTATAAGGTTCTATATAGCACACCTAGAGATCCACGCTGAAATCGACGCAGATTCTATAACAATGTGTGTAACTTAACAAGCTTAACAAGTTAATGAGCTCTGATAACAGCACTTAACAAGCAATAATGAGCACTAATTGGCACTGATTAGAATTTAGGCACACAACTCGCTAAGTATATTCTGTAACAAAGTGCGCTGAACTTCTAATGTGCGCAGGCAAAAAGGGGCATGGTTATGGGTGGGGAAATGGGCATTTTGTGGACATTCTTAAATTTACATGCATAATTATAGAATATGGTCCAGTGCGCCTAAATCTACGCACTGGGATTTATGCTACATTTTTGTTGGTATAAATGGATGTGCATAGTTGTAGGTGCTGAAATATCAACTAAATGTATTCTATAATTGCTGCCTAAATCTAGGCACCGATTACAGAATACGCTTAGTCAGCACTGATTTCAGCGCCAATTTTTTAGGCACCATATGTAGCATCTCCCCCTAAGCGCAAATGTTCAGCGGAGATAACTAGCTGAACCGTTCCTGGCCGGTTAAATAGCACTGAATATAGAGTCCCTTTTGTAGTGCTGGAGTGTACCCAGTGGTAATCGGGCAGTGCCGCATGCTGTCCGGTTACTGCCGTTAACACAGGAGCCCTTACCGCCACCTCAGTGGGTGGTGGTAAGGGCTCCTCCCTGAAATGGCCGCATGGCAAGTGCTTTACTTGCCGCCTGGCCATTTCCTGTAGGAAAGCGAGACTTCCCTTTTACCAGCTGTGGTAAAAGGGAGCCTCGGTGTGCGTGTAAAACACACACCAATGCCAGAGCCAGCCCCCTTTTGCCGCAGCTTGGTAAAAGGGGCCCTTAGAGCCCTAAATTATCCATGAACAATTGAAAGTTTTTTTCAGTCTGCTTAATTGGGTGATAAATCTGGACATCGAAGTATTCCACGATGATCAAATTCTCATAGCCAGTTCAGAGATTGAGGAGTGCAATTCTTCCTCATAAAACTGCAGACAACAATGAAGGACAATAATAAAAAAGAAAATGGGGTACAGAAGAGGATACAGCCCACAGTAACAATGCTTCCATACATGCCAAGTAAGGCTAGTCCAATGCTATGATAGAAAACACTGTGGAAGAAAATGGTCAACCCATCCCCAATCTTAGAACATCAACTTTAAAATACAAACACATAATCAGATGATGAACTTTGATGCAAATAAGCAATTTCACTCTCCATAAGTCAAATTTTGGAAAAAGAAAGATGTAAACACTGAGTAACAAATCCTGATTCAGAGAAACCTTGTTGTTTATGGACATAAAATTAAGTAGACCAAGCTCAAAAGATACTGCAGAAGAAGAACTGGAACCCAAGTTGCCACAAGGAGCAAGCTATCTTTTCAAAGTTAATTCAGAAGATATTATCTATGGAGCAAAGCGAAGTAGGCTGAGAACCAGAACAGGATAGCAAAATAAAAATTCATGTAATAATCTCTGTGCTGCCCTCGGAGTCACCTGAAGTCAAGTAGTATCCAAAGAAGCAGAAATTGCACCTTGAGCACACAATACCATGAGATACAAGGCAACAGATACTGGCCACTAGCATCACTTTTTGGGAGAACAGGGGTGTGCCGTGGCCTCACATATCAGTGGCGACATCAGTGTCGTGAAGAGCAACAAAATGGGAAAAACTTGTAGTACATCTGGCTCACAGAGCTCAATATAATGCTTTCTCCAAGGACAAACCAAGACCACATTTATTTTACTTTATAATTGCTATTAGCATGTTGTCTCTTGATAGCTGAATAATCTCTTCTATATTCCTGAAGCCACTCTGCCTTTTGAAGAGCAGTTGTTAATCTGTGGCATGCAACACCCATGAAAACAATTCTTCTATCTACTGCCATCTATTAAATGTGAATGGATGTAGCCAAGCATTTCACTGTAAATTAAGAAAGCTTTTATAAAATTAAAATGGTGAATCACTAAGGACTCTAATGGTTTAAGCTCAGCCACAATGGTGCTCAGAAAATAATAATTTATCACTTTTAAAATATGTCATTAATAAGCAGGAATAACCACTAGCATGCTTCATTTACTGAACATCTGTGCTGCTTAAGAACGAGGTAGAGGTTAATGGAAATATGAAACCTTTTTTTGCATATCGCTGAGGAATAAAATAAGGAATCTAAAAGGCAGTCTCTCTTTTTTTCTCTCTATATACACATCTCATTTTCTCGAGACCAAAATTAGTCTGGTTACAGAAAGCTTCTTAAAGCAAGCCTACAGTGAAGAAGAATAGGTTTGTCCTTGGCATACCATTTAACAGTTTGGGGTACGGGAGTTTTCTCACCAGAGAGCAGCTAGGACATTTACCCTTGTTGTCATTTCATGGCTGGTTAACTGATAACGTTATTTTGGACTCATTAAAGATTGTCAGGGAGTTTAGAAATGGTGTTAGTCACCCTTACTCCTGCACTAAATTGAATGTCGCAGAAACCTTAAAAAAAATCTGCCCATATTAATGCTTATGGGAATTTTTGCCAGTGGGAAGCTGAGGATAATATAGGTCAAAGTGGTTACATCTAATAATTGTCAGCCACCTTTTTGGAGCAACAATTAAAATGTATTTCTACACTGTTTTCTTACACAATTGTTTGATTAAATTGCCAAGCCTGTTATGATGGAGCCAAAACTGCAAACCGTGAGAATCATTAAGAATTATGGTAGAAAGGGGTCAAAATTCAGCTGTGGCAGTGAGCGATTTTTTAGCTGCCAACGGCATTATTCCCAGATATTTTGCGCCAGATTCTATACATGGTGCCTAAAAAAATCCATGCGGTAAATATTTCCGCTTAAGTGTATTCTATAAGAGGTGCCTAGATTTAGGTGTGGTATATAGAATACGCTTAGTTGATATTCCAGTACCTAAAACTATGTGCCTCAATTTACAACAAAAATATGGTGTAAATTCCTGCACCGTAGATTTACATGTACTGGGCGATATTCTATAACTATGCATGTAAATTTGGGAATGCCCATTTCCACTTCCATAGCCACACACCCCCTTTTGAACTGTATGCATTAAAATTTAGGTGCAGTTCATTACAGAATATGCTTAGCGAGTTGTATGCATAAATTCTAATTATTGTCAATTAGTGCTTATTATTGCTTAAGTGGTGTTAAAAATGCTGATTAGCTTGTTAAGCCAATTAAGTTACATGCATTGTTATAGAATACACCTGAATTTTGGCATAGATTTCTAGATGCTCTATAAAGAATCCGGCAGTTAATGCTGAGCCAAGTCCGGGCACCAGCATTGAATATCCAGGTTTATGTGGCCAGCTATCTGTTATGCGGTTAACTGCAATATTCAACATTTAACTGCATAAGCGACACTGCATAAAGATAGGACCTGCTTTTACGGTGTCTGATTTAACCGCTAAACTTAGGTAGTTAAGTGTTGACTCCGCCCACAGACTGCCCACAAAATAGCCAGCTTTGAATATCATTGGATAGCCCCGAACAAGCAATTTAACTGGCCCAAAGGGTCATTTTCAAAAGATATTTCTGGGGTGTAAAACAGCAATTTACAAAATCGGGTACTTGATATCTGTGTAAACTTATGCATATACACATATGCAAGATTGAAGATGGCAGGTGATAGATTGTATCCAAGAAGGGTGGGAGGGTGGTCAGATGTTAAATTACAGAGAACAATTTTGGATATACACTCTTCAAATGATAGTTCCGAAGGGGCTGAACGCACAGTTAGAATGGTTCACATTGATTTGATTCTAGGTTTCTGATTGGTGGACTTGATAATCAGCTGTTTCTATAAAAATAGTCTGGAAGCATGCCACCACCATCTTGACATCAGAAGAAGAAACAGTCAGCATTGACGGTTTGGCAAAGAAATAGATGAGCATCATTTGTAAACAACATGTCAATACAACTGCTGAATTTGAATAGAATATCTAAGAAATATTCTCTCATGCAGTGGGTTGATCCTTGATACAGCCAGTAGGTGAAACATCGAACCATAAGAACCCCCGTAGTTGACATTTTAAGCTAAGTTAGTAATTTATATATCTATAAGCTTATACATTTGTTTGGAGAAAGTGTGAAGACTTGAAGTGACTAGGAACAATTTTGACATATCATATAAAAAAAATTAGACCAGTGACGATATTGGGAAACTGTGTGCTGGTGGTTAACAAGAAATTATTTCCACCAGAATTTTCCACTGAGGTCCACAAAAACTTTTTCTCTAAATTTTTGTGCATTTAAAGTGTATATTTACAAGCTCTTTTGTTTTTGGCAGTTTATCTACTGTTTGATGAGGTGTTCCAGGTGGTGGAGCTAAGAAGGGTTTGCACTTAATTGATTTATTTAAAACATTTATATTCTGCACAATCCTACATGTTGTAGGCTGATTATATCTGCTAACATACATAAATAATATTAAACATAACAAACAATAATATCATTAATATTTTAAAACCGATCAAACCTTTTCTCCTCAATATAATAAAAGATTCTGAGCTCTTCCTAAAAACAATTTGATTTCAAATCTAAACTCCTTGATAATGCTTGTTGCAATAGAACTGTTTTGAGTTTCTTTTTAAGTAATTCCGAATTTGAACCATTCTCATTCTGAGTGGCAATGAATTCCATAATTCCATAATTCATAACCCCGATAAAGCCAACATACTATGGGTGGGAAACATGGTAGCTAGACAACCAGGCACATACCCTGAACTAGCAGGAACAATAATCCCACTGAAAAATGAAATGAAACTCTTAGGAGTATGGCTAGACTCACACCTCAATATGTCCTCACAAATAAACAATCTGATATGTAAAAGCTTCTTCAAATTAAAACTTCTCCGGCACATTAAACATCTACTTGACCAAACCCATTTCTGCATTATAGTACAGGCTATGATTCTTACAGGACTTATTGTAATATAGTCTATTTAGGACTACCAGACAAATCACTGAAACATCTGCAAATAGTTGAAAATGCAGCAGCTAAATTGATAGGAGGAGGTCGCTGGTCTGATCATGCTACACCATTTCTCTTCAAACTATACTGGCTACCCATTAAAGCAAGAATAGAATTCAAGCTACTAACATTAATCTTTAAAAGTCTCTATGGCCTCAAACCATCCTACATTCGGCACCTCATCCAACTACATCAACCCAAAAGAACCCTAAGATCCTTAAAAGAAATCATTAAGGCTGTAAACATTTCCATCATTTTTTATCCATAAATATGCAAATGAGAACCTCCCAAAAACGGACTAATTTGCATATGATTTAAACAAATCTGAGCATATGACAACCAAGTACAGACTCCCAGCACCTGAATTCTGCAATTAGATTTAATGCAAATACTTTTAAAACGTATTTTTAGCACTTTTAAAATTTCAGGTTCTCTTTAATTTGAATGCTGTTCAAGCTCTGAAGCTCACCCTGAGTGAGGAGTTATCCCCAAACCAAAGACATATATAGCAATCTGGTTGCATTCTCTCAAATAACTTGAAGAGCCTACCTGCCTCAGTGAATAGGTTTGCCATGAAAAGGAGGGCAGGGGAAATAGAAGAATCACAACTTCAGATAAAAAAGTTTGCAAGTGAGCGGAAGGCAGGGCAGTGGCACCCCTCTGCCTTGCTTACTGCATTGGTACAGCCCTGGTAACTCCTTTGTCACTTGTTCAAAATCTTCTTCGAATGAACAAATTCATCTGATCCACAAAAACTGAGTAAAGGGTAATCCCACCTTTAAATTATAAGGATGACAACTCTGAAATCAAAGGGGCCCTTTTACTAAAATGCTGTAAGTTTTACAGTTACCACATGTTTACCACAAAAATTAACCATGCAGTGGAGGACACAGATGCTCATCACATCAGCACATACACACATATACACACAGGGTTAAACAGACACAGCCAGTTACAAACACACAGACAGACAGTGATAGATGGACACACCCAAATGCACAAGAACATGCACTGGCTGATGCACAGAGAGATGGGGTGGAGGAGCTGAGGGGGGCGCAGAGAAGGGTGAAGGGGAAACAGGTGTTTACAGAGTTGGAGAGGGTGTTTGGTAGAAAGGGGTAACACGGAGCTGAGTGGGTATTAATGGTGTTGTTAGAGGACATTACAAACTGAGATGCCAACTAGCAGAACAATGCACTTAACAATGTTCTTGGTAAACCATAGTTTGAATTCAGGTACTGTTTCTCCTTGTTGGAAACATACTATAATTACACTCATTCGGAAAGACACAATTTTGGATCCCAATAATCCTGTAAATTACCAGCCTATCTCTAATCTTGTGTTTTGTCTCTAAAACTGTTGAGAAGACGGTCTTAAAACAACTTGATGATTTCTTGGGGGGGGAAAGCTTGATTGTTCTAATATTTTGACTGTGGTTTCTGTGAGAAGCTTGAGTGCTTCAGCCATAGGAAATGGCTGAAATCCCAATGTACTAAAACTTTCCTGTGGATTAAGCATTTTCTCATCTCTGGCTGTGATTCCCTTTACCAGTTCAGTGGAATTCCCCAGCAACTCTGGGGTGCTTTCTATGATTTAAGATCACCGCACATTCTTCCAGCTCCTTGTCATACGACACACACACAGGGGCATTTTTGAAAGGGACGTCCAAGTTGCAATTTGGACATCCTTGAAAAACAGCAAAATCCAGGGGCGGGGGAACCCGTATTTTCGACATGGACATTTCTGACTCGCGATTTTCGAAACCAAAGACATCCATGTCAAAAACGGCCAAATGCAAGCCATTTGGTCATGGGAGGAGCCAGCATTTGTAGTGCACTGGTCCCCCTGACATGCCAGGACACCAACCGGGCACCCTAGGGGACACTGCAGTGGACTTCATAAATTGCTCCCTGGAACATAACTCCCTTGCTTTGTGTGCTGAGCCCCCTCAAACCCCACTACCCACAGCTGTACACCACTACCATAGCCCTTACGGGTGAAGGGGGCACCTATATATGGGTACAGTGGGTTTTGGAGAACTCGTGGTTTCCTCCACAAATGTAACAGGTAGGGGGGTATGGGCCTGGGTACGCCTGTCTGAAGTGTACTGCAGTACCCACTAAAACTGTTCCAGGGTACCTGCGTGCGCTGTCATGGACCTGAGTATGACATCTGAGGCTGGCATAGATGTTGGCACAACATATTTTTAAAGATGTTTTTTGAGGGTGGGAGGGGGTTAGTGACCACTGGGGGAGTAACGGGAGGTCATCCCTGATTCTCTCCAGTGGTCATCTGGTCATTTCGGGCACCTTTTTGTGCCTTAGTTGTAAGAAATACAGGTCCGGGTGAAAATGTCCAAGTGTTCATCAGGGACGTCCTTGTTTTTTTCAATTATGGGTCAAGGACGTCCAAGTAGTCCCGTCTTTGCTACGCCTCTGACACACCCCCTTGAACTTTGGCTGTCCTTGCGAAAGAGTGCAGTTGGGGACGTCCTAAATCGGGTTTTGATTATACCGATTTGGACGTCCCTGGGAGAAGGATGTCCATCTTCCGTTTTATGTCAAAAGATGGACATCCTTCTCTTTTGAAAATGAGCCCCACAATCACTCAAACAGTTCCCCTTGATCATAGTTTTTATGAGTTCTTGACTTCAGTCCAAACTTTTCAGTTTTGGTTTCCTTTTTTTTTCTAACCTTCCCTCCTTTCCCTTTCTGAACCAAAGCTCACTCGGACTTTCATTGGGATATACACATGGTTTCTGGACCCTCACAATGGGTTTCAACAGTCTCTTCCTTCTGCTATGGGTCCCAGTTGTCTACCTCAGGTTGGTCTGTCTCCAAGGCCTCTCAGCTAGCCTTTCTGCTGCTTTTCAGCTCTGCCATCTCTGTCTCTCTCCTCTCTCTGTCTCTCTCTCTCTCTCTCTTCTCTCCTCTCCGTGTCGCTTCTCTCTTATTCTTCATTTGCTTTTCCACCTTTCCACCCAGCACTGGCTTTATTCCCTCACCCCTGCCCATTGACTCTATATTTGATCCCCCTTCCAAGGACTCCTTACTTCTTTAGCTGTTGGATCTGTATATAGTACTGCCTTGCATGACTTCATGTTGGCTCTGCACCTGGCACCAGGGCCGTGCCTAGGGTCTCTGGCGCCCCCCTGCAGCCTATCAGTTGGCGCCCCCCCTGCAGACTATCAGTTGGCGGCGGTGGCGCCCCCCCCCCCCCCCCCCCCCCCCCGTGAAAATGATCACTCACCACTTGCCACACTGACAGGAATTGTCAGCAATATTCTTAGAAACAAATTGCTATACATTGCAAAATAAGATAGCAGATGTAAATTCTCAAAGTGGACATATTCCAAACACTAAAATGAAAATAAAATGATTTTTTTTCTACCTTTGTTGTCTGGTGACTTTCTTTTTCTGATCATGCTGGCCCAGTATTTGATTCTGCTGCTATCTGTCCTCTTAACTCCGTTTCCAGGGCTTCCTTTCCATTTATTTCTTTCCTTTCCTCCTTTCTTCTTCATTTCTGGTCCTCAGGTTCTGCCTATTTTCTTCATCCATGTGCAGTTTTTCTCCTCTCTTCCTTTTCCCTCATTTCATCTCCTTCATCTCTCTTCCCTCCCCTCTATGTCCAGCAATTTCTCCTCTCTCCCTGAGCCCTGCCCTCCCAATCCATGCCCATCCATGCTCCTCTGTCCCCTGCCCCCTCCATTCATCCCTTTCCAGCAATTCCCCTCTCTCCCTGAGCCCTGCCCTCCCAATCCATGCCCATCCATGCTCCTCTGTCCCCTGCCCCCTCCATTCATCCCTTTCCAGCAATTCCCCTCTCTCCCTGAGCCCTGCCCTCCCAATCCATGCCCATCCATGCTCCTCTGTCCCCTGCCCCCTCCATTCATCCCTTTCCAGCAATTCCCCTCTCTCCCTGAGCCCTGCCCTCCCAATCCATGCCCATCCATGCTCCTCTGTCCCCTGCCCCCTCCATTCATCCCTTTCCAGCAATTCCCCTCTCTCCCTGAGCCCTGCCCTCCCAATCCACGCCCATCCATGCTCCTCTGTCCCCTGCCCCCTCCATTAATCCCTATCCAGCAATTCCCCTCTCTCCCTTCCATGACCCCCCCCTCGCATCCATGCTCCTCTCTCTCCTCTCGCTCCCATGTCCCAGCCTGGCCCGCCCTCTTCTCCCCCCCCCCCTTCGCATCCATGCCCCCCCTTCGCATCCATGCTCTCGTTTCTCCCCTGCCCTCCTGCTCCCATTGTTCAACTGCCCGCCCTCTTCTCTCCCCCCAACATCCCTTTTCTTTTTTTTTCTTTTAAAATTTACCTCCGTGGCGGTTCCGGCAGCGCTGAGCGCAGCGTCAGGGAAGGAGGTGGCGCTCCCGACATCTAGCCTTCCCTTCGCTGTGTTCCGCCTTCTTCTGATGTCATCCTTGAAGTCAGAAGAAGGCGGAACACAGCGAAGGGAAGGCTAGACATCGGGAGCGCCGCCTCCTTCCCTGACACTGCGCTGCCGGAACCGCCACCACGGAGGTAAATTTAAAAAGAAAAAAAAAGAAAAGAAAAGGGATGTTGCGGGAGGGCGAGCGAGGTGAGCATGGTGCGGCGGCGCCCCCCTGCCATGCTTACCTCGCTTACTGTGTTAGCACGGCCCTGCCTGGCACTAGCCACTACTTCCCTTGGTCCCACTGCATGAGTCTGCTCTGCTTGTCTCTTTCATTTTACTGCAGGTGCATAGGGCTAATACGTTGTCTCTTCTGGCAGGCAAAACCAAAGATGTGTGCCTCTTCTTTCCTGAGATCATGGCCTGTTTACAACAGGCCCCCTAGTAACTCCCCCCCCCCCCCCCCCCCCCCCGCCACTGCAGCAGAAGCTGAAGTGAATGTGTATGCTGCTTCCACTGTTCTTCTCCTCTTCAGTGGTTCCATTAGCAGTCAGGTTTGCTCCCTGCAGCTAATAGCTCCTGTCCCTTCCTTTCCTGCAGCTGCCTACTCTCCTCCTCTTAGTTCCCAATTAATTGGACTGAACAGACCATTCATTCTGCCCTAGCATCCCAGACTCTACTTTCCCAGACCATTAAGGCTCCTTCAAGAAACCGGGGAAGACGTATATTGTAAATCAAACCTTTATTCCAAGTTACATAGTGAAAAACTCGACTCGACACAGCTGTGTTTCAGCGCTAAAAAGCGCCTTCCTCAGGAGTCTTATAGTGTACAGTGTAATATTCTATTATCTGTGATATATTGGTATTACGTAATGCTGGATATAGGTATTATATCCGATGTCTCTGCTGAAAGAAACCTCCATTATGTGTTGATTGCTCCAGCACTTCTCTTCAAATGAATTTAAAAGTTAGCAATCCCCAGGTTACACTATTTCTGTATAGAGGCCTTCTGACATCAACAAGTCATATCTAGCAACAAGATACACAACCCTATCCAGTTCTGTTTTACAGACTTTCATGTCATTTATTTCTTATACACCACTCCTGGTATAAATAATTCCCAGCGCATTTTACAAGTTAAAAATAATATAAAACAATATAATCAGTAAAACAATGCAATTCTTCCTAAATAAAAGCAAGAGAAAAAGGAAACCGATATGGTTCTCCAAACAAGTGGCTGAGAAAATAAAGGCTAAAGAGTTGGCGTTCCAGAAATACACAAAAACTCAAGAACAGGAACACGGGAAGGAATACCAGAGGAAACTGAAAGAAGCCAAGAGAGAGATACGTCTGGCGAAAGCGCAAGGGGAAGAACAAATGGCTAGAAATGTAAGGAGGGGTGACAAAAATTTCTTCGGGTATATTAGTGAAAGGAGAATGACTAAAAAGGGAATTGTGAGACTAAAAGATACTGCGAACCGCTATGTAGATAGTGATGAAGAAAAAACAAATTTGCTAAATAAATACTTTTGTTCTGTTTTCACAGAAGAAAATCCTGGAGCAGGACCGCGATGGACTGGAAAAAGTACAAATGAAAATGGAGCGGATACAGCATCATTTACAGAAGAGAGTGTGTATGAACAACTTGTAAAGCTAAAGGTGGACAGCCATGGGACCGGATGGGATCCACCCCAGGATATTAAGGGAGCTCAGAGAGGTTCTGGCAGGTCCTCTTAAAGATTTGTTTAATAAATCCTTGGAGACGAGAGAGGTTCCGAGGGATTGGAGGACGGCGGAGGTGGTCCCTCTTCACAAAAGTGGTGATAGGGAAGTAGCTGGAAACTACAGGCCGGTAAGCCTCACTTCGGTTATTGGAAAAGTAATGGAAGCGATGCTGAAGGAAAGGATAGTGAATTTCCTGGAAGCCAATCAGTTGCAAGATCCCAGGCAACATGGTTCTACCAAAGGGAAATCGTGCCAAACGAATCTCATTGAGTTCTTTGATTGGGTGACAGGAGAATTGAATCAGGTACAAGCTATGGATGTAATCTACTTAGATTTCAGCAAAGCTTTTGACACGGTTCCCCACAGAAGGCTTTTAAATAAACTGGATGGGCTGAAGATAGGACCCGAAGTGGTGAACTGGATTAGGAACTGGTTGAAGGACAGATGCCAGAGGGTGGTGGTGAATGGAGTTAGCTCGGAGGAGGGAAAAGGTAAGTAGTGGAGTGCCTCAAGGATCGGTGCTGGGGCCGATTCTGTTCAATATATTTGTGAGTGACCTTGCCGAAGGGTTAGAAGGTAAGGTTTGCCTATTTGCGGATGATACTAAGATCTGTAACAGAGTGGACACCCCGGAGGGAATGGAAAACATGAAAAAGGATCTGAAGAAGCATTAAAACCTCCTTTCTTCTGACCAGCAGAAGAAAGGAGGTTTTAATGCCCCTGTATAAGACGTTGGTGAGGCCCCACCTGGAGTATTGTGTTCAGTTTTGGAGGCCGTACCTTGTGAAGGATGTTAAAAAAATGGAAGCGGTGCAAAGAAAAGCTACGAGGATGGTATGGGATTTGCGTTCCAAGACGTATGAAGAGAGACTTGCTGACCTGAACATGTATACCCTGGAGGAAAGGAGGAACAAGGGTGATATGATACAGACGTTCAAATATTTGAAAGGTATTAATCCGCAAACGAATCTTTTCCGGAGATGGGAAGGCGGTAGAACGAGAGGACACGAAATGAGATTGAAGGGGGGCAGACTCAGGAAAGATGTCAGGAAGTATTTTTTCACAGAGAGGGTGGTGGACGCTTGGAATGCCCTCCCGCGGGAGGTGGTGGAGTTGAAAACGGTAACGGAATTCAAACATGCATGGGATATGCATAAAGGAATCCTGTGCAGAAGGAATGGATCCTCAGAAGCTTAGCTGAAATTGGGTGGCGGAGCAGGTGGGGGGAAGAGGGGTTGGTGGTTGGGAGGCTAGGATAGAGAAGGGCGGACTTGTGCGGTCTGTGCCGGAGCCGGTGGTGGGGGGCGGGACTGGTTGTTGGGAGGCGGGAAATACTGCTGGGCAGACTTGTACGGTCTGTGCCCTGAGGGGAACAGGTACAAATTCAAGGTAAGGTATACACATATGAGTTTATCTTGGGCAGACTGGATGGACCATGCAGGTCTTTTTCTGCTGTCATCTACTATGTTACTATGTTAGAAGAATGGTCTAAGGTTTGGCAATTAAAATTCAATGCCAAGAAATGCAAAGTGATGCACTTAGGGAATAGAAATCCACAGGAGACGTACGTGTTAGGCGGCGAGAGTCTGATAGATACGGACCGGGAGAGGGATCTTGGGGTGATAGTATCTGAGGATTTGAAGGCGACGAAACAGTGTGACAAGACGGTGGCTGTATCTAGAAGGTTGTTGGGCTGTATAGAGAGAGGTGTGACCAGCAGAAGAAAGGGAGTGTTGATGCCCCTGTATAACTCGTTGGTGAAGCCCCATCTGGAATATTGTGTTCAGTTTTGGAGGCCGTATCTTGCTAAGGATGTAAAAAGAATCGAAGCGGTGCAAAGAAAAGCTACGAGAATGGTATGGGATTTGCGTTACAAGAGGTATGAGGAGAGACTTGCTGACCTGAACATGTATACCCTGGAGGAAAGTAGAAACAGGGGTGATATGATACAGACGTTCAAATATTTGAAAGGTATTAATCCGCAAACTAACCTTTTCCGGAGATACGAAGGCGGTAGAACGAGAGGACATGAAATGAGATTGAAGGGGGCAGACTCAAGAAAAATGTCAGGAAGTATTTCTTCACGGAGAGAGTGGTGGATGCTTGGAATGCCCTCCCCCGGGAGGTGGTGGAGATGAAAACGGTAACAGAATTCAAACATGCGTGGGATAAACGTAAAGGAATCCTATTCAGAAGGAATGGATCCTCAGGAGCTTAACCGAGATTGGATAGCAGAGCCGGTAGTGGGAGGTGGGGCTGGAGGTTGGGAGGCGGGGATAGTGCTGGGCAGACTTATACGGTCTGTGCCAGAGCCGGTGGTGGGAGGCGGGACTGGAGGTTGGGAGGCAGGGATAGTGCTGGGCAGACTTATATGGTCTGTGCCAGAGCCAGTGGTTGGGAGGCGGGGATAGTGCTGGGCAGACTTATACGGTCTGTGCCCTGAAGAGCACAGGTACAAATCAAAGTAGGGTATACACAAAAAGTAGCACACATGAGTTGTCTTGTTGGGCAGACTGGATGGACCGTGCAGGTCTTTTTTCTGCCGTCATCTACTATGTTACTATGTTACTATGTTCCTATACAGATTATATCCCCATAAAAGCTGTGAAGTGTACAAAACTAGCCATCACCACACACTCTTCAGAGACAAAATAGCTCTATTAATTTATTACAAATATAATATCTCTACAGATCACCCCATATTACTGCAGGGATCCTATCATGACAGATCTCTAACCCTACACAAATAACCAAATCTTCAGGAGTTTATGAAACTTCAAAACTTTTTCCACTAACCACAGCTCCAAACGCATTCATTTGCATTACTTGGTGCCCTTCACTGAAAAGCCCTAGAGTCTGCTTCTTCATAAACCTAACTGTAGGTACAAAGTTCTCCCTGGAACCAATGAATTATTCCTGCCAAATTACTAGAATCATTCTCTCTCAAACCCTGGTGAATCATTTATTGAGATGGAGAGTTTCCAACAGTGGTTTAGCACTTTGTCTTTTTGATCATCAATAAATTATTCTATGCCCATGTTTTGAACTACTTGTAGATGATGATGAACTATTACAATAATCTAACATCAAACTCTACACTGCTATTCTAAACAATTATTGCCTTTAAAATGGCTTTAATTTTCTCTCCTATCTCAACTTCAAAGAAAATCCCATAAGTACAGTGTACAGGAGATACTTGTGACTCCAGATACAACCCCCCCCCCCAAAAAAAACCCTATCCAGAATCATTCCCCAAATCCTTCGCTTTATCAGCCTTTACCACCTCTTTATCCTTTACCTTCCATTTCAAAGGGGCAATAATATATTCATTCCAGTGATCCACAAACCATGTCTTTTATTTGTTCAACACTAACTAGTATGTTTACTAAGGTGTGTTAGCATTTCTAACACACCTTTAAATTTAAGGTGCGTTAAACGCTAACATGCTTATACATTTCTATGGGTGCATTAGCGTTTAATGTGTGAAACCATTTACACGTGTTAAAAACACTAACACGCCCATAGCGCACCTTAGTAAACATAGGTGTTAATCGCCACTTTCTATCCATTACACCAAAACCACCAACATTTGGTTAATGTCTGCCTCCTCATTCCAAATATCCCTTCCTTTCACCTTCACTTATTATACTTTTTTTTAAAATTAAAGACCTAATCTATTTGAGTACTGTTCCTGTGATATCTGTTCTCTCACAATGACCCATTTTTGCAAAAACTTCATTGGCTACCCAGTACAATACAGGGCTAAATTTAAAACTCTATGTCTGATCTTCAAGGCCCTGAAAGGAAATGGCCCTGAGTATCTGAAGAATAGGATGATCCTCCACACACCGCCAAGGACACTAAGGTCCTCCCAAGGACTTTCACTAACTACACCCTCTCCAAAAGACATTACACGATGTGATACCCACAAGCGAGCCTTCTCTGGAGTAGCCCCCACACTCTGGAATGCATTGCTTGAAAGGCTCTGCTTAACACAAGACTACCTCTACTTCAGGAAGCAGGTGAAAGCTTGGCTCTTCAACCAAGCCTTTAACGGAAGAAGTAACTAACTTGTTGGTCTCACTCACACACACAAGGATTGACTCGGGCTGCACATACTGCAGCGGGACATGTTTATCCATTCCTACCCTAGCTGAGATAATATTTAACCATCTCTCTGACCTCACTTGCAACTTTCTTCAAATCAGTCACCTTACTTTCTAATTCTACCTACTTTCTTACTCATCTATATGTTACAACTTTGCCTTACTCTTCACTACCAATTATAATGTTCTATTACATATTGTGTTGTCATTGCAAGTAGTATACCATGCCATACTTTGTATTGTTGTTTGAATATTTTTACTGCTCTAATTGCCTACTGTTCATGTTTGATCTATTCTTACTGTACACTGCCTTGAGTGAATTCCTTCAAAAAGGTGGTAAATAAATCCTAATAATAATAATAATTACCCAGCAACAGCCCATGAAGGACTAAGTAAAATGCACTTAACATTTCTAAGAAGACCCAACATACCACTTGCCATTATCTAAATATCTTGTAACATTATCAGAAAGTGCAAGCAAAGCAGTCTCCATATTATGTCCTGGCCTAAAACTATTCAAACCCTAAAAAATTCCCAAAAGACATATAGTTATTGTACCACCGTGGCTCTATAATCTTGGCCAAAAATGGAAAGTTAGGCATAGGGCAGTAATTAGATCCCAAAGTAGGATCTAAAGATTTTTGTTTCAATAATGGTTTGATTTCTGAACATTTCAGCTGCCTAGACAGTTGACATTTCTCCTAAAGATCATATGACGCCAACTCGACATAAGATCCAAGGAACTTTTTACCAAACAAGAAGACCAAGTAATCAAAAGGATAAGCAGTCTCTTTTAAACTATGTACAACATTTCACACCTCCTCCAATGAAATCACCTTAAACTGCTTGCTCCCTACAGAACATACATTTAACTATGCCAAAACAATCTCTGCTGAACCTCCTCAAACTTCTCCATTCCATTTATATCAAACTATTAGGGCCCCGTTTACTAAGCAGCGTTATAGGCACGTTAACGTTTTTAATGCATGCTAACCATATATGTGCCTACAATATCCCTATTGGCGCCTACATGATTAGCATGCACACGCTAAGTGTAGGTGCGCTAAAAACACTAACACCCCTTAGTACACATCTGACCAACTTTTATATCTAGCAGCGCCTCATAACTTATGCTCCTGCCCAAACTCTGTTTATACCAGGTCTCTTTGTTCTGCTTCTTTCCTCCCTCCCTCCCAACTTAGATTTTGCTTTTATGTTTTAAGCACCAGCTCTCTTCAGTTCTCATCCTCTAGGTTTGAGAGCAGAAACCTGTTTTTTATGTTTAAAACATCTTTGAAGACTTTTTTCTTGGGATAAATTCCTTTATATGGCAAACAAGCCTCACTTGGTGCATCCCAGGATGCACTGCACAGGGCAGGGTCCCTATTTTGAAGAAGACAGCGATTGAGATAGGAGTGAGTGGGCATCACTCCTGTCTCATAAGAACATAAGCAGTGCCATACTGGGGCAGACCAAAGGTCCATCAAGCCCAGCATCCTGTTTCCAACAGTGGCCAATCCAGGTTACAAGTACCTGGCAAGATCCCAAAACAGCACAATACATTTTATTCTGCCTATCCAACAAATAAGCAGTGAATTTTCCCCAAGTCCATCTTAATAATGGCTTATAGACTTTTCTTTTAGGAAGTTAGCCAAACCTTTGTTAAACCCTGCTAACCTAACAGCTTTTACCACATTCTCTGGCAATGAATTCCAGAGTTTAATTACACGTTGCGTGGAGAAATATTTTTTCCAATTTGTTTTAAATTTACTACTTTGTAGCTTCATTGCATGCCCCCTAGTCCTAGTATTTTTGGAAAGAGCAAACAAGCGATTCACGTCTACCCTTTCCACTCCACTCATTATTTTATAGACCTCTATCATATCTCCCCTCAGCTGTCTTTTCTCCAAGCTGAAGAGCCCTAGCCGCTTCAGTCTTTCCTCAGGGTGAAGTCGTCCCATCCACTTTATCATTTTCATCGCCCTTCTCTGCACCTTTTCTAATTCCACTATCAGTGGCATAATTCAAATAGAAGGACGCCCATCTTCTGACACAAATCGGGAGATGGGCGTCCTTCTCTCAGGGTCGCCCAAATCGGCATAATCAAAAGCCAATTTTGGGCACCCTCAACTGCTTTCCGTAGCAGGGACGACCAAAGTTCACGGGGGCATGTCAGCAGCATAGCTAAGGCGGGACTGGGGCGTGCATAACACATGGGCATCCTCGGCCGATAATGGAAAAAAGAAGGGCGTCCCTCACGAGTATTTGGCCGACTTTACTTGCTCCAATTTTGTTCACGACCAAGCCTCGAAAAGGTGCCCGAACTGACCAGATGACCACTGGAGGGAATGGGGGATCACCTCCCCTTACTCCCCAGTGGTCACCAACCCCCTCCCACCCAAAAGAAATTAAAAAACATTTTTTCCCAGCCTCTATGCCAGCCTCAAATGTCATACCCAGCTCCATCACAGCAGTATGCAGATCCCTGGAGCAGTTTTTAGTGGGTGCAGTGCACTTCAGGCAGGCGGACTCAGGCCCATCCCCTCTAACCTGTTACACTTGTGGTGGTAAATGTGAGCCCTTCAAAGCCCACCCAAAACCCACTGTACCCACATGTAGGTACCCCCCTTCACCCCTTAGGGCCATGGTAGTGGTGTACAGTTGTGGAGAATGGGTGTTGGGGGGCTCAGCACCAAAGGTAAGGGAGCTATGCACCTGGGAGCAATTTGTGAAGTCCACTGCAGTGCCCCCTAGGGTGCTTGGTTGGTGTCCTGGCATGTGAGGGGGACCAGTGCACTACGAATGCTGGCTCCTCCCACGACCAAAGGGCTTGCATTTGGTCATTTTTGAGATGGGCGTCCTTGGTTTCCATTATTGGCGAAAACCGAGGTCGCCCATCTCTAGGGTCGACCATCTCAACATTTAGGCTGACCATCTCTTAGGTTGACCTAAATGTTGAGATTTGGGCGTTCCCGACCTTATCATCGAAACGAAAGATGGACGCCCATCTTGTTTCGATAATACGGGATGCTCTGCCCCTTTGCAGGGACGTCCTCAGAGATGGGCACTCTTAGAGATGGGCGTCCCCGTTCTTTTTTGAGATGCGGCAATATAGCCAGTTAGCCCCTATCCTCTATATTCTATATAGCGTGTCTAGAGATCTGCGCTGAAATCCAAGTGTATTCTATAGCAACGCGCGTAACTTAATTGGCTTAACAAGTTAATCAGCGTTGATAACAGCTCTTAACAAGCAATAATGAGCACTAATTGGCAATAATTAGAATTTACGTGCACAAATTGCTAAGTGCATTCTGTAATGCAGTGTGCCTAAATTCTAATGTGCACAGGCAAGAAAGGGGGAAGGTTATAGATAGGGAAATGGGCGTTTCATGGGTGTTCTGAAATTTATGCACATAATTATAGAATGTGGCCCAGTCCGCCTAAATCTATATTCCGGGATTAACACCACATTTTTGTTAGTGTAAATGGAGGTGTGTAGATTTAGGTGCTTATATATCAACTAAGTGTATTCTATATACTGCGCCTAAATCTAGGCACCACTTATAGAATACGCTTAGTCGGCAATGATTTCCATGCCGATTTTTAGGTGCCATATATAGAATCTCCTCCTAGGCACTGACCACAAATATTTAGCAGGAGATAGCTAGCTATCCCCCCGCTGAATATTTGCGGATAGCCCATTAAGTGCTATTTAACTGGTCAGGAGCTGATGCTGAATAGTTTTGAATATCGGGGGGGAGGGAGGTATGTTCTTATTTTTTCCCTTACATTTCTCCATCAATATGACCAAGCATCTCCTCATAATCTGTCTAGATGTAAAACCTGAAAATATTCATCAGGCTCCCCGATGCTCTACTGTGGCTCTGAAGAGACACCAAAAGGGCTTTCCCCTTCGGGCCCAGATCTACAGCCACACACTGCAGCATAGCAAGGCCTTATTCACTTCAGATGGCTCTTGATGATGACCCCTTCACCACACTTCAACTGCTCAGCAATGACAAATGTGTATCTCTAGGTCTGACACAGGTACTGCACGTCCAACACAGCTTGGTCTTATTTGCTTCAGGTGGTTCTTGATGATTATGTCATTGAGGCTGTCTCAACACCAGGGGAAATTCTTCACCACATTCCGACTGCTCAGTGATGACAAATGAGCTTCTTTGGATCCAGCATAGGTACCCCTCCTCCTCTCACTTGCCATCTTTATGTATCATTAAAAAAACTAGAAGGTTAAATACAATTGTCCCCACAATCACTTTTATAAAGCCCTGACTGAAATGAGTAGTTTGCTGCCACTTACATGATTCTCAGGAGGTACACAAGCCAATGAGGAAAATAAAAATATATACATGTATTCCTGTGCATAATCAGGAATACACATATATAACTTTTTTTAAGACTACCCAAACCACATCCAGAATATGTCCCCTTTTGAGTCTGTGCATCCTGCAGCTTATGTATATACTAGTAAAGGAGGCCCATTTCGAACAAAAAGGAAACGGGCACTAGCAAGGTTCCAGGGCCCCTCCCCCTCCTGTTCCCCCCCTCTTCTTCCTCTCTCCTCCTCCCCCCACCCCTCCTCCTCTTCCCCCCTCACCCCCTCTCCTCCTCCCTCACCCCCTCTTCTCCCTCCCTCCTCCTCTTCTCCCTCCCTTCTCCTCCCCCTCCTCCTCCCCCTTCCTCCCTCCCCACCCCTCCCCCTCCTCTTATGACCCCCTCCCCCTGCCCCCTCCCTCTCATCTCAGGACCCCCTCCCCCTCTTGTCTCAGGACCCCCTCCCCTCTCTCTCTCTCATCTCAGAACCCTCCCCCTCCCCCCCTCTCTTGTCTCAGGACCCCCCTCTCCTCCGATTTCCACCACCCAGCGCCTCCCTCCCTCTGTGTCTGTGGCCTGCAAGTGCAAGGAGGACGTGTGCTGTTTAAAAAGTTTTACCTCCTGCAGTGGTTTCAGCTGTTTCTCTGGTCCCGCCCTCATTTCCTGTTTGCGGAAACTGAGAGCGACTGCGATTGCCTGTGCTTGGTCCCTTCTCCTTCTGATGTTGCATTTCTTTCCCTGGCAACTATACAGAGTTCCCTCGAGGGCGGGGCGATTACGAACCCTACGAACACTACATGGCTTCACTGCCACGCTGCCACGGAGTCAGCTTCAGAACGTTGGAGGTGCGAATTATTATATTAGATGGCAGCATTATATAATTGGCATTTATACATGCTTGCCTTTTACATATGTACATGCCAGTCAACTGTTCTAAAGTGAGCTCCTTAATATAATGATTCTCCCTTCTCCCTAGTTGGGGCAGTTCTCTATATTACCCTAACCCCCACCTCTGCAGCTCCTCAATTCATTTAGAAAAAAGTGCTCCATTTCAGCTTTCTTAGGAGGACACTCAGTCAGCAGCTGCTGTAAAATGCTTCTGCCTGCTCCAATACCTCTCCCCTCCACCTTTTTGATTTTACTTTCCTTCCCCCAATGGAGCTGTCATCACAGCATACAGAGTCATTCATCTTTCTAAAATCCAGCAATGGTTGTATGAGGACTCACTTCTTGATTGATGACTGATGAGGCTGGTTTCAGATCTTTTTTTAAGACTGAACTTCTTGGCTATTTTCAGCACTTTTCCCGGCTTTGGCAGATGGCGAGGGGGCTCTCAGTTTTTAATTTAGGCTGGTATAAATAAGTAGGACAATGTACTAATGCAGTCAGCTAAAAAGGTGAATGCATTTGAATACATTTGTATTGCTATAGAAATAAATGAGCAGGATTCAGAATGAGAAGCATCTGTACGCCAACAGAATATAATCTCCTTTTATAATTGTTCTAGTGAGTATAAAGTGCAATTCTGCATATGGCAGGGGTACTCAATGTCGGTCCTCAAGGTCTGCAACCCAGTTGGGTTTTTCAGGACTTTCCTAATGGATATGCATGAGATCTATTTGCTTGAACTGCCTCCACTGTATGCAAATAGATCTCATGCATATTCATTGTGGAAATCCTGAAAACCCGACTGGGTTGTGGACCTAGAGGATTGACTTTGAGTGCCCCTGGCAGTTATGCATTTTTGGCACACATAACTGCAGAATAGACACCACTTATGCGTACTTCTGCCCAAAATGCTGTTCTGTAAGCTCGCACATGAGTGGCATGGTGCACAATGATGAAGGGGGCGTAAACATGGGAGGAGCATGGGCGGGACATGGGCATGTCAACCATCAATGTGTGCAGCTTATAGAATACTGTAAGTTGCACATGTTGATTGGTGCATCTAGGTGTATCCATTTATGACTCCATTGACTTGGTGTGAGCAGGCATGTGTTCTTTTAGGCACGCCAATAAAGGTTTGATATAGAATTGTCACTGCCTATGCTGAATTGTCACTGCCTATGCTGCATTGGAGTAAATTTAAAACAAATCGGAGAAAATATTTCTTCACCCAACGCATAATTAAACTCTGGAATTCATTGCTGGAGAACGTGGTGAAGGCGGTTAGCTTAGCAGAGTTTAAAAAGGGGTTAGACGGTTTCCTAAAGGACAAGTCCATAAACCACTACTAAATGGACTTGAGAAAAATCCACAATTCCAGGAACAACATGTATAGAATGTTTGTACATTTGGGAAGCTTGCCAGGTGCCCTTGGCCTGGATTGGCCGCTGTCGTGGACAGGATGCTGGGCTCGATGGACCCTTGGTCTTTTCCCAGTGTGGCATTACTTATGTACTTATGAGCTCCAAAAAGGAGGCACCAATTATAGAATTACCTCTGTACTGCGTTTGTGCTTATTTAAAGAATAGTGCTTAAGCAGGTTTTTGGCACTTACATGTGTTTGTGCGCACACATATGTACATATATATAATTATTCTAATCATTTACACGCATAATTGACAGTTAAAATGTAATGCAAAAAAGTGCAAAGTGAGGCACTTGGGGTGTAGAAATTCAAAAGAGCAGTATGTGATAGGGGGTGAGAGACTGACACACACAGATCAGGAGAGAGACCTTGGGGATCTTAACGCACCAAACAATGTGACAAGGCAGTGGCTGTTGCTCAAAGAATACAAGGCTGCATAGAGAGAGGCATAACCAGCAGAAGACAGAAGGTGTTGATGCCCCTGTACAAGTCATTCGTGAGGCCCTACTTGGAGTATTGTGTCCAGTTTTGGAGGCCGTATCTCTTCAACAGTATAAAAAGACGAGACGGTTCAGAAGATGGTGACAAAAATGGTACAGGGTTTGTGCCAAAAGACATATGAGAAAAGACTGGAGGACTTGAATATGTATATGCTAGAGGAGTGGCCTAGTGGTTAGGGTGGTGGACTTTGGTCTTGAGGAACTGAGTTTGATTCTCACTTCAGGCACAGGTAGCTCCTTGTGATTCTGGGCAAGTCACTTAACCATCCATTGCCCCATGTAAGCTGCATTGAGCCTGCCATGAGTGGGAAAGCATGGGGTACAAATGTAACAAAAAATAAAATAAACCTTTTCGCTTCAGGCGCCCTTTTTGTCCATGCAGTTTTTCTAGGTACCCCCCCCCCCCCCCCCCCCCCGGCCACACATTTCCTCTTAGGCTCTCAGGTCTCTCTTCATCCTGCCAGACATTTCCTCTCAGGTCACCCCTCCAACCATCCCTCACAGCCACACATTTCCTTGCCACCATAAATCTCATGCAGCATCTCTTCCTCTCTCACCCCTCCCCCTCTCCATGCAGCATCTCTCCCTCCCCTCCCTCCCCCTCTATGTCCAAAATTCTATGTCCAACAAATCTGCCTTTCTCCCCTCCCCACAGCCGACTTTGACAATAAGTCCAAATAAAATGCAGACCCATCAAACTCCGGGGGGGGGGGGGGGGGGGGGGGGGGGGGGTCAGATAAGTGCAGCATGCTGCCTGCCACTTCCTATCCCTGGGGCAGCAGACCATGTGTGTGAATCACTGATGCTGACCCTTCGAAGCAGGATCTGCAGTAGATTTGAGTAGGCAGTCACCAGAAGAAAAGTAAATGAAGAGATAAGTCTTGAACTTCCCTGGTCCACACTGGCCCACCCATGACTACCCGGTACATTACTTTTGTAATGCTTCAACCATTGGCGGTGGCAGGGCCCGGGATTAACTGTGGCATGGTTGTGGTGCATGCTGTTAATAAGGATCAACTCCATCTCCCCCCCCCCCCCCACATCATCCCTGTGAGTTCACTGCGGTGCACTGTGGTGTACTGTGGTGCTGCGGCACACAGTTTGGGAAATGCTGTGCTAGAGAAAAGGAGAGAGAGAGAGGTGATATGATAAATTTAAGTCCAGAGACATAGGAGCAGTAGAACTACAGGACATAAATTGAGGTTGCAGGGAGACTTAGGAGTAACGTCAGGAAATACTTTTTCACAGAAAAGGTAGTGGACACCTGAAACACTCTTCCAGGAGAGGTGGTAGAGTCAAAAATAGTGAGCGTATTCAAAAATGCATGGGATAGACACAGGGGATGCCTAAATAGAAAGAGGATGGAAACACAGCATGGCTGTTGAGGTGTTATGTTGGACAAGTGTAAGGGGAACTAAGGCTGAAGCTGGAGACTAGGTTAGGGGAATTAACTTAAGGTCTCTCAAGCAGTGGCGTAGCCAAGGGTGGGCCCGGGTGAGCCCAGGCCCACTCACTTTGGGCTCAGGCCCACCCAGTAGCAGCACACCTATGATGTGGCTGGCAGGGATCCCCAAGCCTCAGCAGCTGAAAACTACCGTCCCTCCTACATGCTTTGTAAATAGCAGATCGTTGCAGCGAGCAGCGACTGATGCATACTGCTCACTCTGGCCCCACAGCCTTCCCTCTGCTGTATTCCCGCCTATGCGGAAACAGGAAGTTGTATCAGAAAGAAGGCTGTGGGGCCAACATGAGCAGTGTGTATTAGTCGCTGCTCGCTGCCAGTGACTATTTAAAAAGTATACGGGGGAGGGCGATGATTGAGAGACAATATGTCATGCAGGTGAGAGAGGGAGAGACCGAATCAGTTGTGGGACAAGGCGGAGTTCTTCTGGCCACCCATCTTGGGCTGAGGCCCACCCAAAATTGGGTCTCTGGCTACGCTCCTGCTCTCAAGGATAGTGTGCAGCACTACACTGAATCACTAGTCTGGCACCCTGTCAGGGCCGAAATTAGACATACTGAGAGAAAAAGCGAAGATGATGGACACAGAAGAGGATAGAGATATGCTGGAACAGGGGGATAAGGAGAAAAAGAGAGATGATCTTGGAGACAGGAAGGATAGGGAGAGAGAAAGAAAGAAAGAGGGGAGATGCTGCAGATTGGGAGATAGTGAGAGAGATGAGGACCTTCAATCAAATAGATTGAAAATTCTGCAGGAAACAAAACACATCTTGGAATCCCTATGGATCGAAATTCCATGTGTAAAGGGGAAAAGGACGGTGATAGGAGTGCACTACTGTCTACCCGGAACAGGATGAACAGATGGATGTAGAAATGTTAAAAGAAATTAGGGATGCTAACAAACTGGGCAACACAATAATGGATGATTTCAATTACCCCAATATTGACTGGGTTAATGTAAAATCAGGGCATGCTAGGGAGGTAAAATTTCTTGATCAAAACAAGGACTGCTTTATGAAGCAGTTGGTACAGGAACTGACAAGAGAAGGAAAAATTCTAGACCTAGTCCTTAGTGGAGCACATGATCTGGTGCGGGAGGTAATGGTGCTAGGGCTGCTTGATAATAGTTATCATAATATGATCAAATTTGATATTGGTGGCTTTGGAGTAAGTACACACAGGAGATCCAATACGTTAGCATTTCACTTTCAAAAAGGAGACTATGATAAAATGAGAAGAATAGTAAAAAAGAAACTTAGAGGAGCAGCTGCGAAGTGCAGATGCTGTTCAAAAATACCATCCTGGAAGCCCAGGCCAAATATATTCCTTGTATTAAAAAAGGAGGAAGAAAGACCAAATGACGGCCAGCATGGTTAAAAAGTGAGGTGAAGGAAGCTATTACAGCTAAAAGAAAATCCTTCAGAAAATGTAAGAAGGAACGGACTGAAAATAATACGAAACAGCATAAGGAATGTCAAGTCAAATGCAAAGCACTGATAAGGAAGGCAAAGAGGGACTTTGAAAAAAAGATTGTGTTGGAGGTAAAAACACATAGTAAATGTGTTTTTTAGGTATATTAAAAGCAAGAAGCCAGCAAAAGAATCGGTTGGAAAGCTAGATGACCAAGTGATAAAAGGGGCAATCAGGGAAGACAAAGCTATAGCGGAGAGATTAAATGAATTCTTTGCTTTGGTCTTCACTGAGGAAGATTTGGGTGAGATACCGGTGCCAGAAATGGTATTCAAAACTGATGAGTCAGAGAAACTGAATGAAATCTCTATAAACCTGGAGCATGTAATGGCTCAATTTAACAAATTGAAGAGTAGCAAATCTCATGGACCAGATGGTATTCATCCCAGAGTACTGATAGAATTGAAAAATGAACTTGTGGAACTATTGTTAGTAATATATCATTTATCTTTAAAATCAAGCATGGTACCGGAAGATTGGCGGGTGGCCAATGTAACACCGATTGTTAAAAAAAGGTTCCAGAGGAGATCTAGGAAATTATAGACCAGTGAGCCTGACATCGGTGCTGGGCAAAATGGTAGAGACTATTATAAAGAGCAAAATTACACAGCATATTTAAAAGCATGGATTAATGAGATAAAGCCAACATGGATTTAGTGAAGGGAAATCTTGCCTCACCAATCTATTACATTTCTTTGAAAGGGCGAACAAACATGTGGATAAAGGTGAGCCAGTCGATATTGTGTATCTGGATTTTCAAAAGGCATTTGACAAAGTACCTCATGAAAGACTCCCGAGGAAATTGAAAAGTCATGGGGTAGAAGGTAGTGTCCTACTGTGGATTAAAAACTGGTTAAAAGATAGAAAACAGAGAGTAGGGTTAAATGATCAGTATTCTCAATGGAGAAGGGTAGGGGTCTGTGCTAGGACTACTGCTTTTTAATGTATTTATAAATGTTCTAGAGAGATGGAAGTAACTAGTGAAGTAATTAAATTTGCTGATGACACGTGGAGGGGCTTAATCGAACAGGGTGCCCAAGTTTTCCTGGGGCCGTCCTCACAGGACGGCTCTGCGAAGGGGCGGGGAAACCTGTATTATCGAAACAAGATAGGCGTCCATCTTTCCTTTTGATAATACGGTCGGGGATGACCAAATCAGCAAATTTAGCCTTGACCTTAGAGATGGTCGTCCTTAGAGATGGTCGTCCCCGATTTTCGGCGATAATGGAAACCGAGAACGCCCATCTCAAAAATGACCAAATCCAAGCCATTTGGTCATGGGAGGAGCCAGCATTCGTAGTGCACTGGTCCCACTAACTGAATGGAAAAAGCCCTTCCCTTACTGATCCCTTAGCAATTCGGAAAGGAACGGGCATGCATGAAGGAAATCACAAGCAAATGAGCTGCTCGCTGTTAGCTCATTTGCACAGGATTTCCTTCCTAAGGAGGGGAAGCCAGTGCAGAGCAGCCAAGCGTTATGCGTGGCTGCTCTGTGCATGCCAAAGACGGCTTCATACATGCAGACAAGCTGCTTGTATAATAGCCATCTGCAACCTTAGAAAAACACAAGTCCAGGTGAAAACATCCAAGTGTGTCTTTTTTTAAGAGTATGGGTGAAAGATGTCCTTCCTATGCCTCTGTACCTGCAGCAGTTGAGGATGTTTCTGTGAGAAGGACATCCATGCCTTTGCTATGCCTCTGATACCCCCTTTATTTAGTTGGATTTTGGATCCCAAGTAGTAACAGTGGGATTTGAACCAGCCATCTCTGGATTGCAAGACCAGTGTTCTAACCACTAGGCCACTCCTCTTCTCCACTCAATCCTACTCTACTCTACTCCACTCCACTCCCTTGAAATTTGGCCATCCCTGTGTGTGTGTGTGTGTGTGGGGGGGGGCAGTTCAGGATGTCCAAAATGTTTGAAAGAAGGACGTCCACGCCTTCGCTATGCCTCTGCTACTGCTACGATGGACCTGAGTATGGCATTTCAGGCTGGCAAAAAAAGTTTTTAAAGTTCTTTTTTTCAGGGTGGGAGGGGGTTAGTAACCACTGGGGGAGTCAGGGGAGGTCATCCCCGATTCCCTTCGGTGGTCATCTGGTCAGTTCAGGCACCTTTTAGAGGCTTGGTCGTATCAAAAAATGGACCAAGTAAAGTCGGACAAGTGCTCGTCAGGGACGCCCTTCTTTTTTCCATTATCCCTCAAGGACACCCATCTGTTAGGCACGCCCCGTCCCGCCTTCGCTATGCCTCTGACACGCCCCTGGAAACTTTGGTCGTCCCCGCGACAGGAAGCAGTTGGGGACACCCAAAATCGGCTTTTGATTATGCCGATTTGGGGCGACCCTGAGAGAAGGATACCCATCTCCTGATTTGTGTCGAAAATAAGCCTGTAAGTTATTCAAAGTTGTTAAATCGCAAGATGATTGTGAAAAATTACAAGAGGACCTTATGAAACTGGGAGACTGGGCATCTAAATGGCAGATGATGTTTAATGTGAGCAAGTGCAAAGTGATGCATGTGGGAAAGAGGAACCCGAATTATAGCTACATAATGCAAGGTTCCACCTTAGGAGTCACCATTCAGGAAAGGGATCTAGGCGTCGTTGATGATACATTGAAACCCTCTGCTGAATGCATCTCAAGAAAAGATATAGTTGAATTAGAAAAGGTACAGAGAAGGGCAATGAAAATGATAAAGGGGATGGGACGACTTCCCTATGAGGAAAGGCTAAAGCTGCTAGGGCTCTTCAGCTTGGAGAAAAGATGGCTGAGGGGAGATATGATAGAGGTCTATAAAATAATGAGTGGAGTGGAATGTGTAGACGTGAATCGTTTGTTTACTCTTTCCAAAAATACAAGGACTAGGGGGCACGCAATGAAGCTACCCAGAGAATATAGTAAAAGCAGTTAGCTTAGAGGGGGTTTAAAAAAAGGTTTGGATGACTTCCTAAAGGAAAAGTCCATAGACCATTATTAAAATGGACTTGGTGAAAATCCACTGCTTATTTCTAGGATAAGCAGCATAAAATAGATTGTACTTTTTTGGGATCTTGGCAGGTACTTGTGACCTGGATTGGCCACTGTTGGAAACAGGCTGCTGGGCTTGATGGACCTTCGATCTGTCTCAGTATGGCAATACTTACAGTGGTGGAAATAAGTATTTGATCCCTTGCTGATTTTGTAAGTTTGCCCACTGACAAAGACATGAGCAGCCCATAATTGAAGGGTAGGTTATTGGTAACAGTGAGAGATAGCACATCACAAATTAAATCCGGAAAATCACATTGTGGAAAGTATATGAATTTATTTGCATTCTGCAGAGGGAAATAAGTATTTAATCCCTCTGGCAAACAAGACCTAATACTTGGTGGCAAAACCCTTGTTGGCAAGCACAGCGGTCAGACGTCTTCTGTAGTTGATGATGAGGTTTGCACACATGTCAGGAGGAATTTTGGTCCACTCCTCTTTGCAGATCAACTCTAAATCATTAAGAGTTCTGGGCTGTCGCTTGGCAACTCGCAGCTTCAGCTCCCTCCATAAGTTTTCAATGGGATTAAGGTCTGGTGACTGGCTAGGCCACTCCATGACCCTAATGTGCTTCTTCCTGAGCCACTCCTTTGTTGCCTTGGCTGTATGTTTTGGGTCATTGTCGTGCTGGAAGACCCAGCCACGACCCATTTTTAAGGCCCTGGCGGAGGGAAGGAGGTTGTCACTCAGAATTGTACGGTACATGGCCCCATCCATTCTCCCATTGATGCGGTGAAGTAGTCCTGTGCCCTTAGCAGAGAAACACCCCCAAAAGATAACATTTCCACCTCCATGCTTGACAGTGGGGACGGTGTTCTTTGGGTCATAGGCAGCATTTCTCTTCCTCCAAACACGGCGAGTTGAGTTCATGCCAAAGAGCTCAATTTTTGTCTCATCTGACCACAGCACCTTCTCCCAATCACTCTCGGCATCATCCAGGTGTTCACTGGCAAACTTCAGACGGGCCGTCACATGTGCCTTCCGGAGCAGGGGGACCTTGTGGGCACTGCAGGATTGCAATCCGTTATGTCGTAATGTGTTACCAATGGTTTTCGTGGTGACAGTGGTCCCAGCTGCCTTGAGATCATTGACAAGTTCCCCCCTTGTAGTTGTAGGCTGATTTCTAACCTTCCTCATGATCAAGGATACCCCACGAGGTGAGATTTTGCGTGGAGCCCCAGATCTTTGTCGATTGACAGTCATTTTGTACTTCTTCCATTTTCTTACTATGGCACCAACAGTTGTCTCCTTCTCGCCCAGCGTCTTACTGATGGTTTTGTAGCCCATTCCAGCCTTGTGCAGGTGTATGATCTTGTCCCTGACATCCTTAGACAGCTCCTTGCTCTTGGCCATTTTGTAGAGGTTAGAGTCTGACTGATTCACTGAGTCTGTGGACAGGTGTCTTTCATACAGGTGACCATTGCCGACAGCTGTCTGTCATGCAGGTAACGAGTTGATTTGGAGCATCTACCTGGTCTGTAGGGGCCAGCTCTCTTACTGGTTGGTGGGGGATCAAATACTTATTTCCCTCTGCAGAATGCAAATAAATTCATATACTTTCCACAATGTGATTTTCCGGATTTAATTTGTGATGTGCTATCTCTCACTGTTACCAACCCTTCAATTATGGGCTGCTCATGTCTTTGTCAGTGGGCAAACTTACAAAATCAGCAAGGGATCAAATACTTATTTCCTCCACTGTATGTACTTATGTAGGGGAAATGCTGAACATGGGGGAATAGGGAGAGAGGGGAGACAAAGAGCGAGAGACAGAGAGAGGGAGAGAGATGGCAGAGATGATGGACATGGGGAAAGAAAAGGAGAAACAGAGGTGAGATGCTGGACACAAAGAGATAGGGAGAAGAGGAAATGCTGAACATGGGGGGAATAGAGAGAGAGGAGAGACAGAGAAAAAAAGAGAGAGGGGGACAGATGATGGACACAGAGATAGGGAGGAGGAAATACTGGACATGAGGAGGAAATACTGGACATGGAAAGGATAGGAAGAGGAGGGGGGGATGCTAGATATGGAGGGATAGGGAGATATCATGTGTTGCTACATGGTAGCACGGGGTGGCAGGTGACCCCCAATCAAAGCCAGATGGTCCTAAGCTGGTCTGACTAGGGCTGCGCTGAACCAGCGCTTAGGTGCATGGCAGCTCCATCTTCTCATCAGAGCCAGGCTGCACAATTTTTCTGCTGCTCTTTGACCTATGGGGCTCTGTGTCTATGGAGCCCTGTGCAGGTCAAACATCATCTGTTGCAACCGTTTCAAAAAAACTATGCATACTATTATGGAGTACACCCAATCTGCGCCTAACTTAGATGCAGGTATTTAGGCTTGGTTTTAGGTGACCTAAATGGGTGCACCTAAATTTTAGTCACAAGAATAGTATGTGAGCATATTCTATAAACTGTGCCTAACTTTAGGCATACTTTATAGAATCACGTGAACTGCGTGTTTTTTGGTGCAGATTTTTAAGGTGCCATTTATAGAATTTGGCCCCATGTGTATTCCATGGAGTCACTTTTCCAATCGTATTTCGATCCACACCTGCTAGAACGTGAAATGTTTGCTATTGTACTCTCCTGATTTAGTATTGCACTTCACTTTTCACAGCTGTGCAGCACAAGTCCTGCTTCCTCAATATTTGTGTCCATGTTATATAAAGCATATGTCTTTGATGCCTCTTTGATGCAGGTTTGTATTTATACTGGTCATATTTAAGAAGTGCATCAGTATAAAACCTGCATTATGCAGCTTGCATTTTAAATTTCATGGCTTTGGGCGTCTCATTAATCCCTCGCACACAATTTCTGTGCCTGTCAAGGCGAGAAATACAGTGTTAGAAAGAAGAATTTGATTGTTTTTTGTTCTTAAAGCAGCAGGGCTAGCTACACTGTAATTCTATCAAAATATTAACAAACCTGTTCCTGGTAAACTAAAACTCAAGTAAATGTATTTTTTCATTGCTTTTTGACCATAACCACAATGCTCCAGCCATGTTACAATAGAACAAAGCATGAAAATTGCAATTAAAAATATTAATACCCCCAAATAAAACATTTGAAGGGTAATTGTTCCGTGAAACTGAAAACTTACAAAATATAAAAACATGAAGCTCTATAATATAGGGCTAATTTTCAAAACAGAAAAACATCCAAAAAGCAGCATTTGGACACTTGTTGTTCCAAAACATCTAAATCACTATTTTTGAAACTCATTTTAAGAAGTTTTTTCTATGCAGTTCATTCGAAGTGCATCCAAATCACAAGGGGGACGTGTGTGTGTGTGTGGGGGGGGGGGGGGGGGGGGGGGGGGGTAGAGGCAGGATTTGTGCGTTCCTAACACTTGGACGTTTTTCTGCCATAATGAAACAAAGCAAAAACGTCAAGGGCTAAAACCTAGACATTTTGGGCTAGACCTATTTTAATAATGGCTAAGTCACAAAAAGGTGCCCCAAATGACCACTGGAGGGATTAAGGCATGACACCTCTTACTCTCTCACTGTTCAGTTACTCCCTTCTCACCACCAAAAGATATAAAAGGAACAGAACATACCAGACTCTATGACAGCTTCAGATGTTATGGTCAGCCCTATTAGAGCAGTAAGCAAGTCCCTGGGGTAGCCTAAAGGTTGGTGCAGTACACTGTAGAAAAGGGGACCAAGGCCCATAACCCACTGTGTTACACTTGTGGTGGAAAGTGTGAGCCCTCCAAAACCAACTAAAACCCTACTGTACCTTCATATAGGTGACACTTGCAGGCATATGGGCTAATGTAGCGGTGCACAGTTGGATGCATACACTTTTAGGAGGCGTCCCAAAACCCACCAAAATGGGTAGAACAGGTAAAAGTGAATCAATTTTTCACTCTTTCAAAAAGTACAAAGACCAAGGGACACTCAATGAAATTACATGGAAATACTTTTAAAACAAATAGGAGGAAATATTTTTTCACTCAAAGAATAGTTAAGCTCTGGAACTCTTTGTCGGTGAATGTGGTAACAGCGGTTAGTGTATCTGGGTATAAAAAAGTTTGGATAACCTCCTGCAGGAAAAGTTCATAGTCAGTTATTGAGATAGACATGGGTGAAGCCACTGCTTGCTCTGGGATTGGTAGCAAAAGCCATTCGACAAAGTACCTCATGAAAGACTCCAGAGGAAATTGGAGAGTCATGGGAGAGGAGGTAGTGTTCTGTTGTGGATTAAAAGCTGGTTAAAAGATAGAAAACAGAGAGTAGGGTTAAATGGTTAGTATTCTCAATGGAGAAGAGTAGATAGTGGGGTTCCCCAGGGGTCTGTGCTGGGACCGCTGCTTTTTAACATATTTATAAATGATCTAGAGGTGGGAGTAACTAGTGAGATAATTAAATCTGCAGACATCACAAAGTTGTTAAATAGCAAGAGGATTGTGAAAAATTACAAGAGGACATTACAAGACTGGGAGACTGGACATCCAAATGGTAGATGACGTTTAATGTGAGCTTGTGCAAAGTGATGCATTTAGGAAAGAGGAACCCGAACTATAGCTATGTAATGCAAGGTTCCACATTAGGAGTCACCAACCCAGTGGCGTACCTAGGGTAGTTGACACCCGGGGCCGGTCATTTTTGAACACCCCCCCCCCCCCCCCCCCCCCCCCCCCCCCCAAATCCAGTACTAGGCATGCCAAGAATACAAAACACTCAGGACCTATAGAGCAATTCTACCATACCATAAGCAGTCATTTCTACGAGTCACACAAGGAAAAGGAAAGCATCTTAAACACTACAGTGAGCACTAGAACATCAATTCACCTATTGTAAAATGAAACCAGACAGAATAGTACAGATCGTAGATCCTGCACAGTCAATGCCAACTGAAAGCCATGTCTTTTTCACAAACACAGATACACCCTAATCCACTATAGAATAAGTAATCATAAACTTTCTATTTAGACAAAAATTAAACTGAACCCCCAATGCCAGACTCTGCATACAATGCAACACCACAGAAACAGAAATTGTCCCCTAGTACTGTGCAAAATATAAAGACAGCAGATGTAAATTTGAAAAAAACCCTAACAAGTACCAATCACCACTTTACAAATTAACAAATAGAAATAAAACAAATATAGAAAGTAAAATAATACCATTTTATTGGACTAATACATTTAGCTTTCAGAGGCCAAAACCTCCGTCCTCGGGTCAGTACAGTATAGTGTTGTTACAGTATCCTATCCTGACCTGAGGAAGGGGGTTTTGTTCTCCGAAAGTTAGTCAAAACGTATTAAAATTAGTCCAATAAAAAGATTACCTTATTTACATGTTCTATTATAAACATTTAACACATCTACAATACTTTATCCTAAAGCAAAAAAAAAATAAAAAAATATATTTTATTTACAGTTTGTTGTCTCTGGTTTCTGCTTTCCTCATCTTCTTTTCACCGTCTTCCTTCCATCCAGCATCTGTCTTCACTCTCTCTCTCTCTCTCTCTCTGCCATCCAGTGTCTGCCCTCTCTGCCGTCCCTTCCATCCACTGCCTGCCCTTTCTCTCTGCCCCTTCAATCCACCATTTGCCCTCCCTCTCCCATCCATCCAGGGTCTGCCCTCCCTCTCGCTCCCCCTTCCATCTAGGATCTGTCCCCTCTCTCTCTCTCTGCCCCTTTTTTCAGCCCCCAGTTCCAGCCCCCTTCTCCCCTCTGAACACCCCCACCCCAGTCCCCTCTTCCCTCCCCTTCTCCTGTCTGAGACTCCCACCACAGTCCCTTTCTCCCCTCCCCGTCTGAGACCCCCACCCCAGTCCCCTTCTCCCCTCTGAACACCCCCACCCGAGTCCCTTTCGCCCCTCTCCTTCCCCAC